>NC_134707.1:108775318-109117818 GCF_043290135.1 Rhipicephalus microplus | reverse complement strand
TACCTAGCGTGGAATTGTTGCTCATCGTACAACTCCATCGGATTTCCTTGGTCACGTAAAGCGGCTCCAAGAATCTTCGGCAGGCAATGCGCCTCAAAAAATGCTACGCCTATGGCGAGGCAAGCAAACTCAAAAGCGGCCACCTTTCACGCGACGTCCATTCGAGAGGTGGCCATGTTGGAATGACGCACGAAGTCGCTTTCAAGCTAGCCCCGCAGCTGACTTGAAACTTGTCCTGACTTCGACCGAGCCAAGTCGCCTTCAAGTCATCCGCAAGTTCGAGAACGATTTATGGCGACCGGCAAGACTGTCTTGAGTCAAGAACGAGTCAAATACGAGTCAAGTAACATCTCTGCATTCGGGGGTTACAGTAACAATGCCAGAATTACCCGTTCGTTTCCGGCGGCTCTGCGTCGCTCTTTTCTAGTTCCTCTCCTTTTTCTGCTTGTTGTTGTCTGTTGCTACCTCGTTCACCCGTTTGTCTCGGTGTTTTTTTTTTTTTGAGGGTCTTCAAATTGTGAGGGTGACCCTCTGCTACGGGAACTTGTACCATTTCACTTAGATCCTCCGAAGAAGGCTGGTCCACCAGCCGAAACTGTTAAGATTAAATAAATATTTTATTGTTTTGTTTCCTATACAGCACTATTATCGAAGTTTATAACTTTTATTACGGTAGCCGAAAGAAACTCTGATCATCTATTTCATCTATCTATCTATCTATCTATCTATCTATCTATCTATCTATCTATCTATCTATCTATCTATCTATCTATCTATCTACACACACATATATATATATATATATATATATATATATATATATATATATATATATATATATATATATATATATATATATATATATATATATATATATATATATATATATATATATATATATATATATATATATATATATATATATAATATTTAGAAGCCTTATTTTTTACAGTCATGCGAGAATGTAACCACACGTAACAAATATTTGCAACGTGAGTGTAGAATTTTCTCAAGCGGTAACGATACTAGAATCACCTCTAACGTGTTTCTTCAGCAAAATTTAATCAGTGCTTTTACTTCGTGGCACATTTGTTCATGTCCAGTAAATGCGATCTTACTTTTTCAACAGACGAAATCGTTTTCATTGGCTGCATTTTTATAGGCTCCTTGCTCTCTCTGCCACGTTCAAATAGATGAAAAAGGAAAAGAATAAGATTGTACTGGCCTATATAAGTAGAAGAGTACGTTATTCCGATAGAAATGCCAGTGCGCCCAATGAAACTGGAGCTTTTCAGCAAGCGAGGAACGTGGCAGGGAGTGTTGGACTGGCTGGTCGACTTGGTAAGGCACTCAAGAAAACAACATGAATGTTCATGAGATGCACGTCAACTGCACCATGACATGAGTAACAGAAATGGCAGGATGCAAACATAGTGATGCCTTCACTGTCATTTCATTTATTTAGCGCGGAATATGTTGCTATACAGGCGCGCGTGACTACCCGAAATAACGCATCACTCATCGCTTTCGTGCATTGTTCTTTTTTTTTAGCTTACAGCCGCTCAATGGAATCTGTGCCAGTGAATAATTTTATTTTAGAGGTTCATGTATTATCCGACCGAGCCCATAATAAGAATTTTCGCACAGCTGAAGCGCTCATCACTTACCCGGCGGTTATGGCCAATGCTGTGAGTACGCTGCTTTAAAGCACTATGGACATGTCACCAAGCTGTAGATATAGGTACACAAGGCACCTTAGAGTTATTACAGTTGCTCATTCTGACCGAGATTACTGTTCTTACATGGTGGCCAGCAACATCTTCAAATGCCGTCGTGTCTGCGCCAAAGGAACCATGCACCTGGTTAGTCATTCACTTTAAAGGTTTACAGCGGTAAAATAAAGGTTGTTACTGTGTAAGTAGCTGAAAAAACTATATTTCATGCTTCTAAATGCCTCAATAGCAGATTCATAATTAAAGGAGCACTTGCAGTCAGTTAGTTAACTGTCATATTCACTAGCGCATTATTACATCAGCACCTTGATGTTACTTTCTTCCCATTCATTCAATCAACCCCATTCTGTTCTAACGCGTAGGGCACCAAACCGATTATCTTGGATTGGCTGACTTCCCTATCTTCTTTCTCTACCTTTTATTCTATAGATATGTCTGTACAGAGGGTGAACTTGTCTAATCTGGTTGAATAAACGCTCTTTTCTTATTCTTCAACTTAGCAAGAAAATTACGTATGAGAGGTTATAAAAAATTAAGACAAAAGTGCTGAATCGTAATTGAGTGAGTAAAACAAAGCCGAACACATCATTGCCTAAAGAAAGCAAAAAGCAAAACCATAGAATATCCACGAGGTGAATGATGACGAGTGGGGAGAAGCGGATGGACGGATGGAGGGACGCACATACAGAGAGATGCATGGACGGACTGAGAGATGCTTTGCCACACTCATCGTCATTCACTCCGTGGATAATCTGTGACACCATTTTGAAGCTTTGAAACTGGCTTCTACTACTACTACGACGACGACATGGGACCTCTGTCTGTTCATCCGTCCATATAGTGAACACTCGAAGTACCACCACCTCGAATATTTCCATCTCATAATCATCATGCACGAGTACCGCCATCCAGAGAACATTCTAAGGAATAAACGAGAGGGGGCTATTAGGACTACTGTGACGGCACTCGACATACGACTCAAGGCGTAAGGAGCTTTGCTCCTATAAGATGTGGTAGCGAAGGGCAAACAAAACACGATGCCTCAGCCACCCAACGAAAAATTTGCCTCGAAGCACTCGATAAGCGCGCTGGCCTCGAAGGACGAGATCATTGCTTTGGGGGCTCGTTTAGCGACAGATGTGTACGTTTCGTGCGTCACTTGTGCGTGAGAAACGCGGGGCACGTTCCGATCTGCTTGTCATTCTGCGAGTGAAGTTCCAATTCATTGTTCTTGCGTTCATTGTTTCGCCTTTGTGGTAAAGCTGTGAGTTTTTGTAAGCCTGCAGAAGTTGTTCAAGACAACATTAGTTGCTGTGCGAACTACCAAGCTCGAGACCGTTTGTTCCGTGTGGGCATAATTGTTGGTCTGTGGTTCCAGCAAGGGAAATGGCAGCGAAGTCATTATACCGCGTTAGTCACTGCATGAGAGAAAGTCTCTGGCGTATTCTCCCATAGACAGTTCCTGCACAACTAGCTTCATTACCAGAACCGTGTCCCAGCGCTACCCCAAGCACAGCACTTGGCACAGCGCTACCATAAAGAAGCGATTGGAAATGCACTCCGTTCAAAATAACAGAAAGTGAGAGATCTGGGAGAACAGTCTATGAGCATTTACCCTAAGGAGAATTGTTTTCGATAACAAGAAACGTTACGCACTTGTCACTGATAGTTACTGTCCACAAATTATTATTGGAGATTGCTGACAGCTTCGTCTTGAGGTCCGTATATGAAGACACCTTACTTCTCTTTTTCTCAAGTTCTTTAGGCTCAAGTGTCCTGTTGATAGCTACTTGCAAAGCAGCCCTCTCCGTTCTGTCGATCTTGCTCGCTGGCGATTCACCACGTGTTTGCTTTGAAGACAAGTATTTCGGGTAGTTTGGAAACATAGAAGGTACAACATTGTGCTTCAGCTTGCGTTTCTCCCGTTATACTTCTATTATCCTTCCTGTTCTTTCATCTTGATGTGACAGCGTCGTTATAAAATTCTCTGCTTGGAAGTGCAGCTCACAAATCTGCGCCTGCAAAATAAGTGGCTGTTATAAACGAGCTACACATAAAACACACTATGCGTAGATATAACCAGCGAATAGCTGTCCTTTCGCAATTATTCAACTCATGTATAAACACGAAGCCGTTCACGAAAAAAAATGGCACAGTTATACGCGTAACATAGCAAACACATTTTTTACGCGTGCTATGATTTTTGTTATTCGTGAACCGGGCAAGTATACCACACCTACGACTCTTTTTGAGAATGTAATTTTTATTGTCGATATAACTTGCTACATAACACGCTTCATCGGAGGACAGTTGCGCACATCATCATGCATAAAACAAAACACAGAGACCAATCCACGCGTAGTTTATGGCATTAAGAGCAAAATAAAAGTTATATTAACAATACTGTAAGAAGGATATCCTTCTTAGCACTGTTAATTTGGAAATTCACCCCACTGATCAACGAATATTCATGAGAAATGCATGCTTCTTCATCGTCGTGTTGAAGTATTCTCATTACGTACGAAAACAGTTCTCTTTCGAAAATAACAGCTGTTGCCGCTTAGAAAGACGGTTCACACACCCGATAAATAATGTTAGTATTCTTTACCTTCTAATGCAGTGTTGGCGTCAAATCCTTCCGTGATGACGCTGGTTTCTGCGTATCATCACTCGGGAATGAATGCAGGCGTACTTTTTGGGCCATTCGCATAGTTTCGCGGCACCCAGGAACACAACACCGGCTCATGTTGCACGAACTTGCAGTCGTTGCGACCCTTGCAATTCGCGCGAAACATCACATCGGCATTCCCACGGGCACGCCGAACGAATAATGCTCACATGGACAACAAGAACACCGTAACACACGCCGCAATGAACAAAAATTGCACAGCAGCTTGGCACACACGCGAACGCGCCGAGAGGAGCCAGACTACAGTAATCGTAGTATATAGGCGTTCTGTGCTACAGTGTAGCCAGAAGGTTTTCCAGTTGTTCCATTGGCCCCTCTGCGTGACATAGCACGAAGGGAAAGAGGCATGTGAAGAGGCCTGAAGAATTTTTAGAGGCTGTTGCCAAAACACAAGAATCCGGGTGGCGGGAGGTGATGGAGTGGCTGGTTTTTTTTCGTACTACTTCAAAGTTGCTGTTTTGGGCGTGCCAGATGCGTGCGTCGCCTTATCGAGCTCATCGGCTGGCTCTCTGCGAAGGATTCTGACGTGTGCGTGTATCCACTCCAGTATACAAGATCACAACCGAGGTCCTGCATGGCTATGAGCTTTGCGCATGATGTTTTTGGTGAGTGATGGTCTTCGTGTATCCTTCGAAAGGAGTTGTAGCGTGGCACAAGAATCTGAGAGGACAGCAGCCGACGAAAATTTGTTCGATGCCTGCGGTGAATCGGCGGCGAGATCCAGTGCAGCCAGCTGGGAGATCATCGGCGATGACTCACACACAAGGCGGTTAACTGGTTGTACAGCTCCAACGAAGGGACGACACACGGAGTCGCGGCGGAACCGCCGGTCAACACAGATTCATTCGTGACGAGCAGAAGGCGCCCTGCCAGAGGATCGTCAAACGTGGCCGCAGTTTGTTGCGGACGCGTGCACGCTGGCATAGTGCGCTTGCTCCTCACGCCCGGTATCTGTGTTTGAATGGTTGGTGAACGTAGCCGGTAGTGTGCGTGTGTGTGTGTGGGGGGGGGGGGGGTGGCTGTAGTCGTTCACGTTTGGAGTAGCGTAACTAGGGCCCTAAATGCCACGGCACACTGCCACATGCGGTTGTGTATACGACCTTCGAGTCGCTCCTGCTTCCTACAATGATAGTCAACTGAATTTTTCGACGGCGCATTCAGCTTTGTTTGTGTAACATCAGTGAAAGTGCCAGGACTATTTAGATGCTAGTACCTGCCGTGTAAGTGGACTATTTTCCCGCCGTGGAACGTTTTTTTCTCCGGAGCCGGCCACCACTTAGGCATAGCCTCACAAGGTAAGCCCACGGCGGTGCAATGCCAGCAACGTCACCGTTCCCGGGTGCCCTTTTTCTTCTCCTCAGGCCTTGTTTCCAGAAAAATAGGATATCAGGTGGTTGGGGAGGACATAACCCCCGAAGAGGCGACAGACGACCGCGGTTGGCAGTCTGCAGGCGCCAGAAGAGCTGTTGTGCGCTCGGCAGGCGCTAATCTAAATGGTGTTACTATCAACGAGACGAAGTCGAGAACGACCGAGGCCCCACGAGGCCGCAACAGAGGCAATAACATCAATGCTAGGATCATCCGCGCTGGCCGGATGCCCCAGCTTCCCAGGGGGGATACCAAGACCGCGATTCGGCCCCGCGGAAGCCTCAATATTGCCTAGACCGGCTGCACCGTGGTGGCTGAGGCAATCCTGGCCAACGTTACTTGAACGAGGTCAGTTTCGCAGTTCCGCGCGCGCGCCGGCACGAGCGGCTGACGCGTGAACAAATGGCGCTGCTGTTCCGTCTTGCTTCACATACCACGCCGCGCGTCGCGACGCGCGTGTTGCCGCTTAGACACGACAACACGTTTTCGGTGCTCGGTTGCTTCTTCGCGCCATTATTTAGCGAACTGTCATCCCTTACGAAAGAGTTCTAACACGTGACAAGAGCGCCAATAAACAATGCCTTATTGTTGTGCCCCGGGCCGCAAAAGGGGCTACGGAAATGACATTGATCATCATTTCTTTGAGCCACCATGGGATCGCGATGAGTTTAAAAAAAGCCGCCCGCATGTTCCCACGGAAAGAAGTCGAGTAAATGCGTCGCAGAGTGAGGAGGGGGGTATCGCGTGTATGTTGCGTAATTGGGTATTGTTATTTCATCTTATTTACGGAATGATGAAGAAGCGCGTCCTTCAACAAGTGTTGGAAGGCTGATGTTGGGTTGTGCCCCACTATACTGGTTGAAGGTACTGTTGCTTCCAGCGCATCTACTCGAGTCAAGCAAAGCGTAGCCACAAATTTTTTTCGAGGAGGGAATTGGGCGGGGGGCACCTGCTTCATTTCGGGCAAGGCACCTCCTCGAAATGGTCATTTGTTATTCTCTATGCTATCGCGAAAAAAATTTCCGGGGGGGGGGGGGGGGCACGGGCCCGGTGTGCTACCTCCTGGCCATGTCTGGCATGGACACAAACTGCACTCTGTGTAACGAGCCGGAAACAGTTGGACATGCTGTGAGTGAGTGCTGGGATCCGATATTCTTTTGGGATGTGGTACAAAAGACCCTGAAGAAATATCTGCCGATAACACCTCATGGCCTACGTTATATTTCAATACAGAATGAGAGTGGTGTTCCATAGAATATGACGAAATTACTGGGCCCTTAACAGTCTCTGGATAAAACGCGTGGCCGTGAGCCACGTGGATCCTAAAGCAAAATCGGCACGGGAAACTTCATTGAATGCGTAATATGTGCGCAGGATAGATCGAACGTTTATATAACCTCAAAATCGTATGCAGATGTTTGATGAATTGGTGAGAATAAACCGTTTTTAAACCATCAAAGTGGTGCGAGAAGATCAATATGGTTTTTATGAATTTGTATTTATTTATTTCTCAATAAAAAGGTTCTAAAAAGCACACCCGTGCCTGTGTAGTAGAACTCCCGCTCTCCCCGCAAACTGCCCGGGTTCGACCCGCACTCAGACTCAGAATTTTTTATATTTGCATCTTTCTCAATTTTCACGTCGCGCCCAAGATGATTATTTTTCGCTCACAACCAACGAAACTGACGCCGACGCGAGAATTTCTGCGAAACGAACTTTTTAACGCTGTCGCGTTAAAAATGGGCACAGATGATGTGCCGCAAAGATGGGCGGCTGACTCACAAGTCCGCTATATGTGAGTGACATTTTGAGGCGGACGATAATGTGAAATCTCATAAGTACATTGTAAATGGGAAATAAAATACTTCCACCTCGAGGAAAATGGTCGTTAGTGCCAAAGACATTACCTCGCTTTTTTCCGGTCTGCTAGAGCGCACATCGAAGGCGCATGTGACGACAAGAACAAGGAGGTCTCTCTCTCTCTCTCTCTCTCACACACACACGCACACACACACACACACACACACGTGCTAGGGATGAGCTCATGCCAGAAAATCAAATAGGGAAGCCATGGTCATGGAGTCGGTCGAGTGATTTTAGCGACGACGCATCTCCGGGCAGATCAGACGTCTCGTCAGCTACACCGTTCGCGCTCAATGAACCGATAAACTTGTCATCGCCTTCCGCGTGCAGGAGCCAAAAATTAATCGATGATGCCGCGTCAGGGATGACGTGCGGTGTTTTTCTACTGCAGAAATCTTGCACCAAGAGCTGCTACTGCGAAAAACTGTTATTGTGGAACGAGGTGGTAGCTCTAGATTGTGCCCACAACCACTAAAGTTCATCGTAAACACTGTACAGTGTTTACAAAGCGGCCTACTAGCTTTCTCTGCCTGTCTTACGGAGGCCACTGCTAGCCAGAAAGCCTGAAAAGGTGGTGAAATCAGAAAACAAAAGGTCCGCAACCTCTCGAAGAGGTTCGCCCGTGCGGCTGCCTCATAAAGGAAGAAACATAAGGAGATCCTGGGTCTTGAGCGAAAGCTTTCCGCAGTTTCGAATGAGAGAATCGAAAATACCCTTGCTGAGCTTCCTCATTTGCTAAGGCTTTCATTTATGACATCACTAATGTATCGAGTGTTCGGCAATAACCCAGCGAAATTATTCGAGAAAGATGGCTAATACTTTAGCCATCTTTCGCGCGAGAGTTGGCATGCTAACTGCAATTTTTTTATACCCCCATGAGAGAATTCTCTCACGAAAAACTGGCTGATAACTACACAATATAAAAAATGCCATCTTGAGCAAACTGTATTTCTAAAAAGTGTTTTCATTATAGTGCAGTTGACATTTGGCTGGGAAATTTCGCAGGCCGACGGACACTGGAAAGAACGTGAAAGATGCGCAGCTGATTACAAAATAAAATACGCTTAAGATGAGCCACCAATATAGAAGGACGATCGCATAATAACAACTCGTCCTTTGTACTTCTATTCTGGCGTCTTGTGTTTCGGGCACTCTATTTTTATAATGTATTGCGAACTAGCGCCCAACACAAGCTTCTCGGGCACAGCCGATTTCGCCTAAAAATAGCGTTCTGGGCACTGTTTGTAAATAAATAAGTAAATAAATAAATATTAATTAGTTTCCCGTTTAGAAAGACTCCTGACGTTTAGTGGTGATTATGAAAAAGATGTTTTACAAATTTTCGTTTTTGAAGTGGTTGAATTTGCCGCTCAAGTGTCTATGGCGAATCTCGGTTATCACGACTGACGAGACCTGCGACGAGAACGCGAATCACTCGCGCTGCAGCAGACGACGCACGCGGCTTGAAACAAAATGGCACAGCAGCGCCACTAGTTCTCGCGTCGACCACCACGGCCACTTCAGAGAGCGCGCGCCTACGGGGAGCTCCGAAACTGACCTGGTTCTAGTAACGTTGATCCTGGCGGCCACAAGCATCTGCGCCCAAGATCTTCGGGGTGACACGCTATGATCCAACGTGCAGCAGAATATTATGGTTGTATGCACACCTAGAAGGAAAAACGCCAACCACTACGTCAAAGTTCGGTAGATCGTTATCATGGGAAGAACACACGAGGTTAGTGCCTACGAGGCCGCCCCTCATTCCACGGGCAAAGGCGTGATCCGAGGTATTCCACTCGTCGACGCCCGAATGATATTGACAACAAGATCGTAAATGAGAGAAATCCGCTCGCCCTGGCAGCAAAGCGAATTGGCAGCGCCGGCACAGCAATCGTCACGTTCGACGGTCATAGAGTCCCAAACACTGTACGCTACGGCCCCACCCTTGTGCAATGTTCGCTTTATCGCAAGAAAACAGACATTTGCTACACTTGTAGTCAGCTCGGTCACCATGCTGATGTGTATCACAGCCTAGCCCAGCTGAAGTCGTATGTTGGGAGTGCGGGGCTTCCAATCCTGACTCACAGCACAAGTGTACCTCCAAGTGCAGGCTATGTGGTCGGCAACCCCTCATGGCTGATAAGGACTGTAGGCAAAGACTCCAGATCCTATTCGTCGTGCGAAGAAGGCGCCGGGAAAAGTCTCGCGTCACCGACCAATGCCAAGCCACGGCCCCACCATCATTTCCCATGGTAGAGCAGGACTTCCAGCAGTTACGCATTTCCGAGGGCCGTTACAGAACCGTTCCCTGTCCACGAGCCGTTCCCGATCCCGAGGAGGAGTGCCGCGCTACAAGTCTGGGAGCTGCTCCAGGTCTCGATCCAGGTCTACCGGGCGTCAGCAGCAGTCTAGCGGTGTGTCAGCGAGAAGCAAAAAGTCGGGCTCTAACACCTGGGACGACATGGTCAGAGGAGGGACAGCTGAGGTACTGTCGTGGTCACTCCCAGAGCACGCGTACAGCGTGCGCGAGATTGCCCAGATGAAACGCGAGAACGCTGCAATGAGGGAAACCATAAACAAGCTTATGTAAAAAATTGCTGAGATTAAGAACGCGAGGAAACCACCACCGCAACCCGCCACCACCTGCGTCGCCGATACAATGCCCCTACCCATGGAGGTACACAGCACTGAAGGTGGTCACATCAGCCGTGAGGGTCAAAGTGCTCCCAAGAAGAGGGCCGTCGCCTACGAACAGTAAGATGTAGCGAATCGAGTCAGTCTTGAGCTTCGAGACACGCTATGTGCGCTCAGTGAAAGCATCAATAAACTCAGGGAGAACTTCGCCCAACTGCTGATCACCCTGGCCGTGCAAAATGAGCGTGTGTCCAATGTAGAGTCCTTTCTTGAAAGAGTAGTACCTCCCGCGCTGACCTCAACCGCCGCTGTACAACCCAAGCCCGGTGCAACGGGCCCCATCGTCCACGCTATTCTTAGCAAATCTGAGGGCAGAACCAGTCCACAAAAGCCCCTAGATGGCCAAGCTAATTGAGCCGTTTCTCATTTGGCAATGGAACTAAAAGGCGTCCCAGTAAAAAGGCGTCCTCACAGCAGTAAATCCGATGCTCTAGTGAAAAACCCCACGTCATTCTGCTTCAGGAAACATTAACGCCAAACGTCACACTGACTGGTTACTAGCCCACCTCGCATTATTTTGATGGCCAGGGCGTCTGCACCTTGGCCAGTAACAAGTTCACACACATTTCTCCTGGCCTCAAAATGGCCACCAGCAACACCAAATATGTCATGACCGAGGTTCTGCCACGCAACTCGGACCGAAGCAGCATATTTTTTCTCAACGCGTACAGTAGCCCTAAGGACTGACGACAGCTCTTCAGGACCCTGATAAGCAAGGCCCTCATCCTGGCGAGTCCTTACCGCCTGGTTGTGGCAGTCGATTTTAATGCTTCGTACCGCACTTGGGGCTACCCGCACAATACCAGCAAGGACGCGGAACTGTGGCAAAACGCGACTGACATGAATTTGACTAATGACCGACAAGGCCCTTCTCGCTGGGTTGGACACCTCCTCCGGCCAAGACTCGACTCCCGACTTGACCTTCGTCAAGAATCTCCCTTATGTACAGTGCGCCATTTCGAACATTGACTTGGGTAGCGACCATTACATCATGGTGACGCAGTTCTGAGTGGTTCGAAAGAGCGCAGGGGAGTTTTCTTGGACAGACTGGAACCAGTTTCGCAAAATCCGTAATGACCGACCCCTCCCTGCAATCAGGCCAAGCATCGAGCAGTAGATTAGCCAGGTCAGAGAGGACGTCATAAGTACCACGAAGAAAATTAGTACTGACCTCCCAGGTGAAAAAAAATGGACAGCCGCCTTGCCCACCTGCTCGAGGCCAAGAAGTTGCTTCTTACCAGCTGGAAAGGCCAGCGTCTCAATTACAGTTTGCGCAAGAGATATCCGACTTTAACAAGGCAATCGAAGAGCACTGCCCCGTACTCTCCAAGCAGCAGTGGGACGAGGTGTGCAACTCGGTAGACGGCCAGATGTGTATTGGCAAGACATGAAACTTGCTCAAGCACCTTCTCAATCAGACTAACATCAAAACTAACCAGCGAAACGTACTAGCGCGAGCCGTGCACGAAGACAAGCAGTCCTATTCAAAAGAGGAGGTGTTGAAGCAGCTGGTGCAACAGTATTTCTCTGTCGACTCAAACCCCACAACAAAGTACTTCGAGTACTCGGGACCGGCCAACACTGAACTGGACGCTGAGATATGCCACGAAGAGGTTCGGCAGGAGCTCTACGGGCTGAATGGAAAGTCTGCTGTAGGCCCTGATGGCTTAACTAATAAGACCATGTGGAACGTGGACGACCCGTCAATCGAATACCTTACCAAAGTCATCAACGAGGCATGAAAAATCGGCGAGGTCCCCGACCCGTGGAAGGTCGCACGAATCATGCTCATTTCTAAGCCGGGGAGGCCACCCCACTTGGAAAACATGCGCCCCGTTTCACCCACGTCCTGCGTAGGCAAGGTAGCCAAGCATGTGGTACTCAATAGGTTGACTCGGTACTTGAAAGACAATGAGCTCTACCCGCACACTATGATTGGTTTTCGGGCCATTCTTTCAACGCAAGACGCTATGAAGCTGCTCAAGCACCAAGTCATCGACTGCAACACTCGAGACATGTGGGCCATTCTTGGCCTCGACTGAGAGAAAGCCTTCGACATTGTTACTCCCTCTTTCGTGTTGCGGTAGATTGCCGAGCTCGGCCTTGGGGCCAAATTATACGAATATGCCAAATCGTTCTTGACCCGTAGGAGAGCCACCCTCAGAGCGGGAGACCTCATCTCTGAGATGATCGAGCTGGGCTCGCGCGCCACGCAACAGGGGTCAGTGATATCGCCCACCCAATTCGACCTTGTCGGGGTCGGGTTGTCCGAGAGGCTCTCATGTATCGAGGGCATTAACCACACAATTTACGTGGACGATGGTACCGTTTGGTGCACATGTGGCAGCAACGGGCTAGTCGAGCGCTCCCTGCAGGAGGCCATAGACACCACGGAAGATTACCTCCATTACACCGGCACGAGGTCTTTCCCGAACAAATCCGAGCTCCTCCTCTACCAACCTACTAGGCGAGGGCCCAAGCCCAAAAACTGGCAACCGATCGCGAAGAGTGATATCAAGCTCTACACCGGTGGTGGCGGCGCAATACCCAGAGTCGACTTCATTCGGGTCCTTGGCGTGACCAAGTCCAATGGTTCCAATGGCAAGACTATACTCAAGTTCGCTGCCAAGACGAATGACGTGTTGCAGCTGGTTCAGCGGGTGGCCAATCACCACCAAGGCCTCAAGGAAGACAACCTATTCCACTGGTCAATGCCTTTGTGCTCTGCCACCTCTCATATGTCGTGGCCGTGCACAATTGGAAGCGTGCCGAGCGTTACAAGATCAACATCTTGCTCAGAAAGATTACCAAAGGGCCCTCGGTATCCCGATCAGGACGCGCACCGAGCGCCTGCTCCAGCTCGGAGTACACAATACGTTGGAGGAGATTGCCGAAGCTCAGGAGCGGGCCCAGCTTGCGTGCTTTTCGGGCTCCCAGACCAGCTGACATATACTCCGAGAGCTCGGCCACTCTCCGGCTGAAGTGGACGAGAAGATGAGACAGGTGCACTGTGAGGTTCGCGACCTCATCACCATGGCACCGATAAAGAGGAATGTCCATCCTGAGCACAATCGTGGTAGGCGACGGGCTAGAGCTGCCTCTCTTCTCAAGCAGATCCAGAGTGCGAAGCGCAGCATCAGCTTTGTCGACGTGGCAGCGTACCGCGGGAGCAGCGTCTTCTCCGTAGTCGTCGTCGACTCCAAACAGCAAATCACCAACTGCGCATCGGTTCACACTGACGATACGACGATTGCCGAGCAAGTGGCCATCGCCCTGGCAATCCTTGACGGAGAAATGGATGTCATCTATAGTGAATCTAGGTCTGCTATTCTCGCTTTCAAGTGAGGTGTCGTCTCCAACAAAGCCCTGCGCGTGCTGCAGACTGGCGGCTGCGACAGTATCAAGCATCACCTAATGATCTCGTTTCCTGCACATGTTTGACAGGCCCAAGGCACTCACTGCAGCTTCAACAAGTGTGCCCACGAGACCGCGCGCACGCAAACCAACCGTGCCGATTCCGAGCAACGATTCGGGGTCAACGGGGTTGCGAAAAACAGGGACGCACCTGCCAGGTACAACCAAATAAGAAAACATTTTACCTCGCGCGAAGACTATATACACTCCTTCATCGAAAACTTAATAGGTCACAGGCCCTTACGCTCATAGTACACTGCTTACCGACACGTACCCTAACCTATGATCCCATCATGCTATTTATCCTGACGTGTTCCCCAATGACGCTTGCCCCACATGTGGGCATGTATGCACGCTAGCGCACATGCTCTGGGAGTACAAGGCAATGTACACGAACCCTGACACTACTTCGGTCAGGCGGGAGTTGGCCCAACGCAGCTCCATCCTGGTCGGCCAACTTTGGGCCGTCCAGCAGGCCCGCGGGGCGGCCGATAGGCTTGTCGTAATGGTCCCGACGTGAAGCCGCCCGCTGTGCGCTGACGCGCGCCTTGCAGGGCCACAATAAACTTTCGCAACCAACCAACCAATTGCCACATACATGAATGTGGGCGTGAAACCAAGCGGAATATGAGCTAATGACCTAGCAGTCAGCGTTTCATGCGCTCGATATATAGTTGAGCGCTCGGATGTAGGCATGGAGCAATAGCGGCACGTCGCCCGCCTCAACTGTTGGACATACGGGGTGAATTCGGATGTGATTCGCCGTACGGCTGTTTGTGCGAATAACCGTATTCTAAAAGACGTCCAGCAGGTTCCCACAGCACGTGGAGACGATTCGCACGCCACGCGGGCATCCAACTTGCCGTATGCGCGTGGCCGCTGGTCGCTGGCGCCACTGGGGACTCCCGTTTCTCTGGTTCATTGGGTTCGTTCCTCACTGCTTCGATGCGTGGTCTCGATCAGCCTAGTATTTGTGCAGATTCGTCGATGGTGGCATGGTAAACATTGGATAAACAGTTTTTTGACGTGAAATAACTCGTGATTGAATAAAGGAATGCTTGAAGTCTGCAATTTCTGCAAGGCGACATCTAACTCCAAACCACCAATGAGACATTGAGCCGCGATGAAAGACCATTTCGCAGGCAAACAATGTCACCGGTCATCTTGGAAACCGGCTCGCTTCATTCGCACGTTTGCTCTTCCCACCGAGGCCGCTGAAAAAACAAGTTGCGCGTGTAAGCGCTCCATATGAATGTACTAGTTTTCATCGTGTTGACAAAAATAGGCGCTCGACAATGAGGTCGCGTTGGATCGCGAATGGTGCTACCGAGAGTGCCTGACCACCTGTCCTACGCTCGGAGTCGTGAGTGAATAGGTGAACTGTTGCGATGCTTATCGCTCGCAAAGGCATAGCTTGGTTAGAGAACGAAGCATGACTGTGTCAGGTTGTTTGCTCTGTACCTAATGAAGAGTATACGATGTCTTCCGAGTGTGCAAGCTGAGAGGCCGTACCTGGGCTGATGCTACGCTCAGATGGCTCGTTCACCCGATATGTCGTGAACCGTTGCATAGGCACGTGCGGCGTCACACGTCGGATCGGATGCCGAATCGCGCCATGTGTCCAGCACTTCAGCGAGCGTTGGCCCGACTTGCGAGGTGCAGAACAAATTGTACTGCCAATCGGCAGCTCGGTGCATCGCATCCCGCTTCTACCCGTTGTTGCGCGTGATACACGGTAGAGGAAGGTCTCACAGATGTATGCACGCCGTAGCTACGCTGGTGACGAGGCGCAGCTCAAGAGTCATCAAGCGCTCGTTGCCATACCACGTTAGTCTCATACCGGTATAATCAGTGCGGAGATACACGCCCCTTCGCATTCATTACGCCTATATAGGGGGAGCCAAAAAAAATCTGTAGAGTGCGTCGCACGGTCGCAACATTTGGCTACTTTACGCCAGATTCTATAGAGCGGCCGTGGCGATAAAAAAAAAGAATGACGTTGGCTTTGGCTACTTTTTTGGCTATTGTTCTCACGCTGACATCAACAGAAAATATGCCCTAAAACAAGAGCCAAAATATTAGAAGAAAAAACAAATAAAAAAAAAACATCAGGCCTGTGCAGAATGCGCAACACAGTCACAGCGAAAGCATGAAGAGCGAACTTTCAGCGCCTTTTCTAAACACTATTTGGGTAACTGCTGCAAGCACACTTGATGGGTAACCACTACACCATAAATATTCTTATTTTCCGCATAGTAGACTGGCATTCGCTATGCTATTCAGCTTCATTCTGCTTTGAAGCGTGGTATCCGCTAAACACTTGTAACGAATGTCGTGTTGCGTTCGGTGGCTGACAACGATCAAGGATTAGCCTGAAGTATGCGCCACAGTTAATAGGTGATGAAGCAAGCTTCTATAATGTGTTGGAGCATTGGACTACCCACTCATTACGTGATTCGTACTGTGAGACGCCTGGCTTTTTATTTGCTGTTAAAGAACGCTTTGTTACTCATATTAAGCGAGTCCTTTGCCGACATAAAGCCAGCCTAAGTCAACTGTGCGCACGAGTCTGAAGCACCGGTGTGGCTCAGTGGTAGGGTGCTCGGCTGGCACAGAGTGGACCCCGGTTCAAATCTAACTATTGCGCCACATGTCTCTCGTTTTTCTTTTCCGATTTCGTGCGATAGTGGTTACAGACACCGGCGGCGGCAGCCGACAACTACGGTGTTGCGCGTGACCCGTGTTGTGATCCCATAACAGATTTCGCTGTAAAAAAAGATGACAGCATATCCACGCGGTGAATGATGGAGAGTGGGGTGAAGCATTTGTCCATCAATTCGTTCTAGCTTCCGTCCGTCCATGCGTCCGTCTGTGCGACCGTCCGTGCGTCCATCTGCCCGTCCGTGCGTGCGTCTGTTCGTGCGTCCGCACGTCCACCCGTGCGTCCCTCCCTGCCTCAATCTATGCGTTCGGCCCTGTGTCCGTCCATGCGTCCATCCTTCTGTACAGCCATCCGTGCGTCCGTCCATGCATCTGTCTGTGTGTCCTTTCGTCCAACTAGTCAACACTCCAAGTACCACCATCTCGCATCTTCTCGTCATATATTCCGCATATAGGAGCACAGCCAATCAGAGGACATTCCAAGGACTAAACGAGAGGTGGCCCATGCACACTTTCTTACGGATTGCGCTTCGTGTCTACTTCCCACCTTTAACAAGCTCCAGTTCATGGTATATACTAGTTCACTGTATTCATAGCACTGCGGCCCAACGCTTGCCAATTCTTTCTAAAACCAAGGAGGTTACGCCCAGCGAGTATAACATAGCAACCCTTCCTTGCCATATAGTGCTCAATGTACATGCCAATGGCTTCTATGTGGAATGAGAGACAGGAGCATTGGGCTTTTAGTTGACGCGCATGCCACGATCTTTTTTATTGTTCAACAACGCACAGGAGAAATCTCCCACCAGCACCACCTTGCAGGTTAAAGCGTAAGACATGTTACGCACTACTACGAGGGACGCACAAGTGCCGGTTTAAGAAGCTTCGCCGCTAAAAAAGTGTTCATTAACACTGATGGCTGCGGGCTTTGTTGGTGTAATCGCCTTGTTTCACTCAGTAAACCGGAAGCTACAGCGTGCGCCCAAAACGAGTCCCAGCCGCTATGGTTTTCTGTTTATTGAAGTTGACGTTATGAAGCTGGCGTTGTAAGTCATTCTTTTGATCTGGTATAAATTGGTCGAAATAGTCCCAGTTGTAAGCCAAGCGTACTACAGGTGCATTCTGCAATGCTGCGTAACGACGCGCAGTGCACGCAATACTTGCGTTTTTCTCTTGAAGTGAATTCGAAGATAAATTACAAGCGCTATATATTTTCCCACCGCTGATTTGCAGTCGAGAAAGCTGTACAAGGGCCCGATAATGTATGCGCTGCATAGCACAGGTGTTTTTTCTGCAACTGTTTGGAAGGAAGACGAAGTGATTCTTTGTAGAACACATCTCGTTTGTAATCAGGAACCGATTCCACAAGTAGAGTCTATCAAATATTTGGGCATTATTTATAACGAGAAACTTAACTGGAGCCCTCACATAGACTATAACGTGGCAAAGGCACAACGAGCTTCAGGCTTATTGCGAAGGTTGAGCAACAGAAAATATGGGTTACGTAGACACACCTTATTAATGATATATAAAATGTACATGCGCCCAATACTCGAATTTGGGTGTATATTATTTTCGGGTGGCCCTACGTACAAAATTAAACCGTTAGTTCTATTAGAGCGAGAAGCGTTACGGTTGTGTTTGCGACTCCCCAGGTATGTCGCTATTAATGTACTATATCAGGAAGCTCGCATACCAACTATTCTTTGCCGATTCCGTATCTTAACAGTACAAACATACTTGAAATTTTACGGCTTATCAGCGAGACGGTCTGCATATGCCTTTATTAGTGACCCCGACGCCTTCTTCCTCGCTCACTGGCCACGCTTTCGTACTCCCCAGATTATTTTTGTACAAAAGAAACTTGAAAGCATAAAGGTGGATATCAAATCGGTAATTGGAACCAAAGCATTAAATCACAATATTACGATAGAATGTGATGAAATTTTTCCCCCACTATCTAAGTTTCAATCTTCGAGTTACTTAAATGACAGGTTAGAAGACTACATAGCTCATGCGGAAATAAAGAACATAATAGCCACAGACGCTTCTGTGAATAAAGAAAAGGCAGCAGTAGGAATCGTCTCAGATTACCTCGGTTGGTCATTCTCGGTAAGACTACCAGACTTCACTCCGGTTTTCGAAGCTGAGCTCCTGGCTATGATTTTAGCGCTACGAAAACTTCCTTCAAACGAAGAGAGTGCAATGATTATTACTGATTCTCTTTCGCTGTGTACTACTCTCACAGCTTCAGAACAATCAAGAGCTCTAGCGACATTACAAACATTAGTTCCTCCTCATGTGAAGTTCCTGAAGTTAGTCTGGGTCCCGGGACACTGTGGCATACGGTTGAATGAAATAGCCGATTCACTATCTCGAGCCACACTTGATGGCCCTGTGATCTCGGTACTACCAGAATCGGAACACATAGTGTCGATCAGATATAGAAAATGGGCTATTTATACGGATATTATGGAAAATATTACTAAATATACGGACTATCAGCACCTAACATACCCCTGGAAACCTCAGTGGAGTCAATCTAAAAAGTTAGAAGTTATTTTAACCAAATTTCGATGTCGTGTCCCTCCATTAAACTTTTACTTGCACAGAGCTGGTCTGGCGATATCCCCCCTGTGTCCATTCTGTGAAGAAACGGAAACAATAGAGCATTACTTTATAACATGTAAAAACTATTCATTAATTAGGAAAAGACTTTTAATTGTTCCGTTTCAAGCAGTAGGTTTAAATTTAACTGCAGATAATGTTCTAAGTTTCGGTGCCTTTAGCTTGGGACATTGCCACAGGAGCGTATTCGATGCTGTATGCAATTTCATTCGAGAATCAAAGCGCATGTCATAATAATGCCTGCTTAAATATATTTCTGAAGACACTTGTCTAATTTTGAATGAAATTTGCATATTCATTTGATTGTGACCGGGTGAGATAAGCTCGATTGTCTGGTCTACTCAAAATTTCTGTCTTCCACTGTAGTATTACCTCACCTTTTCTCTTCTTGATTCAATCTTCAATTATTTGGTTAGTTTAATATTCCTTTTTAGTTAATTATTATTTTCTATTACATCATTAGTTTTTTCATTAAGGATAAACCTTTTAATATATCTCATATAGGATACTTCTAGATTTCATGGCCAATCCCCCATAGTGGGTATGTGCCAGTGCGAAGGGGCAACAACAACAACAACAACATCTCGCTCGTCTCAGCGCTTTTCTGGACTTATCGCTGCAGTTGTGGGGTGTATTGTCCCGTAGGTTGCGGTAATGGATGTACAACCTCACGAGGCAACGTCTGACTCCGACTCGTCCACGGCCACTACCTCGAGGAAGCGAGGAAACACATCCAGTGAGAGCGATGACACTGAGCTGTACTCCGCATCTTGCGACGGGTCCTCAGACGACGGCTTTCAACCTGTCCTGCACTGCAAAGCCATGCGACGGATGATCAATCCATCGCCGGTGTACAGCCACCGTGAAAACGGCACCCCAGCGATGGCCCCATTTCATCTTGTTTGTGCCAAAGAACGCTACCGAAAGTTTGCGTGTTCTGAACAGGCAAGTGCTTTCGTTCTATTTTGAGAATTTGTGCCGAACGAGATTAAAGACCTACGGCTTAATACAAGAAGAAACATCCTGGCTGTCGATGTGCGGCACTCGAGTGTGCTGAGCACGCTGCAACAAGTAACACAACTGGGATACATTGCAGTTAGGGCCATCATACCAGCCGATGGTGCGACCACATCAGGAGTCATTTACGACATTAACACAGAAATTCCAATCGCGGACCTTCCAGTACTTATGAAACCTGCGAGTCAAGACAACGTCATTGTCAGCGTTGGACGGCTTGGTAACACACGCTTTGTGAGAGTAACGTTCAAAGGCGACTGTCTTCCCGCATACGTGAAGGTTGGCCACTTTCGTCAACAAGTTCGACCTTTCATTACTAAACCCGTGCAATGCTTCAATTGTCAGAAGATCGGCCATGTAAAGGGTGTTTGCAGGAGCTCCGCAGCGTGTCCCCGGTGCGCCGAACTACACGCGGAATAGAACTGTAGCGCCACATTGAAGTGTCCTAACTGTCAGGGTGCTCACAAGGCTTCTTCGAAAGAATGTCCACACATAAAGAAAGAATTTTCTATTCGGAAGCAAATGGCACGAGACAGCTCAACCCACAAAGAAGCTGCCTAGAGAATCCGGCGAAGACGACGTCGCCGTCGAAGGTCTTCACGTCGGAGAGCACCAACTTCAGGCGATAAGTCGACGCATCAGGAAAGATCGCCAGCTGCAGTTTACAGCACGGCAGACACAGAGGTTGGAAAAGAGCAAAGGGGCAGACCAGTTCCTACAGAAGAGTGGCCTCCACTTACGCGTTCACAACGCTCAGAAGAGCCGCAGCAGAAGCCGTCTTCTTCAGAGCAAGCTGCTGCAATGGAGGACTTGTGGAACACAGATCAGCAAGTGATAGCTCTTTTGCGACCCTTAATTAGCGCCATCCGCTTGTTGTTAAGCGACATGCACACACCGCCAGCAAGAAGTGCATTGCAATTACTGGACGATTTGAGTCCAGTACTCGCAGCGCTTGAGTAAACCATGGCTCACCAGCCACTGTCTTTCAGAGAAGAGGCCCGAAAAGCAAGTATTATTCAATGGAATGCCCGGGGACTGAGGTCACGCATCGCCGATTTCCATCGGTTCGTATACACCAATAAGTTCCCCATCATTGTCATCTGCGAGCCAAATTTGCAGAAAGAAATCAGACTTTCTGGTTATGAGTCATTCATGTCGTCTACAACCTCGGACAATAGCAAAGTTCTGATATTCATTCGCTGCGACCTCACCTACATTCATCATCCGGTGTCACCCGACGACGACAATCAATATATAAGTATAACAGTGAAAAGGAGACTTACCATCACGGTTGTGGGGGCCTACCTCTCTCCGTCAAGCCGTTTCGACCATACAAGACTACAAGGTATCCTGTCAGCAACTTCTCACCCATACATTATAATTGGCGACTTCAACGCCCATCATACAATCTGGGGAAGTTCTAAGACTAATGTTAAAGGGAGAAAGTTGGTATCCTTCGCCTCCGACAACCAACTTTTCTGGCTAAATGATGGCAGTCCAACGTTCCTACGTGGTTCAAGGTATAGTGTGGTGCTTTGCTTATGGATTGTGTTGCAGTGGGTGTACTCAGCCCTCTGGAGACGAGTATAATTTGATGGTGATTGCTATGTTTTTCTTACATTTCGTGTATACCAGTATCAATTTTGTTGTAACTTTGTTGTACCTTTATTTTTCCTTTGAACTTGCTGTACCTTTCCTGCTTGGACCTTAAATGGTTCGCAGTATATGATAAATAAATAAAATAAATAAATAAAGAAAAGCAGCTGCCTTGACCTGGCCTTTGTCTCACGTGGCCTCGTCAGGCATGCTGAGTGGTTTCCAGACATAGAAACGCATGGAAGTGACCACATTCCCACTTACGTCAAAATCGAAGGATTGTCCCATGCTAAGATACGCGATAGTGTTCAAAGAGTGGACTGGTTGAAATTCTAGTCCCGCATGGAAGAGCAACGTGAAGCAAACATATCCCTCGACATAGAGGAGATAATTAAAAGCACAATACACGATACTACGTGTACCCTCACCTGCTCTCCCAAAGTAACGGAATTTGGCGTCGAGCTAGAACAACTTCGAGCAATCCGACGGCGTGCTGAACGAAGATACCGACGCACGGAGGCAATAGAAGACTTACGGATTGCTCGACGTATACAAAAGAAGATTGAGCGCCGGATAAATAAACTCGAGTCACAACGTTGGACTGCTTTTCGTGAGTCACTTGACCCACGAAAACCTTTATCCCAATTGTGGAAGACGGTACGAGGTCTCCGCACAAAACCCACTCAGTGGTCACCATTCAGGGCTCTCGCACTTTCTGAACAGAGACGCGGCATCGACGTGGCAGAAGACTTCTGTGCCAGAGTGTCTGGGCCACTCACAGGGCCAAATAGCGTATTGCCCTCGACAAACTGTCCACAAACACTGGATTCCCGCATGGATATGCCTTTTTCCGTCGTGGAGCTCAGAACAGCACTAGCTTTGTGTGAATGCACGTCGGCACCAGAGCCCGATAGAATTTCTTATAGCGCCTTGTGTCATCGGGGTTAACGCGCGAGAATCCTCCTTTTGGAGTTGTACAACAAATCATGACAAGATGGAACGCTCCCGACAAGCTGGAAGACAAGTCGCCTACTTCCACTTCTGAAGCCAGGCAAGTCACCGTTGCACCTCTCATCTTATCGTCCGATCGCATTGGCCAGTTGTGTAGGCAAAGTTATGGAGAGGATGATCCTTGGACGCCTAGAGTGGTTCTTGGAGTGTAACAACATCTACCCAGGTGCCATGGCAGGATTTCGGCGTGGTCGAGCATCGATTGACAACGTAGTCGACCTGGTCACTTATGTCCGACCCGAGAAAGGCCGTAAGCGTCTCTGCGCATCTTTGTTCCTAGACGCCAAAGGGGCGTATCACAACGTTACGCATGAAGCTGTTCTCACCGCTCTCGAAGATATAGGAGTAGGTGGTCGGATGTATCGCTGGATACGTAGTTATTTGTCAATGCGATGCTTCTTTGTCAGCTCTGAAGACGGTCCAACCTCTCAACAATACAGCCACCGATGCATCCCCCAGGGTGGCGTACTCAGCCATGTGCTGTTCAATCTTACGTTAATTGCTCTCACTGAGCATCTGCCCAGCACAGTCAGGCTATCAATGTACGCAGATGATATCTGCGTTTGGGCATCGGCTGTAACACGCCTGCAACTGCGAGGAAGAATTCGAAAAGCTGCCACTGAAACATTACGCTACCAACGAAATCGAGGCTTGGAAATTTCTTCCGAGAAATGCGCCCTCGTATCTTTTACACGAAAGCCAATGGATAAGTACACTATAAGCATCAATGGTCAAACTGTACCATACGTTCAATCGCACAAGTTTTTGGGCGTCATAATTTACAGGAATCTATCATGGAGCGATCACGTTTCATACATGAAGAAACGGTTAATGGACATCTGTAATATACTGAAGTTCTTTGCAGGGAATACTTGGGGAATGTCTCCCAGTGCATTGCTACAGCTGTACAGAGTACTTTTTCTCGGTTTCCTGCGGTATAGTTTACCGGCATTGACCAATGCAAGCAAAACAAGCCTTCGAACGCTACAGAGTGTTCAGTCCCAGGCACTCCGGATTTGCCTCGGCTTGCCTCGTAGTGCGACAACAATGGCTACTATAGCTATCGCCGGTGACCTCCTCATCACGACACATATCGACGTTGAGGCACTCAGGGCACATATAAGGCATATTGCTCGGACACCCTGCCACCACCTAGCCTCTTTACCAGCAGACAGACCACGTTCGTCATTTTGCCAAACGGTCAACACATACCGCGATTCTTTGCCAACATGCTTCACACCCGCCGCCAGGCCTTTGACTCCTCCCTGGTGCCTGACTCAGGCTCATATCAGGCTAACTATACCTGGCATCAAGAAAAAGGCAGATATGTAGTCACCTGCTCTTAGACAGCTTGCTTTGCTCCTGTTATACGAGACGTATCAAGGCTGTATACACGTATACACCGACGGCACTGTTTTACAGAAGAGTTCACCGGCATCATTTGATATACCGATAAATGACACGACAAGAAAATTTAACACCTCCCATCTTACGACATCAACGGGAGCAGAGCTCACAGCTCTTCGTGCCGCATTGCAATTTATCAGCGATCAACAGCCACCAAAATGGACAATTTTCAGTGACTCACAGGCGGCACTGCAATCCCTTCTATCCCCTTTACGCCACGGCCCGTACGAACAGCTGGTATTTGAGATTGCAGAAAGGACTCACCAATTCATCGAGGAAGGACATGAAATAGCCTTTCTATGGCTGCCAAGTTATTGTGGAATAATTGGCAATGAACGGGCTGATCAAGCTGCTCGTTCTGCCCATACTGAAAGCGATGAAATATCAATTCCGCTTTCCAGAACTGACGCTGCACGGAAACTCCGCATGCTTGCTCGCAAGCGCACCACGTCACAATGGAACGAGTCACATTTCTTCCATGCACGGTTAGGTACTTTAGACCCAACTCTCAGTCTTCGAATTCCTCCGGAATTACGCCGATGAGACGCTACTATGCTGTGCAGATTATGGTTGGGCGTCGCATTTACCAATGCGTACGCGTTCCGCATAGGAATGGCTGACACTGCTGCATGCGACCATTGTGGCAGTGATGGAACAACTTGGCACATTCTGTGTGAATGCCCACAATAGTGCTCGTAGAGGCAGTCACTATGCAATGCACTAGATGAACTGGACAACCAGCCTCTTTCGGAAGAAAAAATCCTACGCTGCCGACAGGACTTTATGTCGCAGAAGAAGGCTGTGAAGACGCTCCTGCGCTTCTTGCGTTCAACCGGCCTGTCCAAAAGACTGTGATCGGAACACTCTGAATGTGTGCGCATGTGGCTTTTTTTCTAATTTATTTTATATCTCTCTATAGCTATCCTCTTTCCGACCCTTTTCCCCACCCCCGTACAGGGTAGCAAACCAGTTCGTCTAGGTTAACCTCCCTGTCTCTTCCTGTTAACCTGTTAATTATTTCTCTCTCTCTCTTTCTCTCTCTTCGCAACTGTTTCATTCTGCACCTCTCCCCCCCCCCCCGTCCGCAGCTGTTTTTTATACATAGGAAAGCTTGAAAAGATCGGAAAACTTGAAGACATCAAAACTTGAAGGCATCAGAAAAACGCAACTTTTTAGAAATTTCAAAGCTGTTCCGTGTTCTTTTAAAAATTAGGAATTAATCCCATTCGCTGTTACCTAGGTTTCATGGATCAGCAGCTGTTTTTGAATTGTTGAGCATTCAATTTTTACATCGTTAAAACATTAATGCTAGCAAACTAGCCGATAATTTAGGAGTTCACAACTTCGCAATTACCACAGAAACCTGAGATTTCTATGATACTGAAAACAAGATGAAGTTCATTACTGCTGAGCTCCATTGCAAAACAAAAGTGTACTACAGATATTCATTGTCTGTTCAGAACTAAGGCTAACACCTAAGCTGCTGATGGGAATGAAACCTTTTCTTGCATACTCGGCAGCACAACACTTTAGTCACTGACACACTGCGTAGCATCATTTAGGCCTGGAATAAAAAAAACGAATAATTAGAAAGTGGCTGAACTGTGCTTACTGATGCTTCTAACAGGATACTAAGAGAGCATAACATATTTCTAGGTGAACCTAAGGTACGAGGATATGAAGAAACCATCTATAAGAATCCGACTTGTTGGAATAACAAAGAGTCAGGCAAGTACATACGCTTGATCACTCGGAATAATGGCATGAGTGGCCTCAGCTGCATTTGATGCAGTTAAAGTGAAAACGTGACTCGGTTTGCATCTAACATGCTTTGTTTTTTGCGCCAGTGCATATGGGCGTGCTAAGGTGATAGAGTTTTTAACTACCAGGGGGGCATTTGCATCGTAGTTTAGGTAGTAGCCGTATCTGACAAAAAAAAACATGCATAGTTGATCTCTAATTTTGGGAATTGGATTAACACGAAGCTGAAACGTGTCTTCACCGAGGTACTTGAGCTTTCATTGTGAATTTCTTTGACACAAGGGAGAGGGAATGATTGCTACAGCGAAAAATGGAAGCGCGCACCTGAAAAAGTAGCTTTTTTTCACTAGCAGACGCTGCGTGCGGGGGTGCTTCATAGAGTGTGTTCGCACAAAGTTTCGAAAGAGGAGTTTTCAATGCTGCATTCACGTTTGGGGATGCCAGACATACTGAGTTCGTGTAAGAAGCTGATAGAGCGCTGAATGATAGTGGGACCCGCTTAGTTTCCTGGTGACTCTGCACAAAAAAATTGTCTCTAATAGAGCAGAACACGCCTTTAAGAGTTATGTTCAGAATATATATGCTTTATCCCGGGACCTGGAGTAAGTGATAGAGACATTGAGGCCATAAATTTAGGCCTGAATAAATGATGCGAATGTTCCAATTTGAAGACCACCACTTACTAGCACGTTGAATTAGAGCCATGAACGGACAAGTGACTTTTGAACAATGCTACGACTGATAATGAAAGCCTTTGGTTTGACTGTAACCAGGAACGTATTGGTAATGATTATCAACGAGGTTAACGATGATGAAGAACGCGTTGAAGCACAGCTGCGGGAAGAAATGGGTCTCGAATAATAATAGCGCTCATGATTATAAAAGCACTGAACATTACGATTAAGTGATTGATGGTGGCGATAATGAATGGTGATAATGAATATCTACAATCAGAGGTGTTCGTGAGCGGCCACGTCTATGACGATGCTAATAGTGTTGGACGTCTGGAACTGATGATGAAGGCGGTGATTCTAGTAACCGGTGATGATGATAAAAGATTATAATTAAGACAGGCTTTTCGGCAGGCAAACTTCCTATCTGCAGTAAAGAAAGAACTCGTGTAACTGGTGTTCCAAGCGTCCTTATACGTGGACAAGATGTAAAACAACATTTTTCAAGTTTCCGGTTTATTCTGATGTTTACGTGTGTTATTAAATACATGCGAGAAATATTCACTGGGAGAGCTGGATAGTCTGTAAGCTACAAGCGTTAGTGAAATTTATTGCCTTAAGGCATTGCTTCCTCTACATGAGTCATTGCGCACACAAGCGCCAGTTCTGCGTAGTTACTACTTGTCAAACAACGCGAGCCTATCTAAAAGGCTTGTGGTCTGGGCTTTTGGTATGAATTTGTGGTGTGGTTACTGTCGCACTACAGCTGCGCTCATGGCAAAATTACTGTTTCGTTCCTGTACGTAATTGTTAAAGGGGTCAAGCAACACTTTTTGAGCATGGTAAGAAAATGCTGCCGATCGGTAGTAGAGGCTCCCGACAACACGCGAGCCAAGTGTTATAGCGCAGCACACGGCATGGAATTCAATATAATTTATCAAAGTCAGCTAAAAATTGTGTCTTCTTCGCTCAACAAATGACGAAAAACGCAAAAAAATGACACGTAGATTACCCGTCTACCAGCCCTTGGCTGATTTCAACATGGCGCACTCGGTTGTTACAGAGATCGCCATGAGAGGCCATCACTTGTCATCGCGCGCGATCGCACTGAGAAAGCCGCGTATTCGAAGAAAAACCAACAAAGTCCTCAAGGTCACGAGGCTCACGTGACGTTTTTTGTTTACCCCTACCATCCCGCCCTGCTTAGCTTCCAGCGCTTTCGTCGGGACAAGAGAAGAGAAAATGCAATTGCAGAGTGAGACAAATCTTTGTAACTCCGCTCGTACTGGACGGATTCTTCAATTATTTTGCGGCCTGGAATTTGTTAGTCGCTTTTCCATTGAGTTAATTTTCTGGTTATTCAAAAAAGTGTTTCAGGGCCCCTTTAAGAGGAGCTCAAAAAAACATACCACGAAGCTGCCCAGTAACGAAACTTGAGTATCTATGGTGTCAGCTATTTTCTAAATTGAGGAGTTTTAATGCTTATAGCGCTCTTCTTGCGTGGGCAACATGTGTGGCGCTCTGTATTTTACAGACTACTTCACAGATGGCTTGAGGTACCATCGGATTGCGCGGTTAGGCTTGCCGTTTTCCAGCTTTCACAACTAAGCGAAAACTCATGCGGTATACGTATACGTATGACAATGGTTCTGAAAGACTGATTCACGTGGCCATACACAAAAAAAAGACCATTCACTCAGCAGGCCAGAGGAGTGGCATGTGTCAAGTTAAATGGTCTACATACGCCTTGCTACTCCGCTTTAATCATATGTTGGGAATGACGACAGTAAAATTGAACGGGGAAAGTAAGGGAAAAAGGAATTTCTGTGCTAGAACTGTAAATGACGTGAACAATTAAAATATTCATGTAAATTTACAGTTGTGGAGAAACAAAATAGGTGTAAACAAAAGGTACAATCAAGTGTATAGAACCAGTTGCTTAACCGACTAAATCTATTTAAGGTGTTTTTGGCGTGCGTGTTCCCCAATGTATTGATTAGGAGAATATTGTGTTTAGCGCCCGGCGTAACCTTCGTGCATACGATGGTTCCACAGGTCTGATCCGACTCGTGCCGTGACGAGTCAGATAGGCATTCGAGTTCTAATCGTGGTTTATGTTGTATTCTGCTAGTTGCATGATCACACTTCCATTTTGTGGCATCGTCTAATGCCCACCCTAGCACGTATGCTTACAGCGCTTAGCTTAACCCATTGCGTTCTCTTTATACAAATGTTATTATACCTAACGAAATTGCTGAAAAAGAGAACTGGTGCCGAGAAAGTTGCCTAGAAGACAGGATGAAGTGTAACTTGATGACTTTGCTGCGCATAACACACCCTTTCAACTCAATAAACAGAGCATTAAAAGGGCAGCGTTTACCACACATTGCTGCATGCGCAGAAATGCGTCACGGAGCAGCTTATATGCATGCTTATATAATTCATTGGTTGTAACGTCCCAAAAGCCCCGATATGATTATGACGGACGCGGTAGTCAATGACTACGAAAATTAAAATCGTCCAAGGTTCTTTAGCGTGCCCCAAAGTCTAAGTACGCGGGCATCGATCATTTAAAGAAACGTAGCCGCCGTGATCGGGATTCGATTCCGCGACCTGCGCGTCAGAAGTCAAGCACAATGTCTTCCATACCACTTCTGTGGGTTATGTACTCACATCAAATGACCTGACGGCACAGGCATAGCCCCTCCCCCCTCTATTTTCAATATATATTTCGCTATGGTATAAAGAACAAAAAATCATCATTCCAAGGAGGTGGGCCCCCCTCACCCCAAAGTGAAGAGGTGCACCCCTCTTGAAAAAAATGTCTACGCCCCTAGCAGATGAAGATAAAAAGGAGCAAATTTTGTTATAAGCAGCCATGCAGTCTTCCTGGTCTTAATTAGTTGCCAATTCTGAAGATCCTGCACTGTGCTTTTTGTTTCATACAGTACGAACCATTCGCCGTGCGGAATCAGGGCACTGTGGACGCCGACAAGTCCCTGGACGCACTTGTGGCACATAACCATAAGGGGCGTATACCAGGGCACTTCGACGTGTTGTACTGGATAACAGGGTAGGTGGTTTAGCGTGCACCTCTTTTACATTCTCCTTTTCGAAATGTGTGGCATGTGAGTTCATGAATACAGTTGACCATCATCTTAGGAAAAGCTTTCAACACTTACCCAAGGACCAACTAAACGCCAATCCAGAATAAACTATTTAACCGGGAAATAAGGTTAGCGAATAAGTTTATATTCGATATCACAATGCCTTAGTATGTAACCTCAGTTTTATGGCAGGTGCTCCAAAAGGGAAGCATTGTGAACCAATCGGTTCTTCGGCTTAAACTGACCAGAATTACTCTGTTTATTAGTAAGGTGATAGTAAATGAAATTTCACAAACTCTATCTTCTTGGTGCTATTTAGCATTGTACACGTTGCCGTCCATGATGACGCTTGTACCTAACTGTGAACACTAGTGCTACGACCAAACCTGTCCCGTCGTTCCGAACCGACATGTGCTGTTACAATACGCAGTATTATTGAGGAGACAGACACATGAAACTATACCATACCGTCTGTTATAATCCTCATCTTTTATACTAGTCTAGGGTAGGGATCTCAAGCTCGTGGCCCGCGAACCTGTTGCTTGCGTCGCGCACATGGCCGTGTTCATACCATATATGTGTGCACATATATCACAGACATGACTGGTCTAAGCCAATGTTTTCGGGAGGCACCCCACGTGGTTACCATGGGCAGAAGCGTAGCTGTGAAAAAAAACAGCCTATCCACGGAGTGAATGATGTTGAGTGGGGCGAAGCGCCCATTAGTCCGTTCGTACATCCATCCATACGCCCACCCGTACGTCCATCCATGTGTCCGTTCATCCGTCTGTCTTTGTGTCCATCCGTGGTTCCGTGCCCCTGTCTGTCCATCCGTCCGTCTGTGCGTCCATCCGTGCGTCTATTCACGCGTCTGTCCGTTAGTTCGTCCGTTCGTCTGTATGTCTGTCCTTTCATCCATCCGTACGTCCACCTACGACTTTTAGCTCTCCTGGCCGTTTTGATAACGGTATCAGTACTATAATGGGTACGGCCTAACATTACTGTATGATGAGCATAAGTGACTTGTGATAACAATAAAATCATGACTTGCATTTATAAATGATATGATTTACTTTTCATGGTTTTCTGCTCTTGTGGTGGTTTTGTTCGCATGACATGTTGCAAAACTGGTATGGTATGGCATGACTGCATGGCGAACGCAAGTGACAAAACTTAACGTGGAAATTATGGCATGCGTGTCATGAAAGTCATGACAACACCCCACGGTCATGGTGCGCTCGCGGCCGTGTCGCTAGCTTCATATACACCAAATCTGGTGTCACGTGACGCCAACAGACGACGAAGGTAAATGACTGACGAAAACATGATATCTTGACACGCGTGTCCTGTAGGAACATGTCTACATGCTACGCTCATTGTGCGCTCACGGTCGTTTCGCTAGCTTCACATATACAAATTTTAGTGTTGCGTGGCGTCGATGGATGATGAAGGTATATTACTAATGCAAACATGATAATCACGACATGCGTGCCATGTAAAAACATGACAACATACAACACTTGATGCGCTCGTGGCCGTTTCGCTAGGTTCACATATACAAAACTTATATTTACATGACGTGAACGGACGGCGAAGGTAAATGACATATTTAAAAATGATAATCATGGCATGCGTGTCATGTAAAACATGTATACCTGCTACGCTCATTGCGCTCGTGGCCGTTTCGCTAGCTCCACATATACCAAATTCGGTATCACGAGACGTGAACAGACGACAAAGATGTTTACTCGTCTAAACATGATAATCATGACATAGAAGTCATGTACGACATAATTTACGTCCGCCTCGTGACGTGTGCTGATTTCAATGTAACATGTTAACCTTTCTCATTCGTGCTTCGTATATCATCGATTCCCGCTATACGTGGAATATGCCAATTTTTATTTTATTAATATTGTTATGGTGCGATGGATGCCTTTATTTACAGGAGATGATCAATACGAGAGTCCAGGGATCTGACCGATCACCGCTCGTGCCAACCTCGTTCTCCTCTTCTTCCACGCGCATCCTCAGTATCGTAGCAATTCCCCCTTTGCAGACGATGCCCACCGGGCGAGTTAGGCTTCGTTGCGATGATGATAGCGTTTTAGACGGGCAACATGAACGACGTTGGTCTTGCTTGAGCGGCGGCCAGTTCACAACAGCTGAGATATCACGTACGTGACATCGCTTAGACGTTCCAAGACAACAAACGGACCGGTGTAGTTGGCCAGAAACTTTTGGCAGAGGCCGCGCTTCCGAAGCGGCGTCCAAAGCCACACCAAATCCCCTTTCTCAAACCATACGTGCCGGTAACTTCTGTCGTAACGGTTTTTGGAGCGTTTCTGTGAGACGAAAGTTCGAAGACAGGCGATGCTCCGGGCCTCTTCTGCGCGGCAAATGATTTCGGCGAGAGTAGGTTGATCTGTCTCGGAAAAAGGAAGAATAGTGTCAAGAGCTGTGCGGGGTCGGCGTGCGTAGAGCAGATAAAATGGACTGTATCTCGTTGTTTCGTGCTGTGCAGTGTTGTAGGCGAAAGTTATAAATGGCAAAATCGCGTCCCATGTTTTGTGTCCAGAATCAACATACATGGAAATCATGTTGACGAGAGTCCTATTTGTTCGTTCCGTCAAACCATTAGCCTGCGGGTGATACGGGGTAGTGTGACGAAAATGGCACGAAGCAAGACGAAGGAGGTCTTCAACTACATCGGCAACAAATTGCCGCCCGCGATCACTGATGATGACACGGGGGGATCCATGGCGTAATATAACGTGTGACAGCATGAACTGTGAAACTTGAGTGGCCGTTGCCGCAGGAATCGCCGCAGTTTCGGCGTAACATGTGAGGTGGTCAACGCCCACAATAATCCATCGGTTGCCGTTCGTTGATCGCGGAAAAGGGCCGAGCAGGTCGACACCTACGACGTCAAATGGTGAACTCGGGGGTGCTATGGGATGAAGTAGTCCGGCTGGCGGAGTTGTAGGACGCTTGTGGCGTTGACATTGCTCACAGCTCGCAACGTATGCAGTCACACTTTTACGCATCTTCGGCCAGAAGAAGCGTTCTTACGTGCGATAAAATGTCCTAGAAAAACCCATATGGCCAGATGTTGGGTCGTCGTGCATTGCTCTAAGTACGTGTTGTCGAAGACTTGTAGGCACAACTAGAAGTAGGCGAGGGCCTACGCCGGAATAATTCTTTTTGTAAAGAACGCCATCCTTTACGACGAAACCACGTTGACCGTTCGTTCCGGAAATAAAGAAAGAAGCGAGACTGTTGTCATTGCGTTGCTCTGCTCGAAAAGTTGTTAGGTCGGGGAACGGAGTATCCACTACAGCCAAATATTCATCAAAGTTGTCAGCGTCACACTCGGTTGTCGGAAGGGGAAGTCGTGAAAGGCAATCAGCGTCGGCATGACGACGACCGCTCTTGTAGCAGACTTCAAAGTCGTGTTCTTGTAATCGTAATGCCCAACGAGCAAGACGACCAGATGGGTCCCGTAGTCCAGTGAGCCAACATAAAGAATGGTGGTCCGTGACAATCGAGAATCGGCGTCCATAGATATAAGGGCGAAACTTGTGCACGGCGAATATGACCGCGAGACATTCCTGCTCTGTGACAGTATAGTTTCGCTCCGGCTTACTTAAACAGCGACTGGCATAGGCAACGACGTGTTCAGCAGCTCCATGGCGTTGGACCAAGACGGCGCCAATACCTACAGCACTGGCGTCGGTATGAACTTCTGTGGCAGCAGATGGGTCATAGTGGCGAAGTACGGGCCCTGACGTAAGAGCAAACTTGAGTTGCGAAAAAGACGACTCGCATTCCGCTGACCACCAAAAAGGTGCGTTCTTGTTGAGTAGGGACGTCAAAGGGTAAGCGAGGTCGGTGAACCTGGGCACGAAGCGACGGAAATACGAGCATAGGCCCAGAAAGCTTCGCAACTCTCGTACCGACTGAGGTTGTTTGAAGCTGCTGACTGCTGCGACTTTCTGGGGGTCGGGTCGAACGCCATGCTTGTCCACCAGGTGACCAAGAACGAGAGTCTCACGGCTGCCAAAGTGACACTTCTTAGAGTTCAGGGTGAGCTTAGCTCTCTCAAGGCAGGTGAGAACAATGTCTAGACGATGGTTGTGTTCATCGAATGTACGGCCAAATATTATAATGTCATCCAGGTAGCAAAGACAAACTTCCCACTTTAGTCCACGTAACACAGAGTCCATGAAGCACTCAAACGTGGCTGGAGCGTTGCATAAGCCAAACGGCATTACATTAAATTCAAATAGACCATCTGGGGTTATGAAGGCCGTTTTCTCTTTGTCATTCGGGTGCATGGGGATTTGCCAATAACCAGATCTCAAATCCACGGATGAGAAGTACGATGCCGAATGTAAACAATCGATGACATCATCAATCCTGGGAAGCGGGTAGACATCCTTTTTAGTAACAGAGTTGAGCCGTCTGTAATCCACGCAGAATCGCCATGTACCATCCTTCTTTCGGACAAGAATCACAGGGGCAGCCCAAGGGCTACACGACTCTTGAATAACCCTTTTCTTCAACATCTCTTCTACCTGTTGAGTAATGACCTTGTGCTCCGCAGATGAGACACGGTATGGTTTCTGCCGGATAGGGTGAGCGGATCCTGTGTCAATCCCATGGCGAGTACGCCACTCGGGTACACTTATTTGCTCTTCTTTCTGCGCAAAGTCAAATATAGTAGCGTGCTTCGCAAGGACTTCGACCAAAGCTTGACGTTTTTCTGATGATAGCGACTTGTTTACCATACTCAGAAAGTTGGCTTCTGTATGGTACGTTGCACAAATATGATCTACTCTCTCGTCACTTAAAGATGCAATGAAACTGGTCGCATTTTGTTCGAAGCGGGCGAGTCGCATTCCCCCGGGTAGCATAACAGGTTCATATGAATAGTTCGACACCCATAAGGCCGATCGTCTATCACTGATCGACAGAACACAATGCGGAATGAGCACATTTTTCTTGGCGCAATTAAGAGGAATGGGCTCCACAAGAACATCAAACTTTCCGGCGTCCGAGGCAGAGGCGTCAATGCGTACGGTCTTCATCGAGTTGGGCGGCAAGACAACATCCTCAATGACGGTGATAGATCCTTGACAGCACCTAGGATCGTCAGTAAATGCCGATAGCATAATCTCGCCAGCACCGCAATCTACAGTAGCCCCGCACTCGCGTAGAAAATCGATGCCCAAGATGATGTCATGGGTGGAGCTGGTCAGGACGGCGAATTCAGCCTCGAAGACCTTGTCACCCAAAGTGACACTAACAACACACACACCGATCGGGCACAATGTCTCCCCGCTCACTGCACGAAACGATGCACAACTGTCCCAGCGAAACATCACTTTGTGTCCTAGCCGCAATTTGAAGTTAAGACTCATCACTGAAACAGCTGCTCCAGTATCTATCAAAGCCATCGTAGGAAGTCCATCAATAAGCACGGGGACCCTATTTTGAGTCATAAAAACGGGTGGAGGCATAGGTGGATGTAGTGACAAATGTTCGGCGACCTCACCTCCATTGGCCGCACCACCTAGTTTCCCGGAGGCGGGGAGGTGATGCGTTGACCAGGAGATGGGGAACGGAACCGGCGTCTTGTGGGGGGCGTCAAGCTTCGCACGGAGGAAGGCGAGTCGTTGCGTAAATTCCGGTGGAAATTGCGTCCTACATGTGCATCACTGTGGGTTGTTTGCTGAAAGCCGTCCCCAACGTACGCGTCCCGCATTGAACGCATACCACCGCGCCAGCGGTTTTGTCGAGAAGAAGGTGATGGTCCCTCGTAGTAGCGTTGCTGGGGGCGACGCCTTTGACCACAGAATCGAGCCACATGTCCACGGAAACCACAGTTATAGCACACAGGGGCCTCACGCACGTCACCAAACCTTCCACGAGGCGCCATGTGCCCATGATCGTCCCACGAAGACACCATTGTAGGTGGTTGGCGGGAGGCGTTCTGGAAACCACGGCGATGATGTAAGTTGTCAGTTGGGGGCTCTGGTGCTCTTGATTGGGGCACATCATATAGCGTGGCATCAACGGCAGCACACATTGCGTCGTATGGCGGGGAGGTGTTGATAGCAGGTGCTCTCGGCGGGTTGACAGCATCACGTCGTCCAAGTTCTTCACGTACGATTTGCCTGATCATTGAGGCAAGATCACAGGGGGATGTTGGAGGGACGTCGACACTTGCAACGGTGGTGACGTTGGCAAGTCTACCAAATTTGGGAGTGATGCGCCTAGCCTTCAGTGTCTCAAACGTGCGGCAGTGTTGTATTACGTCCGCTACAGACGCCAAGGTGTCCTTGCCGATGAGGAAATTGTAGACATCCTCAGCAACCCCTTTGAGAAGATGCCCTACCTTGTCATCTTCTTTCATGCGTGGGTCTACAGACTTGCACAATTTCAGGATCTCTTCAATGTACGTTGTGCATGTTTCACCGGGGACTTGAGCACGCTGCATCAAAGTTTGCTCAGCGCGCTTCTTCTTCATAAATGGGTCCCCGAAGCAGCTCGCTATTTCTTTCTCAAACGCTTCCCAGGTCATTATTGTTTCATCGTGGTTTTCAAACCACACCAACGCCGACCCTTGAAGAAACAATCGGACGTTGGACAACCGGGAGGCCGCATCCCAACAGTTGTATTTACTCACACGGTTGAAGTGTTTCAGCCATTCGTCGACGTCTTCTCCGACCCTCCCTGAGAAGCTTCGTGGTACCATGTGCCGGGGCCACGCAGCGCCAGACGAAGAGTGCGTGGTGTCGCCGTCAGCAATCGGATCCATAAAGAGCGGTGGTAGACCAGCCAGTCGGCGGCTTCGGCATAGTTCTTGAGGTAGCGCTTCCGTGATCGTTGGCCTTGGATCGCTCCACTGTACCCCGCACCATCCACCAATCTTGTTACGGTGCGATGGATGCCTTTATTTACAGGAGATGATCAATGCGAGAGTCCAGGGATCTGACCGATCACCGCTCGTGCCAACCTCGTTCTCCTCTTCTTCCACGCGCATCCTCAGTATCGTAGCAATATTATTATTATTGCTAATAATAACACCACGCCTTACCTAGTCGTCCAAGCTACTATCTAGTTTTGACAGATTTGTTTTCTGTGTTGTGCTCAAGATAACTATGAAGGTTTTTCTTGTTCTTTTTGTTCTTCTTATTTTTATTATATACAATAACTCTAGCTCGCAGTAAATGTCACTCGCATTGACACATATCTATAGTGGTTTCTGAAGAGAATTTAACGTCAAGCTTTGAGAAACATCAATAGCGATCTCCTGACTGACGGAAATCTGAATGCCAATTCTGAAATATATTTTTTTTGTTTTCTTGTTATGTTTTACACGTGGTCAAATGAAAGGATACCTCACATGAAGATTGCTTGTTACCAGTGACCTCTGTGTAGCCCATGAACATTCTTATTAAGAAACTGAAAAAAATTCTAAATGGGGACCGAAGACAATAAAGAGTCATCTGCGCTGCTATAGCGAGTTGTCCGTGCACACTAAACGAAAATGACCTGAAATAACCTCAAAAACTGGGTAAACCATTTGTCCTCTAGCGCACTACCTTTCCTGGGTATTTTTACCACCTACTATCGAGGTAAAAATTTACTCTCGTGCTAACTGAGTTTTTGAACGTAGGGAGAGTAGTATTTATTTACCCCAGTGAGGTCTTGAGCGAGTATAGAGAGAGTAAATTTTTACTGCCTTCACAAGATTTTTGAGGTGATTTCTGGGAGTTATTTCCGGTGGTAAAAAATAAAAATTGACGGGTGCATTCGCCCAGAGTCCACAAATTTATTAAATAGCAGAATTGATGGAATTTATTAAACAGCAGAATTGGTGACGCATAGATTCACGTACAGCCAAACACGCACACACACATAAAATGCAGAATAATAAACCACTCGAACAGACTGCACGCGTTGCTCAACTATACACTTTGACGATCGGGTATATATAGGCACGACTTTTTTACCAGCCATGTAGTACCGGTAGGAGAGCTCTTTTTTTGCATTGATTAACAACAACGGTTGAAGGTACAAGCGTAAACTTAAGGTGGGCTGCAGGACACTAAATGTCACACCGACCTTTTATAGTAAATCTACCCGATCTCACCTTTTTGAGTATCCAATAATTACTTGGCACACCGGGCTCATGGCCCCACGCGTGTTCGCACTGCTGATGCACAAGTTCATAAAATATGCCTAAGTACGCACAAACCATGGTAGCTCAATGATTTTCATTGAGCGACGGTGCACAAACGCAGTAGCAGCACGTATTCATCACAACGGGCGTAGAGGAGTGGTGCACGCCTGCACACAAGCTTCTTACCGACGGCGTACTAGGCCTTTTTGAGGAGCACGGCTATCCGATGTAACACAGCTGGCGATCACAGAACACATATCCTGTGCGAATTTCGTCGTCATTTCAGACACAAATGAACACGTGACTGCTATCTTACGGGGACGGGGCGGTGTATGCATACTTCCAACGAAAGATCACCGTCCGGGTTTTCTTCGTGCTCACCGGCCGCCGCTTGTTGGTTCAATCTGCCTCTTATCGGCTTCGTGCTACATGTTTGAGAACAGTTGGTGCATGAGATGGGCAATTCGGGCAGCACTTTACTCATGCAGACATCGCCTACTGTGGAACAAGATATATGCGATGCTTCTTTCACCTGCCCCGGCGACATACTCCCACTGGTCACTGGCGGCCGTGGCTCGGTGCCGACGACAGAGTGAAGCATTTGGCTTATTGCTTCTCCCGTAGGCAAGCACGGACGATGACACCAGATTGATTTTCTTACCACTGGCAGGTCTTCGCGATTCGGCTCGGAAGTGAAATATCCGCGACGTGCAGGTTTGGAGGCGCTCGGAAGCGCACAAACGCTCGATGATGTAGGAAACACGTGAGATCCATCAGCCCAACGAGACACACAGATACCGAGCTTCTTGCACCGTCTGTCTCCAAGGCCACCACCGAGAAAAAGCCAGCAATTTGCGAAAATATGCAGGACAACTTTCCACAGCCGGTTTTCTTTCTTTTTTTCCTTCTTTTGAGATCCCCCTCCCCGTCTTTTTTTCTTTTTCGCTCACAGAATGCTGTTCTCGTTTGTTGTGCTTATGCTGCCCCCAGTTCTAGTGAAAGTGCGTTGACTCGAGGTCAGTACTGAGGCACGGAGATACCAAAAAAAAAAAAGAACTGTGGTGCTCGCGTACCTTCCTGATTCACTGAGAGCGTCACAATGGGGGGCATGGGGCAAAAGCCACCGAAGAAGCTGCACGTTGCAGTCACGTGGTAATAAACTCTGAAACGCAGGTTAAAAATCACGTGATAGAAAAGTCCCTAAGTGGTAAAACTGGATTTTGACATCCTTTTACTACTTGCCTGAGAGGTGGTGGTAAAACTATGTCATGTACCATCTTTTACTCCTACACGAGGTAGTAATTTTAAACCCGAGAGAGTTTTCAGAGGTCATGAGCCGCAAAATCCCCAAACTCGGATAGTTTTTGCTTACAGTGTGGTCTGCATGCGGTACGGGGGCCATGTGCTTGACACCTGTGTCATGGAACGTAAGATTATTAACACGGTTGACATGAGCTCAATAAGTGTTCTCCACGTTCTGATAAGAGAGTCATAATATTTTTTCTTTGTATTGTTGCACCTGGACAAAGAAAGGGCGAAGTTGTAGTATGCCGCGCAAAGTTTAAAAAATACACCACCTCCCGCTGAAGGGAACTATGAGTAGATGACTATGAGTAAAGGGAACTATGAGGAAGCATGGGCACTAACGCTCACAAAGGCGGTGGCATTGGCGCTAATGCTCATCGCGGCGTTGTGCAGGAGAGAAGCCTGGGGAGACGCAAAGCATGCAGTGATGAACTGGTGATTCCTACTGGAACTTGCCAATCACTGCTAATGGCGGTGAGAGACAGAAGAATCCGATTGGGCACAGAGACCCGAAATGCCACCTTTAGTCAACGCGCACGCTGCGAATTTTCATTGTTCAGCAACGCACAGGAGAAGATGATAGTTATAGCGCGAGAACAGAACGACGACAAAGAGACAAGAAGGACACGGTCGTCGTTCTGTTCTCTCGCTAGAACTATCGTCATGTCATACAAACTAGCCCAAACTGCCACACTTCTAAGCACAGGAGAAATGTTGCACCGCCAAAGCCTTGGAGATTAAGATCCCTCACCTGTATACACGGGTGGCCAGTAAACGGTTGTGGAGCGCGAACAGTCGGTTTATTCAATCAAGAAACTTGCTAGCAGAAGCTGCCTGCGAGGGTAGCGTAGAAGAGGATAGATAGAGGAGGGGATGCGTATGGACTATGGGTGCTTAAACGCCGAGCACAGGGATGCCTAGATGAGAGAAAGGGGGAGCTAGCGTAGGCTAGCAGACAATGTCGAAGTCAGGGTTGTGAAGCGAGAGAGAGGGGAACGTAGGAGAGGAGAGAGAGGGGAGAGTGGACGCCACCGGATCAAGCTTGGTCATAAGATGCTTCGCATCTGAATAGTGAAACTAAACGTTTCTGAAGAATAATCTGATTATATCTAGGTTTTTTGTCGGCGTTAGGTAGCTAATGCTGGTTCTGCATTACATTTAGGTTGTTGCTAGGCTTTCCTAGGTGATGCTATGTTGTTTATATGTTGATTCTTTGCTCAGACAGGTTCGCAGCCACACACAGCCACTCACAGGCACCACATGACGGTCCACGCTTCAGAGGAAAATTGTCACACTGAGAACAAGCATTGATTGATATGTGGGGTTTAACGTCCCAAAACCACCATATGATTACGAGAGACGCCGTAGTGGAGGGCTCCGGAAATTTCGACCACCTGGGGTTCTTTAACGTGCACCCAAATCTGAGCACACGGGCCTACAACCTTTCCGCCTCCATCGGAAATGCAGCTGCCGCAGCCGGGATTCGAACCCGCGGCCTGCGGGTCAGCAGCCGAGTACCTTAGCTACTAGACCACCGCGGTGGGGCCTGAGAACAAGCATTCGCCTCTCTCATAGATTTACGGGCACGTTGTCGTTGGCGTAGGCCACCAATCGCTTCGTGGTCCTGTCGCAGACACTATTGCTTCTCCTGCCGCCTAGTATTCTCTTATCGTACGTACCCGGTATCTTCGGCAGGCCACCATGACTTCACAGCCATATATTTGGCTATGTATTGCTTGCTTTTTTATTTCACTAGCAATTATATGGAAACTCTCGCCCAGACTTTTTCGTCGGCGCAACATGCGTATACTTATTTATATATATGAAAACGCAAGAAGTAAAATAAATGAGAAAAAATGCCTAACTCCCCGAAGTTTTTGCGCCGAGAGAGGGTGCCATTGCCGTCAGGTATTTCCCTTCATCGACTTCTGGAATCGCCTTGAGAGGTGCCCAGCCAGTGAATGGTCGGGAGTGAGGAGCGAGTGGACGGGAGAGTGGAGTGCCAGCGTTCTCGGCTCGGCGTTGGCGTTTCACAGCAGCGTCTCGAGCACATATTTCCGGATGTTCTTGAGAGGCGCCCAGCCAGCGAACGGTCGAGAGTGAGGCGCGAGCGGACGGGAGAGTGGGGTGAAGGGATGAGAGAGAGCGAACGGCGAGAGAAGAGCGACAAAGTACTGCACCTACTCTCTTCTACACTCGCTCGCACCACATGCTCCGGTTGCTAAGTGTGACGATAAGTAAGCGCACCAACAGCTGTTGCTATGGGAGAGGGAGTGAGATTGGAGAGATAACACCTGTCGGCAAGCGGAAGCCTCGGACAACGCCGGATGCATGGCATAGCTGAACTAAGAAATGCATTCACTTTTAAAATACTCCAGCGAATAGAATCGGACATCCTACCTTTCACTCGTGAGCGCGCGGCGTTGAGCCACGAAGGAGCAACTTTTTCAACTTTGAAACGGCAAGCTATTTATCTATACCACTTAGCGCTGGCGGCACTTATCTCAGGGAAAATAGCGTGTTTTCAGAATTATCAGCGAGTTGGCTCGATGAGCGCGCTCGGCATAAAGGTAGGCGCCCAGCTCGTGGCGACGCGCCAGCGCGCGCTCATCTCCCACGCGTGCTTTGCTCCGCGGAGGGAAGGGGCTTTATTCGCGCACTTATCGTGTAGCGGGGGCGAATCACGCGCCTTAGGCTCTCAACAGAAGGATTGTGTTCAGTTGCCGGGTGCGCGAAAATCACTCTGATCTCTGCACATACCCCGTTTGCGAAAAGAGCGTGCTTTTGAAACACAGTGAATTAACAACTAGGACACTTGATAGTTTGCACTCATATTTGTACCTGTGATTATGTCTCGCGAGTCGTTTTTGTTTAAACAGCATGCTTGTTGTAGCTTTTCTAGGAAACAGTTCTTCAATCACACTCTTTGATGGTACGACCATTCGAAAACAAATTACGCCAGTCGCTGTAATAGGGTTTAGTGTTTTTCAGAAGGTTGCTTCGTCGGGCTAGTTTTCAGCCTTCTTTAATAAAAAAAACAACAGTGCAATAGTAGAGGAAGCGTTGGCAAAAGAAGACACAGGGCGAGTGGTGCTAAAACTTCAGCTTTTTACAGTTTCGACGCAGTATAAAAGGAAGTAGACGAGAAAACAAGAGCGCTTGCAACTTGAAACCTTAGCCATGGCACATAAAGAGAAACTGTCAGTCGATGGCAAAGGTTATACTATCGATAACAAAGTAGGATAGTATGGAATAATTACAATGGTGTAATTCAAGCACGTGGAGTCAACACGCAAATGGAATGTAATAATACTCTTTTTCTGCCTTACGTTATGAACATTTTGCTTTCACAAGCATCATCGTTACGGTTGTAAGACAGATAAGCAGGCAGGAAAGCGCTCATGTTTCAGCACAACGCAGAACCTCTCACAGACTGAAACACCCTTCCTTCACTTATATGTCTGAAAACGCCTTTAGTTGTTTATATGTTCTCGACTGCTTGATTTAGGTTTTCTTTTTAATCACTGCATCACCTTAATGGGAGTGTCTTAAATGCCTGATGAAAGTAGAAAGGTGACCACTGGCGACTACAATACTGGTAAAAAAAGACATAGGGGGATGACACCATCATATGAGGTCATTATGACGAAATGGTGGTTTGCGCCAGTTTCTAACTCACGGTGCTTCAATTACGAGCGCGCAACACAGAAATTGACTAATTAAGGCAAGCACTAGGTGAGGGACACTTGTCCTTGTCTCGCCTTGTCCCTCTATGCAATACGCGCTCGTATTTCAAGTGTCATCAAGACGTAACAGATCACTGAAATTGTGACGTCACGTCACGATCACATCCCATGAGATCACACGACGTCATCGGTCTGTCGAAGGTGGACTGATCATGAAGGCAAGGCAAAATCAGGTGATGTGCACAAAGTTTGCAATGCGTCTGATCTCGGAGGCAGGGAGAAACCACGTTAGAAGAGAGGTGGGAGATTGATTGATATGTGGGGTTTAACGTTCCAAAACCACCATATGATTGTAAGAGACGCCGTAGTGGAGGGCTCCGGAAATTTTGACCACCCGGGATTCTTTAACGTGCACCCAAATCTGAGCACACGGGCCTTCAACATTTCCGCCTCCATCGGAAACGCAGCCGCCGCAGCCGAGATTCGATCCCGCGACCGTTGTCGCGGGTTAGAAAATATAGTACGCTACAGAAGGATCAAAACTTCGTTGAACAGGTGAGCAGCTGTTTGATGTTATGGGATTAACGCTAAAGCCTACTCAGGGCCATGGAGTTTTCTGAAATTAACTAAAGGGGGGGGGGGGGGGGGACTCTGGCGCTGCGATACTTCAGAGGCATGAGGATGATGGGTAGTACATAAACTTGCCTAGTCTTTGTGCTTGCGAGCTTCGAACGCACTTCTAACTTTATTTTCTCCCATGTTTCGGGGTTTGTTCAAATGAAGGACCGGACCATTGTGAACTTCGTGAGCCGATTAGAATTTGGGAGCCTAAAAGGCCAAGGTAGAGAAGTGGAACTGCTAAACCTTTGCTAAATTTGCCTCGTGGCAAAATGGTTCCAGACACGGGAAGCCAAACGAAGCCAGAAGAAGCCAAAAGTCTAGACCAATTCGCGTAGTAACCGTCATTCCCATGCTCGCTGAAGTGCCGCGCGTTAAAGCTTCCTTAGACATTAGCCCTAGAGTTCGCTCTAATAAATATTGTAGGAATCTATGTTCAGGACAATACAAATGAAGTGCGGCCTGAAGAACATTTGGTCTTTCCGCAAAATGATGTAAATACAAAATTACGTCATTGAATTGAGGATGGAGAAAGCACACAAATTAAAAAAACATACAACGCCCACATTCATGGTGGTGATATCGTACATTCTAGTTAGGTATTTACTAATTTGTTGTTCAGTCAATCAGGTAGCTGTCGACGGATGCAACTTCCGTCAGAGTCTTTAAATTATGTCATTTTCCCGCAGTGAAAACTTATCTGGCGTTGAAAACGGAGTATTGGACACAAGCTTCTCAGGTAAGCGCACTTGTGTGACGTATTAGGCGAGAAATACCATAGTAAATATATGTGATGAATTGCACTAGGTACACGTGGTAGCGCCGTGCTGGGAAAAATATCTTGCAATTGTAAACTGATACGTTACACTATACATAAGCGGTATGTATTTGGCACAAAGATACAAGACACCAATTCTGTCGCTGTATGCTCTGTGACACTCTTTATTTGAACCTTCTGAAACTTTGAGGCAATCGCAGTTTTTTTACAAATTTAATAACATAGCACCAAACACCTGTACTAAAATAATAAAGAATGAAGACATTTAAGCTGCTGTTAAATTTGTTTCGCTTGACCTAAATTTATGTTAACCTATTGAAACCTTTGTATTTCTTGCTTTAAATATATTAGTTTCATTTTAACCCAACCTAAGGCCATTGCTTTAGCTGCTTAACATGACAGCTCTTTATGCAATGTACTGTCGGTGGTTTTCACCCCTTTATACAATGCACTGTGGGCAATTTTTACCTGGCAATTTCTGAAATTGGTTAAAACCGTTCCTCTGCTAGCGGAAGTAAAAAAAGAAAGCATGATAGTGACAGTGCATTGTATGAAGGCACTCTACACGGCACGCAACCTCCCGGTAGCACTACTACCACTGTAGAGCTCAACCTTGCTCCGGAGGTTGTTACCGTTCACGCTATACCAGATCATAGGAAAGTTCAACAGCAGTAACAAGACTGCCAGAGACATTTAGTTTGAAGCGTTGTGAGTACACAGGAAAAAAACTACATATAATTGTTTTTCACCAGCTGATGTAAAGCTTTTAGTATCGACAAACTAAGGTATTATTGGTCAACAATGTGGGTTCTATGACAAAACATCTGCAGCTGAGAAACATGTAAAACGTATTTTGTTGTTGCGCAAAGCGTCTCCGGACTGCGCCGCTATTTATTTACACTATTGCCACTTCGTGATAGAATTGTTTATTGGTTAGTAATAGTCAAGAGATGTTTAGAGGCTTAAAAACATATATAGGTAAATAAAACAAAAACTCAGCATGTATAGAACAATCACAGTGAATTAGTATGTAGAAATAAAATAAAGGCAGCACCCCTAATAGATGATTCGGCGTGAAGTATCGTCCACTGGCTTAGCAAACTCAGTGTAAGTGGCAAATAGCCAAAAGAGGGTCGTTTAAAGAAAAAAAATCGAAATTTGGTGTAACAGCGCAGGACTTCGTAACGAAGCAACCCGCTAGGAAAGCTTCAAAAGCGGCTTTATAGTGGCCTCAGAATTTTCGCGATAGACGCCGACGCGTCGAAGTAGGGGCGCAGGACACTGGTTAAGCTCAAATGTCATGGCAATAAAAACTTAATACAAAAGAAACTTTGGCACTTAATTCGTACTTTAGGAATCAATTTCATGTGAAGCGGTCAGAGACTTGGAGCCTATTTATCCCATAGATTCTGGTGGCCTTAATATGCGACTCCAATGCGCTCGGGTATAGATGGCAGTGGAACAACCATTTTTTTCTAAGAGGCGAACTTGCAAGTGTCTCCCCCAACCCCCATGCGCTTGTTCGTCGACTACGGCATGAAATGCGGCGTCCAGATTTCGCCAGCAGTAAAAATGCCGTCTAGGGAACGTTTTCCTGCCTCTGCACACCACTACGCATAAAAGAGGGGGGTAAACATTAGTTTGCCCTTGATCCCGTCACAAAGCCGCTTAGGTACTTAACGGCACGAAACCTTCCGGTACCGGAACAACATGTGAAGAGCTTCGTAAACATTTCCATGCGAAGTGGCAAGCTGGCACGATGTGTGGAGTGCCAGGCCATTTTCGCTGACGCCGGTACGTGAGGAATGCTGATGCGAGTGAACAGCGCGAAAACAAGACTAAGACGTTGAAACAGACAAAACAAGTGTGATGAGAATACGTTTTCCTGGCAAGCAGACATGGCTACCCTGGTAGCTTAACGATTGAGCTATCAGCAGAGCTTGTGGGGGATCCACTATTACTACGTACTTATAGCATCAATCCATGTCGGCCTATACGCTCAAGGCAGTACGCAGTACGCCTGAAATTGATGGTGCTACAAATTATTGAACAGCTCGATTGATGAACTGTGGATTCGGCTTGTTGATTCTGTTAGAAAAAATATCTGCCATTGGGAATGATACTCTAGGATCTCTTTCTATATGTATAACTATGTTTACTCCAGTGTTTATTACGTTTACTAGTTGTGTGTACTATGGTTACTCAGCGAGGCTTGAGTATGAATGTCGTGTCACAGTGCGTTTACAATACTTTACAGAATAGAATAAACAGTTTTGTTAATATTTCGCTGTAGTATATCTGCAATTACATTGCCAGTGAAATCTCTCGGCGCATTTTTATTTAGGTATTTTGTTTCAAAACAAAATAATTAGGCAAAATAAATGAATATTAGGTCGGACTTGATATCGATTGCTGATGAAACTGTGGATAGAGTAAAATAAGCTGTTTTGAAGCATTGTAGGATTTTCTCGTCTTCAGGATTGGCGTATACCGGCAGGCTCTGTACGAGTCAGGGAGTTGCTGAAGGGGAAGATATTGCTACCTCCTACTCCGGTGCGCGAACGATGGCTCATGAGCTCGCTCACACGTGAGTGTGTTTCAAAAAAAAATAAATAAAAAAAACAGGAGTTGCGAAGCGGATCTAATCAATTGAATTGTTGTTCAATATTTCAGAATGGGAGCCTCGCACGACAAGACTCCGAGATGCCCCTGGTCTGAAGGCTTTCTAATGAGCTATGTAGATGGAGGAATTAAAAAATACACTTTGTCCCCATGTAGTCGAGACAAGATAAGAAGTACTTTGCTGTGAGTTTCCACAATTTAGTTTTCTTGGAAGTGGGTCTAACTGCACTAATCCACATGCACAAGGCAATCTTAAACTAGCGGCAACAGTGAAGAGGGCGAAAGCTCATGGGTGAAGGAATGCAACAATTTTAGAGTAGGTTCAAACTTTTCTAAACGAACTAAAATTTTCAAGGAGTAGTTTCGAAGAAAAATTTTAAGAACTGTGGAGGATGACTCTCTGCGCATTTTGATTATTTGTAAGCCCAGCACTGGAAACACGTGGGCGTACAAAGACGTACCTTTTTGTTTTACAAAGACGTGCCTCTTTGTTACAAAGACGTGCCTCTTTGTTAAGCATCAGAGGAAATAGGCAAGCCTAACCATGACAACGTTTCATAGTAACTATGTGCAGCAGTGACCCGTTACTCACGCTCTCGCACTAATTTTTCATATATTTTTCTTCAGTTTTATAAGGTACTTATCAGCCACATGCTTTTTCTGCGTTTTCAACTGGTTGCTTTATAATTTTTTTTGCTTCACACTTCGTTCATAAGTATTTCGAGTGTACTTCCAGTGTATCTATATTCAGTCGTCTCTCGTTAATGCGGGTGACGTGCACGGGGCGCTCCAGTTTTCAATTTATGGAGTAGAAGATGATCAGGTAAGGTGCTACGGTGTATGTATAAAAAGAGTGCCTAATCAGTGTAGCCTGTTGGCGCCACCCAACACGTGATGTTTACAAGCTGGCAGCTGACCAATAATCACTCGTAGACTACCTGAAAACATCAAGTCTGCCTGAACAAGACTCTCGCTATAGATAAAGGAAAGAAGTGCAAATCCAAGCGCTCGTTTTTTATTTAGACAAAATAAAACGAGAGCTAACACGCAATGATACCAATGAAAGTATAGGGTATAGTGTACGAACTAATTGGGCCTCTTCCGTTCTCCTAACATCACTGAGTCCTATTATATCCCATTCAATACTCTATAGTTCCTTAAATAGCACAGCTAGACTTGCCTCACGAGATAAGGTTATAGCGCTAAGGCCAAGTTCAGGTTTCAGTGGTGGCCTGCCCTGACCCAGAGCTTTTTAGCACCCTCTTCTGCGGCGCAGATCTGCCCACCGCCGTGGTCATTTGCTTCGCAGCCACTGACAACTGAGGCCCAAGCGTTAATTGTCGTATACATGTGGGAGTTAGTGGCGAGATACTTCACCAAGGTGGACAATTCTTCTTTTGTCGGGGAGTGCGTTACCGGTGGTGGTCCCCGGTAAGGCCAAACCCCAGGTCTTTTAACGCAATGGCATCATCACGCAGGTAACTTTTAAGGGCGAAGATGCTTACGCCGTGAGTCGTATGTCCCGTGTCGTCGTAGTAGTTGCATTGCATTGCATGTCAATAAAAACAGTGTCACAGCATATCCATGGGGTGAATGATGATCAGTGGGGTGAAGCACCCGCCTATGCTTTCGTGCGTCCGCGCATCCGTCCGTTTGTCCGTGCGTCCGTCTGTTTGTCTATCTGTATCTCTGTCCCTCCATGCATCCGTGCGTGCTTCTGTATGTTCATGCGTCCGTTCGTGCGTGCATCCATGCGTCCACCCGTGCGTGCATCCATGCATCCATCCATCCGTCCGTGCGTACCTTCGTTCACCCATGCGTCCCACTGCTGAGAGATTCGCCCCACTCGTCATCATTTACCTCGTGAATATGATTCGATTTTTTTTAATACAGTGTGCAATCGCGCGGCACCGCGATTCAAACCACGGAAGTCTTTGAACACGAGGCTGATACTCTAAACTCTACGCCATCGCAACACTAAGAGGAAGTGGTCACTGGCAGGGCACGTAGCGTGAAGGCAAGATAACTACTTCTCATTAGAGATTAGAGACTGAATTCCAAGACTAGCCAAATAGGGGAGGGGGAGACAGAAAGTTAAGTGGGCAGATGGGATTTGGAAGATTGTTGGTGTAAAGTGGGAGCAGCAAGCATAGGACTGAGTTAAATGGCGAAACATTGCAGAGGCCTTTGTCCTGCAGTAGGCGTAGTCAGGATGATGATGATGATGATTAGACTAATTGCAGTGTAAGTGCAGAAAAAAACGATTAGCTACTATTGGTAAAAAGATCACGTGCCACTTGATAGCAACAGGCAGATAAAGAGTGTTCTACAGACGCCGCCGTGGCTACTCCGTGGCTCCCACGTTGAAGACGCCGCCGTGGCACCCACGTTGAATGTACAGTCGAGTGCATAATTTTAGAGACCACAGGAGCGCGTGCCGACGCGCGTCGCCGCACCTTCTGGCGGCTGCCCGGCTCTGTCCGGGAGCGCGTACTGCGCACGCTCATCCCATATCACCCGGCAGCCTGCCCTTTCGCTCGTTTGAACGGCACGCATCTCGAAACGATGCGGACGGCGCAAGGTGCCACTTCTGCAGTCGCTGTGCAAGCACCGGTACTATAGTGGCGGAAATGGTTTTTTTATTGTCTTCACAGCGACTAAAGAAGTTCGATGACCCATGGAAAGTTCCCTGGGTTGATGCATGACAATCGTGGGCTGAGACGCTGCGGTTGTCATTGTCGCCGCAGTAGACGTCATGGCGTTGGTCTTCCGCGCCTTCTCTTGTAGAGGCCCGTGCTCCGGCGGTAGACCTTGCTGCCGGCGGCTTGTTCACAGCTCTTGGTTGGCGTCGGTGTCTTCTCCGCTACTTGGGCTGGGTTCACGGCTTGACGGGGGTGTACGGTACATGAACGAAGCAGCACCTCTACCAGATGTCACGGGGTCGTGACGGGGTTGAAGGCAGGGGACGGAATGGTCAGATCAAACTTTATTTGGGCGAACATGTGCCCGCTAAACGGAAAGTCGGGATACGGTAGCACACTTGCACTGATAGCGGTGCATGCAGCGTCGGCTGTCGATCAACTGACAAGTGGCAAAGCGCATCGGCATTTATAGCATTTATACACTTGCCATCGAATGTTTTAGCGTTATCGCTAGTAATGACGTAGGTTCCAGAATAATCTGGAGAGTTCGCGGAGTTGGCGTGATCTTATCGGATTGATCTACCACAGTCCCGAGGCTTCTCGAAAACTACAGGCGGGGTTTGCGCTCAGAGCTATGTAGTGTATTGGGGCGATAACAAAACTTAGGAAAAGAAACGTGGCACTATTGAACACCTCTTATGTTAGTGCCCGTCATACACAAACAAGAGGCTTCACCTGTGCAGTGTTCTAAATCAACTAGATAGAAGTGATTTCACTTTCGACAAAGTATTGGGACCATGGCACTGTCCATCCCAATTCCGAAAGCACTGTTGCGTTTTCTCAAAGACACCAGCCTGTTTCATCGTTTGTGATGCGAAACTGTTACGCTTCGGCCCAGTCATTGACCTTTTTTCTCCTCCTCTATAACTTTCATTCCCCTCTCCCCTTCCCCAGTGCAGAGTAGCCTACCGAAGCTCAGCCTTGGTTAACCTCCTCGCCTTTTTTCTTATTTTCTTTCTCTTTTTTAGTGTTTCTATGTTTGCAAGCTCCTGGCTTTTTTATTCACTCTGCATCCTGGTCCGGACGTTGGTGTGCCAGTGTTTGAAACGGTGTCCTTGTAGCTGGCTAGTCTTGTGGGTTTACGCAAACTCTTCGCAACTGTTATGGGCGCCAAGATTCAGGAGTCATGTTCCTAAAGCTACCAGTGGAAGTTGGTGGACTGTTCCTATGTCTTCTTTTTGAGCACTCTTAGTGGCTTGCATTCCTGTGCCCACCTCGTGTTCAGAGTACGGTGCTCCGTAGGCCACAACGCGAAACAGCACCGTTTGCATTCGTCGCAGAATACTTTCTTAGATTCCTTCACATGGGCGATTGGCACCGAAGTGGGGAAGTGTTTTTAACATTAAAAACCAGATTATTACAGCTTCCCACATTTGTGGTATTTTGGTCAGTAAGCCAGTACAGAATGCACAGAGGACGCATTGCTTTGATGACATAAAGCTGCATTCAAAGCACGACTTTGGCCGCTTTTGTGTCGTAAAGGTCTGGGCAGTTTGGTTGAAAATCACTTCTTGCGCAATAAATATTTTTGAATGATTTGTCACAAGTGTCAGAAATATCAATCAGAAGTTAGCAGGGGTAACCAAGAGCACATTGAGTTTTTTGAAGCTCGCGTAACGTATTTTTCTCCACCCAGGAATGTTTCACCCAAATGTAGAAGTGTTCTTTCCGACACAAATTATATGACCCAACGCAAGCACTATCCTGGTCAAGAAATAAGCGACAGAAAGTACTGCGCAATGATGCTCAGAACGGACGGGAAAAGAACAAAAGTTACATTTTATAAGGTAAGTGTTATATGCCATCGTTAGTTTACTAGTCGAAAGATCTGTTTGTGACAATGCTTGCCACGACATGCTGGACACCTTAAAAAGCGCCATGGAGGCGCCTTTAGAATGCAATCTGAGCACCAATAATCACCGCTTGGACTAGCGATGCTCGTCAACTCATTGAAACATGTCTAACGTGTACCGAAAAAGCTTTGTGGCCATTGCCGTGTGCTTATGAGTTTGTTTCCCTGAAAAAGAAATAAACCATTGTAGATTGGTGTTCATGCCCCAGACCATGCAAATCTTGAGATGGCGAGCATCTGTTGGAAAAATATGTACGCAAGACCCCTTTGAAAGTTTTATAAGAAATACGGAGGAGCAGAGTTTTATGGAAAAAGAGCCAAATGACAGTGATACAATGCCAATACATGACAGGTTGAATACATTATTTAAAAGCATTATCTCCATGAGCATCTTGACGGTTGTCCCTCTGACTACAGAGTCATGTGATTCCCCTAATATACAATTCCCCGGGTTGCTGCTTGAAAGAAGTTTGTAAGTGACTCTTTATTGTGTTCGTCCTCTGGTTCCCTTAAAGGGACCGACAGCTCACTTTTTTTCGATCCAGCTTTTTCGGGTGCAACAGAAATTTTACCCTTCATAGTGATCGTAGCTGCAATAGTTAATAACAAGAGCTCGTAGTCATTTTATAAGCAGTGTTTTTCGATCTGAAAGGCTCTGAACACGATAGTGTGTTTTCTTCCGGCAACGCTGAGTGTTGATAGCGATTCCGGTAGCCTTTCCAGTTGCTTATGCATGCTGTCGTTGTTCTTATTTCGTAGGATTTCCTAAAACTATGTTTAACTCCGCTTATTCTGCGCTTTACGACTATTTTTGAAATTAACAAGCCGTTACAATGAGATGGCGTGGCTCTATAGAGCTCCCCTGCATTTGTACCACGTCGCCAAGCCACGTAATCGAAAACAATACTGCGCATATGTGACGCCAAAGTAGCGCCATATTAATGCGCACTACTAACGCAAGCTTATGTGTCTACTTTTATAAAATATTATCTTTTGCTATAAAGAATGTAACAATATTTCAGTACTAATCAATAACCTGCTGACCGAGTACATCAACGCATGGTCACGTGACAAGGTATTCATGGTAGTTGATGTTTTATGACACCAGAGATGTCCCAGGCCATTTTTCGCGATTTTCAATGAACAAAGAAAAATAAAAAATTACGGCATATTCACGGGGTGAATGATGATGAATGGGCGAAGCTCCGGAGGGATTCATCGGTAAACTGTGAATCTTCCGTGTAATTCGCCCAGTCGATCATCATGTAAAGACGTGAGAAACGCTGTGTGTGTATATACACAAATCAACTTTTATTTGTTCTTAGACGATGGATGGCTTGCGATGTCCCTTGCCTCGCGCGCTCGCACATCGGGATTCTGTCTGCGAGCGCGCGCTGCTGCCGCCTTGCGCTCTCTCCGCTGTGCAGCCTTATCCATCCGGCGACTCCGAGCGCGCGCCAACAGCGAACGGATTTTATTACAACGCTCCCCCTAGCGTACGTCGCTGCACTAAATCGAACGATTGCCTTCAACAAATGACACGCGCCATATGTGACATCATTCCTATTTTATAAGATCTCGCGTCTTTCATCAACTACAAGTACCGCTTTCTAGTTTATAACATCTTGCATCTTTTCATCATCAGCTACAAGTACCACCATCTAGTAAACACTACAAGAACTAAACGAGACGTGGCTACATACAGGGGACGGTACCGCTATCTAGTGAACACTGCAAGAACTAAACTAGAGGTGGCTACATACAGGCTACAGGGGACGCACAGCCCACGCCCTAAGGAGCTTCGCCCCTAAAACCCACTTCTCTCTCACACACACACACACACACACACACACACACACACACACACACACACACACACACACACACACACACACACACACACACACACACACACACACACACACACACACACACACACACACACACACACACACACACACACACACACACACACACACACACACACACACACACACACACACACACACACACACACACACACACACACACACACAAAACAGGGTTGGTTTGAGTCACTATAAGGGACAATCTTTTCATCCGTGCAGTCATCTCATTTTATGTTCTGGACAGTTTTCGGTCGCTTTTAGATGTTATGAAATTGTGTAAAAATGTGAAAGTTGCGACCGAAGAGATGCCCGGGCTTTATGGCTTCCATCTGTCTCTCTTTATGTCTGCCCGTCTATGAGTCTGTGTGTCCGTCCATTCATCTGTCGGTCTATCTGTCCATGCGTCCTGTCCATCCGTGCTTCCATCTGTCTGTGTGTTCGTGCGTGCATCCGTCCGTCCGTCCGTGCGTCTGTCTCTTTGTCTATCTGTTTGTCTGTCTGTCTGTTGTCTGATACTGCCATTTACGCCTGACGCAGGACGAAGTTAGATAAAGAGGAGTGTTACAAGCTGCCACTCTAGCGTCGCCAGCGCGAAGTCGGCGACGGAAATGACAGCAGGTTGGTTCGTTCCGTACGCAAGCAGAGACAGCGAAGAGATCAGAGACGTGAGAAAACAAAACAACTTTACTCTAGTGATATGGCAACACACGGGATCTAATACAACACTTCAATACAACTAACAAAATACATCAACCCTTGATACAACTAAAAAATCTATAACAGAAAAAATAAATCAGCTTACGAGAGAGAACTATTACAAACTCCACAAACTAACAAGAATAGAACGACGGAGGAGAAAGTTCGAAGATATAAACAGGTGAAGGCATACGTGTGATGACCGGCAGCGTTGTGTCCCCGACGATCGGATGCGAGAAGTCGAAGAGAGTTCTGGCACGACTGCGATGTCGGCGGGGTTGCAACGCTGGTGGTTCCGGGAGGCTAGTGCTTGCAGGTGACTTCGAGCAGGTTGAGCTAACTCGAGGCGAAGTCCCGATGTCTACGTTGCAGACGTTAATATCGCGTCACAACTAGACGAACGGCTAAGTTTAGGTGGCCAGCCGATACAGAGCCACACTAAAAACTTCTAAAAGAGATGCTTGTTGATCTGTTTCTACACCATCTTGGTCAGTGACTAGTCTGCCTAGCAGGGCAAAATCCTGCGCTTAAATCCCCCTCGTGTCTCCTCGCTCTCTTCCTTGGGGACAAGAGACCTCTACCTGGGTCCAATCATGCACGTTTAATTGATGGGAAACTCCGCCCCAAAAATATTTTGGACCCCACCCCCTTTTTAATTGGGAGAGGGCCGTCAACTAGCGAGAGTGACAACCTGTCGGGTTGTCATACGGCGTGGCCACCAGAGCGTTTCCCACGCTTTTCTCCGTGGGAACGGTCAAACGTTTGGCTCTCAGCCGGGGCGTCTTGTAGTCTAATCCTTGTTCGGGGTATACCGCGGCCTTCTACGACATTGCAGACGCCGCCACAGTTACAAAAGGATTAACCGTCGGCGGCGACGTTCTAAGAAGAGCACCCCAATTTGCACTTCTCGGCTCCCTTTCATGCGCAGCCGTTTCTCACGGTCAGTCGCGGAGTACGGCGCCCGTTAATTGCCGTGACGTGGTGTCACCAAAAATGGCCGTCCGTGAAATTGCGCCCCACTTTCAGAATGTTATTCATAACATTTGTTCACACGGAGGGGAATTGTTTCGACAACAAAGAACCAAACACCACCAACAAGGGAGACATGAGGGCTGTCCCTCTCATACACAACATAAATAGGCAGAGTTCATCAAAGTAACAACAAAAGGAAAAACAAACAATTGTTAGCGTACCAGCTTCAGTTACTCGCAACAATATCCATGCGCCATACAAACAAGAAGAGGAAATAGCCGTGTACGGCAGCCATTAATACAGAATACACTGCACGAATGTATACTACAAAACAAAACGGAACAGGTGCGCTCCTCTACTGTAGTGCAATCCTTCAATGTGCATTACAACAAGTAAAAACAACCAATGCACCAAGCAAAAAGAAAATAACTCAAAATACACTTCCTATACAATGAAATACGCACATACAAACAGAAAACAACTGACGAAAGGAAAAAAAATAGCATGCTCATAGACCTCAATTCTCAATGCGCGCAACGACAACTGTACCGGGTCACGCCAATCTTGATCAATTTACGAAATCATTCGGTTTATGCTAACATCTTCCTCAAATGCTCATTCATGCCACATCCCCATGGCAGTGGAGGCATACGATGCCACACTAAACCTTTGAAACAACTAGAAAAGTGCCACATTTTCTCGGTTTTTACCTTATGCAAATTTTCGCACTCATGATTAAACTAATTCGATGCTAACTTTCAGCCTTTGGCTCGGCGGTTTTCTTTCTGAACAATTTACACCGCATCACGTAACTTGCAAACTTTATGACTTAAGTCTGCATCTGCAAACAACACTAAGTAACCATACTTAGCACGCACGTGCAACAATTCTTCAAACTGACCGCCCCCCTTTTCTCAATTAGATTCGCTTAAATCGCACACGATGGGGTCGCGTTTCCGGCGGCTTTTGAGCACGCCAGAGGTTACACGAAGCATGAACGCGTGGCTGTGTCCTGCTGTCACGCCTCATTCCGCATTTCGGCCGGCTCCCCTCAGGCATGTGCAAGGGACGCCAGAAACAGGGGGGAAGCCTGGGTAATAGTGTCTTTGTGGTCGCCCCCATGCAGTACTTAGCCGTTGTGCCTTTTCGACTTTGAACCTTCGGGCAAGGCCGCTTTCTCGAAGTCGTCGAAATGAACCGCGCGTTTCGTTCGGGTGACGCATCTCCTTTTCCCCCTCTACACCTGGCTCGCCGCTTGTGCCTCCATGAACGCCACCATTGACGTTTCTTGCAAGGAATGAATGGCCTAGCCTTTCGTCTTTCTCGAGATGGAGTGGGATCTGCCCTAGGCTTACACAGTGCGGTGCGCTTCCGCTTCTTTCGTTTTCGGTGATGTTTGCGTAACTCCTTTTCCTCGATGTCATCTTCATGTCGCTTCGGGACCTCAAAAGTTGGGAAGCTCGTTGGAGCTGGTGCTAGGTCTTCCCTCCCGATAACGCTTTTTGAACTCTGTGTCACGACGGACTGTCGGGCCAAATTAGCTTTGTCAACACTGATGAAGCCATCAACTGGGCCCTCTCCGATGGCATCGCTGCATTCCTGAAGCGTCGCGTCCTCGCTCTGATTCGCCACTGTGCTAATCATGCCTACATTTGACGATGTCGAAACGTACTCTTGAGGCACGAAGGAGGTTTCCAGCATTTTACTGGGCCCATTAGGGCTGCTGGCACTCTCCTCATCCACGCAAGGAGCGTCTTTCGACATCGTCTCTACCTCCAGACTGGCCAAGGCCTCGTTCTCAGCATACTCTACCTTGATGCCTTCTAGAATATGCGGGTCCTTTTCTGGCGCGATCTCTGGTTCTAGCGCATCCTGCCACACTTTAACGTCCATCGCTTTCCGACGCGCCTCGCTTTCAGACTGTTGTCTTTCTGTTTCGCACTTTCTTTCGGACTCTTGTGTGAGCTGCTCTTCTTTTGTCCGGACAGAAGTTCCGAACATCCGGAACATCTCTGCCTTAACTACCTCGTAGTTGTTCGCGTTCTGCTGACCGAGCCGCGTAACAGCTTCATTTGCCTCGCAAGGCAGAACCGTGAGTAGCCCTTGACACCATGTGTCTCGCTCAACTGACAGTTCCTCGCCGGCATCGCCGTGCTCACTGCTGGATCGGCTCACCCTGCTACTCTCACTGAGGCGAATCTTTAATTGCAGTAACTGCACTTCCCGTTCTCCGGCTTCCCTTGCCGCTTTCCTTGCCGCTTCTCGTTCTTTCGCCCTTTCTTCGCGCTCTCTCTGCCTTTCTTCCCGTTCTCTCTCCCGTTCTCTCTCCTTTTCTTCGCGTTCTCTCTCCCTTTCTTTTTTCTCCCGGGCCAGTGCCCGCTCTTCTCTGGCTAACGCCTGCGCCTGTTCCTGCTACTCCTTAACCCATTGTCTCAGTTCGGCGCCCTCGAGGCCTAACTGTTTACCGTACGCGATCCACTTAACAAAATCCATACACTCCATACTGCAACTGTCACTATAATGCCACTATAAAAACAGCGCAATCATTGCAGGATTCAACCACTTCAACTGTGTGGCTCTATTACCACGCTGTCCGCACGGTTCTCGTTTACCCCTCACTGTCTTACTCTTGTACGGAACGCCCTGTCGCGGACGCCAGTTTTGTTACAAGCTACCACTCTAGCGTCGCCAGCGCGAAGTCGGCGACGGGAATGACAGCAGGTTGGTTCGTTCCGTACGCAAGCAGAGACAGTGAAGAGATCAGAGACGTGAGAAAACAAAACAACTTTACTCTAGTGATATGGCAACACACGGGATCTAATACAACACTTCAATACAACTAACAAAATAAATCAACCCTTGATACAACTAAAAAAATATATAACAAAAACAATAAATCAGCTTACGAGAGAGAACTATTACAAACTCCACAAACTAACAAGAATAGAACGACGGAGGAGAAAGTTCGAAGATATAAACAGGTGAAGGCATACGTGTGATGACCGGCAGCGTTGTGTCCCCGACGATCGGATGCGAGAAGTCGAAGAGAGTTCTGGCACGACTGCGATGTCGGCGGGGTTGCAACGCTGGTGGTTCCGGGAGGCTAGTGCTTGCAGGTGACTTCGAGCAGGTTGAGCTAACTCGAGGCGAAGTCCCGATGTCTACGTTGCAGACGTTAATATCGCGTCACAACTAGACGAACGGCTAAGTTTAGGTGGCCAGCCGATACAGAGCCACACTAAAAACTTCTAGAAGAGATGCTTGTTGATCTGTTTTTACACCATCTTGGTCAGCGACTAGTCTGCCTAGCAGGGCAAAATCCTGCGCTTAAATCCCCCTCGTGTCTCCTCGCTCTCTTCCTTGGGGACAAGAGACCTCTACCTGGGTCCAATCATGCACGTTTAATTGATGGGAAACTCCGCCCCAAAAATATTTTGGACCCCACCCCCTTTTTAATTGGGAGAGGGCCATCAACTAGCGAGAGTGACAACCTGTCGGGTTGTCATACGGCGTGGCCACCAGAGCGTTTCACACGCTTTTCTCCGTGGGAACGGTCAAACGTTTGGCTCTCAGCGGTGTCTTGTAGTCTAATCCTTGTTCGGGGTATACCGTGGCCTTCTACGACCTTGCAGACGCCGCCACAGTTACAAAAGGATTAACCGTCGGCGGCGACGTTCTAAGAAGAGCACCCCATTTTGCACTTTTCGGCTCCCTTTCATGCGCCGCCGTTTCTCACGGTCAGTCGGGGAGTACGGCGCCCGTTAATTGCCGTGACGCGGTGTCACCGAAAATGGCCGTCCGTGACAAGGAGCGTCGCCCCTAAAGGTAAGTTATGTACATCCATGCTTTGTAGCAAAGGACGTCGAAAGGCGCTCGTCTTCTGTCTGGAGGTGGATGGAGGGATGGATGTGTCCGCCTGTGCCCTTTAGATCGGGTGGTGGCTTACGCCACGTAGCCATAAAATCAAGTACTATCACTATGTGTTTAGGGATTGAATTTCACTTGCGCCTTGGTTGTAGCCACCAATTAGCTCGCCTCTTTTTGGTTATTTCTACCCGTTTAAAGTCTATTTTGCCTTTACTTTCCCTAAACCCAATGCTATGAAAAATTCCGCGCCATTATCTTGGACTATAGAGCGAAGCCCTTTACAAAACATTATGAAATGTCCGGCTCTTTTCTCCTCCTCCCCCCACGCTCTACACAGGGTGTCTGTACCTTCGTATTTGGCTCGGTACGTTTTGGTCCACAATACTTCCGTTCTGGCCTCGAACAGCAGAGAACTACCCCGAAAACTATCATAGATCTTTCGTTTTGCAATTTTTCGTTTGAAAGTTCGGTAGTTCTCCCGTGATGATTTTTTATATAGGCATTCTTATCTTCCACATGTCCTTCTCTGTTTCTTTCACCTTGTTCTTAACCAATGTTTCCTTTTGGCTTGGTATTCTGCTGTTGTCTAAATTCTTGCTTGACAACTTTTGAGTTCGTTTTTTGCTATTCAGTATCGACAGGCTTCATGTACATGTATCTGAAAAATTTCCTAGCCCAACGCTCCTCTCCCATTTTTCTCAATCGCTCCTTGAATTCTACCTTGCTGCTAGCTTTTCTGCACTGAAGCGATGTCCATCTCACGTCACACTGTACCTCCTCATTTGGGGTATTCCCGTGTGCTTCCAAAGCAAGTCTACCTAAGCCACGTTGTTTAATTTTTAATGTTCCTTGAACTTCTGATTTTATGCTGAAGACTGCATCACCGAAAGTCAGACCAGGAACCATGACACCTTTCTTAATCCCTCTTAGAAGATCATACCTATTGTAGTTCAACAGTGCCCTCCTTTTCATTACAGCTGCATTCCTGGTGCCCTTGGTCATTACATATCTTTCGTGCTCCCTTAGGTACTCAGCTCCGTTGTTTCTTCATACGCCCAAATACTTGTGTTGATCCACTATTTCTAGCGTGAATTCCTGGATCTTATGGTCACTGGCTTTGTTATAATTGAAAATCATGATTGCCGATTTTTCCCTGCTGAACTTCAAGTTTAACCTATCTCTCTCATTACCACAGATGTTTATAAATCCCTGCAGATTTTCCTTGTTGTCTGCTAATATTACTATATAATCTGCATACAGCAATGCTGGTAATGACTGTTCAATGTGCTTCCCTACCTTGGCAAAATGAGGCTGATGCCGAGTGGCCTCCTCTCTAATTTGGCTTCTATTCCCTGTAGATACAGCATAAATAATAAAGGCGACAGGGGACATTCCGGTAGAAGCCCACGTTTTATCTCTATCGGTTTAAAAACATGTTCTTTCAGTTTTACAACTTCATTGTTACTTTTAGAATTATCCTTCAAAAGATTAGTTATTCCATCTTACATATCTAGTGTGTCCAGTATTCCCCACAAGTCTTCTTGAATCACACTATCGTAAGCTCCCTTGATATCTAGAAATGCCAGCCACATGGGCCTGTGTTCATTTCCCGCTATTTCAATACACTGCATCAATGAAAACAGATTGTCCTCCAACGTCCACGTTTACGGAACCCACTTTGTATTTCTTCCAGCACCGCCTCATTCTCCACCCATGTCTGTTGTCTTTCCTTTATTATCTGCATCACCATACCGTAAACTACTGATGTCACTGTTATAGGACGTTAGTTGTCTATATCAGTTTTGTCTCCCTTTCCTTTATAGATCATGCTCTCCCTGCTTAGTTTCCATCCATTGGGGGCTTCGACATCTATTATTGTTTTGCTAGCTGTCTTTCTTAATAATTGCTTAGAGTTTGGTTCGTGTTTCTTTACTGGCATAATTGGGATGCCGTCAGTTCCTGTTGATGTGCTATTAGAAACCCATTTCTCTGCCCTTTCCCACTATCGTTGTCGCAGTGGGAGCTAATTGGTTCATCCTCACCCGGTACGGTGCATAAAGAGTTTTCTTGGTGTTTACATTTTTCTGTTACCATTGTTCTTATATATTCCATTGCGCCATCCACTTCTAGTCTAAAGTCTTGAACTGTAGTTAGAAAGCCATGTTTCATGCTCGTCTTATTACTCAGAGAATCGAGATGGTTCCAAAACTTTGCAGCTGCCTTTCTTTTTTGCTTACTTCCGTCATTGATTGGGCCCCCTTTATTCTAACATTTTGACTAATCAGACCGGACACTTCTCTTCCGCACCTCAGAAGGTTATCTCTTTCTTTTTGACATCATCTCCCGGTTCACTCCTCTGTTTAGCACACCTGTGTTCTCTGGAGGCTTCCTGACGTCTTACGATGGCTCTCTTCATTTCTTCATCCCACCAGCTCTGCGTGAAGTATGGCGCCACCTGGTAGTAATGCGAATCAATTAAAGCTTTTATTTTTGGAGAACACAGCCACTAGTAGGGGACAATCAAGTTTTTAAATGCGAATGCACCCCTTGTCGGGTCATGTGAGGCATCCTTCAGGAACTGTCTACCATCGTTTATCATAGGAACAGCTTCGGACGAGCGTGCTTATCCTCGCCTCTAGCAACCGGAGCTCCCACCTCCTTGACATGAACGTGACTTGCCACCATCTAATTGCCAAGGCCGAGCCAAGAACGCTGTTTGTTTTGTTCACTTCATAGTATTTTTTAACTGTTCACGCTAGCTGCAACGCATACCGGCCACGTTTCTCGCGATAAAAAACGCCACGTGCGGCGAAGAGCACGTGGTAGCACGGTAGAAGAAAAAAAAAAAGAAAATATTATTTTTCTAACGCTGGGTTCTCACGCGCGAAACACCATTATGAAATACGTTACTAGAATATATTATAGTAACGTTGATTATGGACGCCACGCAATACATTCGCTTTTCTTCACAATTTCCTTCTGGGAGATGGGGGCATTTTTTTAAACATCCTTGGTGACAACACCGGGTCGGTTCACTTTAGTCAAGTTTTTTTATTCGACAGACTGCCCTTAGGCATAACAAGCATAGATAAACACAGATTCATCACACATAGATAAAGAAGTTGCACTCATGCTTAAATTTAACTGAGATCGATGGAACGGTATTCTTAACCACTAGTCTCAATTAAAGCCCCAGATTTTAGGAGCTTGCGCATTTTGCTGGGGGGTTGTTTCTCGTCGTTGCGCCTGTGTGTACGCTAGTGCCCATTGCTCCCGCTAGAGATGCAGCTGTAATCTTCGTTTCAAGAGCACTCACTAGATGGCGCGCCACAGCTCAGGCGACTAAAGTCCCGGAAAAAATGAAAGTAGCGCCATTCGCGCAAATGTGCAGGCTCCTCTCCCCTCGCGTGCATAGCAGATAGTAAACGATGCTAGTTTAGGGCTGTATGGCTCCTGGCCACAAAGATAGGCGTGTGGTCATCTTTCCGTTAGAGAACATTTGGGCGCTGCGGTTCTAGGCGATGCACTGAAAGAGTGATTGAGAAAGAAAAAAAATATGAAAGGTAACGTTAAATACGACGATGTGATGTGTATATAAGCAAGTGGCATGCGGTGAAAAAAAATTACAGCGCATCCACAGAGTGTATGATGATGAGTGGTGCAAAGCGTCCGTCAGTACATCCAATCATTCTGGCTTCCGTCCGTCCATGCGTCCGTCCATATGTGCGTTCGTTCGTCTTTCCGTCCGTTCTTGCGTTCATCCATTCATATGTTCATCTTTCCGTCCGTGCGTTTGTTCGTCCGTCCGTGCATCCGTCCTTCAGTGCGTCGGTCCAGCCGTGCATCCGTCCACGCGTCCTTCCATGCGCCCATCCACCCGTCCGTGCGTCTGTATGTCTTTCCGTTCTTCCGTGCGTGCGTCCGTCCATCCGTGTGCCTGCTTTTCTGTCTTTCCGTCCATGCGTCCGTCCCAGTCCGTCTAATGTACACCAAGTACCGTTATCTCGTATCTTGTCATATATTCATTATATAGGAGTACTACCATGAAGTGGACATTCCAAGTTATAAACGAGGGGTGGCTACCTACGACTACTACTACTACATACAATATGGACGCATGACCCACGGCTTGAGGAGCTTCGCCCTTAAAAACATCATTGCAAGTACTCAATACTCAACGCGATAGCCCACCGTTAGCGTGCCGAAGCGCTCAGCGGTGACGCTCTCGATGGCAGCGCCACTGCGGTCCGTGTTAACTCGGCGGTACTAAGACTGTGCCGCATGACGCACTAGCTTTTGGGAAGGTATTGCAAACGCCAAATTGTTTGTGCACTTTCGCGAACGCGCGCTCCTCGAACAGACGCCACCGGCGTACCCTTCCAGCATACCTGAGGCACGGCCGCTTGATGAACACATGGCGCAGCAGTGTCCGAGCTGCCCAAGCGTCGGGCTCATCAAGTGCGGCCGCGTGCTTTCGCATTCGTAGTTTCCTGGTGGAGACTTTGGAGGAGCTGCTGTGGTTGCTGGGAGAGGATGCGAAGGCGAAGAGGAGGCGAGAGCTTGCTGGGAGAGAAGCAAAGGGGTGCGGTTGGCGCTACTTTAGTTTTAAATACGAAGCTTTTCTTAGCGAACTTCGGTGACTTTGCGCGTATCTATCTATCTATCTATCTATCTATCTATCTATCTATCTATCTATCTATCTATCTATCTATCTATCTATCTATCTATCTATCTATCTATCTATCTATCTATCTATCTATCTATCTATCTATCTATCTATCTATCTATCTATCTATCTATCTATCTATCTATCTATCTATCTATCTATCTATCTATCTATCTATCTATCTATCTATCTATCTATCTATCTATCTATCTATCTATCTATCTATCTATCTATCCGCCTACGACTTTTATCTCCCCTGGCCGTTTCCATAATGCTATCGATACCAAACTTGGTATGGCATAAAATGACTGTATGAAGCACATATTTCAATAGCCATAACATGAAAATCCAGAAAAATAAGCACTCCGGCACACGAGTTTCAACGCGGGACCTCTGCGTCGTGATAGCGAGGCGTTAAGCACTGAGCCACCCCGGAGAAATTTTTTGCATAGTATTTATTAAAGTATTTGCGCAATATATACAGGTCAAGTCAACAAAAGTACAATGAAATCGCGAAAATAAGCGCTCAAGCATTACTCATAAATACTCATTGGCTTACACAGCGTGAGTTCCTCACATGGAGAGTTCTTCTCATCCTGTTATGCAAACAAAAAAGGGGTGAGGTCAAACAGTTCTCTAAGATGGAGTACCAGTGTGGTCTAAAGTCTAGCTCGTCGTAAATGTTTTTCAGGTGGATAGCCTTTTGAATGAAGTGTGTGCTTGATGAGATGGTGGGCTCTACATTACGGTCTTGCATTCGTGTCTTCCACAAGCTGTGCATCCTTATGAGGAAAAACGTGTCATATGGTACGCCACCCCGAAGAACGTGCGGTGGTTTCGTTCACATGCCGTGTTGCAAAACTGGTATGGTATGACAAGATTGTATGGCGAACACAAGCGACAGACCCTAACATGAAAATCATGTTATGCGTGTAAGGTAACAACGTCACTACATGCCAAGCTCATGATGTGCCCGCGGGCGTTTCGCTAGCGTTACATATTCAAAATTTGGTATTACGGGACGTGAATTGATGACGAAGATATGATACTAATGCAAACATGATAAACATGAGATGCGTGTCATGTAAAAACATGACTACATGCTACAATCATGACGTGCTCGCGGCCGTTTCGATAGCTTCACATGTACCAAACTCGGTATTACGCAACGCGAACGAACGACATAGGTAAACGACACATACAAACATGATAATCACAACGTGCGTGTCATGTAACAGCATGACTACATGCCACACTCATGATGTGCTCACGGCTGTTTTAGTGTTAAATTTAGTATTAAATTTAGTATTACGTGACGTCAACGGATTGCGAATGTATGTGACTGGTGCAAACATGATTATGAGATGCGTGTGACGTGAGAACATTTCTTCATGCCCCAGTCAAGGCGCCAATACATTTCAAAGTGACGCGGTGTGCGTGCTCACTGGCGTTCATTTCGTCGGGTCACGCCAGCATTGACACGCCAGGCACCGGTCCTGCCATATACTCGCAGGCGCGCACCGCAGCTGCGTTGCTTTGACGCATGTGCGTTTCAGCTTGTCCGGCGTCCCTCCGTCACGAAAAGAGGCAGACGCAGTGTTCTCTGGGTAACGCATCGGCACGAAATGCAGCATGTCGCATTTCGCACCGGTTGCCGTCTGGCCGCGCCGACGGACGCTGGTCGCGCCTGGCGTCAGACTATAGAGTTCTCGCGTTTTGCTAACGTAGCGTCACTGTGCCCAGCGTGTGCGCGCGCCAACGCCACGTTGCAGTTATATTGAGCCCTGCATAATGCGTTCGCGGCCGTTTTTTTCAGGGTCTTTACAGGCGACTAGAGTTACTCTGTATGCTACCTTTAGGTAGCTAAAGGTAGCATATACAGTAACTCTACAGGCGACGCCCACTCCACTTGCGGCGCTTGTTCTAGTTTGGTAGGAGACCACTAGGTGGCCGCGCCTGTAAGTAGCGCTCGCTCTCGGCGCGCTTCCTTTCTCGTTCGGCGTACATCACTCAGTGCGCGTCGATACCGCTACCCACTATGAACACCGCAGAAGCCAAGGTGGCGGCGCGGAGGGCTTGCATTGTGGCTGTAGTGCAGGCTCGCCGTCAGGACCATTCCAAATTTAATTCAAGACCCTCTGTATTTGTACTTTACGGATCACAAAGCCTTTATACTAAAAGGAAAACGTTCCTCTGAGCTTATGAATCCGTAAATAACCTCTTGAACAAAATTTATATACTGCATCAGCATGTAAATATCTCATATGGTATATTGATATGTAAATTATAAACATTGTGTATACAACTTGTTTATACAACCACACCACACAACTCTCATCTAACGTCTTTATATGATGATGATTGAGCATTTGTACAGAGGAATCGCTGATTACCGGATTTAACCTCTAGAGCAAGCTCCTTCATCATCATTTACTTCATGGATATGCGGAATTGTTTTTAGTGAAGCGTAAAAAACAAAGGCTTTTTCGTTCATAACATCGCACTGTCAGAGCAGCCTAATATAAACTTCGGTCTTTCGAATTACGTATCTATGGATTTGGTAAATAAAAAACAAACTGCCTACAACCCATGTATTGATATTGTGTCTTAAATATGCGTAATAGTTGCGTTTTAATTGACAATGTTCACACGTATGAACCCAGAAACCTGATCAAGATGGCTGGTCAGTCAGAAAGGGGTTAAAATTTCACCATTCTACTGAATTGGGTGACAGACAGAGAGGCAGGACAGACGCACATACAGAGCGAAAATTATGCGTTGAAGTATCTCAAGAAACACTACCGTCTGTAATAGGGAAGTAATGGGACGTAACCCTCACTGCTTAAGATCTGCGCCTGAATGCATCTATGTATGAGGGCGTGGCCTTGATTTGAGGCTTTCCGGCAGCCTTGCGACGGGGGTGAATCAGAAAAAATTACCGCGCAATCCAGTTTGAGTGTTCTTCAAGGAATAATAGGGGCAGGTCAAGATTATTCGGGGATTCTTTCTAAGACGTTAGTTATAGTAGTGTATTTGTTTCGACATAAGAACACTGAATGTATTACAACTCTAAAACCATAGGTTTTTTTTTCAGACTCCTGACCTTAGTGTCAAATGCAAAATGAAATGCTGCCGTCAAGGCCTCCCCAAGTCCTGCATTGTTGTAGATATTCTGGAAGGGATGTCATGCAGTAAACATAAGGTTAGTTGTTTTCGTTTTTTGAAACTTTTGTTCAGTCTACGTTTACAAAACCTGCAACAAAATGTCACATACCGTAAATAGTTGCCTTTTTCGAGCCAACCTTTGAAAGAATACAGCACTACTCATTAAAGTACGTTCCTTATAAAATTCCTTTGAAAGTTTTGCGAGAATATGCACCCCGCATGTAAAAGCACAATTGCGCATGATGCGACAGAAGTAATTAACAACAATGTGATCGGCCTTTTATCGAAAATCAGAACACTTACATGTTCACTAAAGTGCCATAAAAAGGAATGCCTGGTAATCATTTTTGGAATAGGCAATATGCGAAATTAACAGCGCCATCTAGAGAACGCAGCAGGTACCATATCCGCCATTTTGATGCTGGCGAGGCTTGACCACTGCGCGCGGGCGACCCACATGCGAACGTACGTGTTTCAACGCTTTGACTGTCGCAGTGAGATTTTTTTGCTGGCAAAATGCCAGTACACTGCTGTGTGCCGCTGTGCGAGCAGCGCGGAGTCACAGACAGCGATGGGAGCGAGGTATGTGGCATGAATTACGGTTTTGCAGCGATCATTTAAACGCAAAACAGGGTATGGCGTGCACAAGCTTTATGGGCACAGTCTAGGATGCTTGTATCTCTGAGGTGCGCGGCCTGCACGAGAGCAATGCAGGACTAACCATTTTTCTGTGTTACGCGGACAGGTCGTGTTTTTATAGGTTTGTCAGCTTTGCGGCTAGGTGTTTTCACTACGTCGGGCCTCCACACGACAGTGCTGCTCTTCGATTTACCGTCTCGAACTCGCTGAGAAGCTGTGCGGCATTCAAATTTTCTTATGACTTCGGTGAAGCCTCGGGCTACCCGCGGACTATCCGCGGTGAGTCTGAGATGGTAAATCGAAGAGCCCCGGTGATTTCCTGCAGTCGAATAGAGAGTCCGCCACTGCTGGTGGGGTAACTAGTGTGACTGAACCGAACTGTTAGCACGGGCTTTTTTGTGACGAGATTACACGACGTAGGTAGACGACGTAGAAATGTTATTTTTGAAGGTGATTGCGCTCAGAGACGTGCAGAGCTTCCGCTACTCCGAGTAACATGCCGTACACGCATCTATATAGAAAGGCAGCTCGGTTGCTTGTCTGTGTTCAAGCTCCGTTGTGTCCTCAAGTACGGTCACCACGCAGCAATAAAACAGTCATTCGGAAGATAAGGGCTATGCCAACTTTGGCACAGAAAAGTATCTGCTCAGGCACTTCAATTCCCCCAACGTGCGCGGACGCAACTTTTCCATTGGGGCCTCCCTCACTAATTTCCCTTTACCAACGAAATAAAATGGAAAAGATAGCGGGGCGCACATGCCATACGCTTCGAAAACTGGCACCATGAGTATCGCCAGGGCTTGACTGAATGACGTTCTGCATGAGTTCAGAGCGCGACAGTCCTATTTATTCGTAAGACGGGATTCATTCTCTGCATTTTAGTCTCTTTGGCTCAGTTGCGTTGCAGCTGTTTTTTTTTTGAGTTGCAACTCACCTCACTTGAAAAATGTTTCATGTAGCATTAGAAAACATACAGCTGTGGAGACAGCCATAACTTAGTTGTATGGGATTCAGCATTTTGGCTGCCTTACACTCGCAGCTCCTAGAAACCTTTGAAGCTACTTAGATATAAAAAATAACTGATTTAAATTCCGCCGAGTGTCCACAAGTGACTAACGCTTCTTAAGGCTTGCTGTGAAGGGCCATATCTAGGAAAGGCTGCTAGGAAACGGGAGTGTGCACAGAAAAAACTGAGGGGGAGGGGGTCACATTACAAGTGCATCATTAGTCCTGCAATGCACATATAAGTGTGACCTGTATTCTCTATGAGATGAATTTGTGATAGTGCCTGTGTTTGTAAACAACAATCGTTCAAACAGCTAAGAGAAACATAGCTCATGATGTCGCAATGAATGTTTGTTTGCTTATATCTTGTAGGTATCCTTCCATTGCTTTCCGAAAGGTGCAATGACATACAAGTGGCAAGATGTAGCAAGATTCCTGAACAGTTTGTCCACATCGCATGTTTGGGCACTGGGAAACGTCTTGCTGTGCCCATCGCAGTAGCTCAGCGCAGTGAAGCAAGTGTTCAGGAGTCGTACGGCCGTACTAGCGAACGCGTTGCCGTCGACCGCTCGCCCACATTAAAATGGCGGCGGGGTCAGAATGCACAGTGTTGCCAGAACACAAAGCAATTTCGCATATGGTCCATTGCGAGAAAAAGCCCGAAAATACGAGAATCTGACGTGATGGAGTGAAATTATGTCGCTACTTTACATCTCGATTTCAATGCTTTATCAGCTGTGATATACTTGAGTAATATCTATTTTAAATCACTGAATTTCTTTTGTCTAATTTTGCTGAAATCAATCGGGAGTTTAAGAAAGTGTCAATAAAAGCTTTTTTTTCTTACTCACCACTAGCTATAGAATCGTAACTTAAAAGTGCCGTCATTCTGTCATTGTACGTGCCACTAACTAGAAAAGCTTCAAAAGATTTCAGTGTGCGGTAAATACGAGGTGGGCACCATACTTTTCAGAAATTGTCAGGGAACTTGTGCTGGTAATATGCAATAATTTCTCATTTTTATTGACTGCTTGTGAAAAAAAATCATGATATTTTTCCCCTTGAATATTAAGAAGCACAGAATTACGTACTGAAGCCACAAGGTATCTAAAAAATGCATTTTCCCGTTGATAAATTAAAACGCGATATCGTAAGCTTGGCAGCCCTTTGTTAAAAGAATGGCCTGGCAAATGAGCGGCGGACTGAAACATGAACAAGCTACATACCATATGATCTGCTCACAATGACATCAACAAAAATGCCACGACTGTTTTTTCAGGGGCGAAGCTCCTCTTAGTCTAACCTTGTCACACGTAACCGAGAGAAGAGACGAGAAAAAAAAAGCAGGCAGTATCTCCCGAACAGTATAATGAATGGCACTGTCTCCTAGAAGTACATACCAACTGCAATTGAGTGAGGATACTTTAAATGGCGCTGTACCACTACTCTCCAATTGGCTGCTGCGGGGGCTGTGCCTGGGTTCGTGGAGAACGAGTGCCTCTCCCAGTCTCCTGTATAGCCGTCGTACGTGGCGGATCGTTGGTGGGGCATTGACAAAGTAGAGCCGCGGGTGCGTTGAAGACGCTTCCACTCGACTTCCTCGGCTAGCTTCTCGTCGGTGTTACTCACGCGCCATCTGCATAGGCTTCAGACTCTGCCCAGGTGGCGCTGCGAAAAATGCTGCCACCAGCGTCTTGTTCATCATGCCGGTCATAAATGGGTAGTGCACAGAGAGCCAGCCGCAAGCGAACGTGCATAGGCCCTTTTTTTTGCGTTGATATTTAGGCATGGTTTCCTGAAAATCAAGGGCCTGACAAGTTTCTTCATTCAATCCAACCTCGCTTTATAAACGTAGCAAGCTCATCAAAACGAAATGCGGGCACAATGCAAAAGATGTTTCGTTTATTTCGGCATTCTGCAACTGGCAATTTGAGTTCAAGCAAGCATCGCATGACATCGAGTTAGAGGCAAGCACTCCGACGTGCGTTCTGTACACTCTAAACCAATTACTGGTTAAATGCTGGCTATATCTAGGAAACTATAGACGAAAATTATCCTGTTTCCTGACTATATCCAGCCCTTTAAGCGGGACTTGATTAAGAGTGCAACACCTAAATGCGTTAAACTTGAGCGTACACATGATGCCAAAGCAATGAAGTGCATGCACGAGCAATCTATGCGGGCAGTGGTACGAAGCTAATTTTATCCGGCGCGAACGGCCCTGGTGATTTTCGCTTTGCAGTTGCATTCTCCATCGATTTCTCGCTTCCAGTGCATTGAATTGTTTTATTACACATGCTCGAATGCTCTATTCATGGTTGTGTTGTGTTTGTGTATACGGCGAATGAGGATACATGCTTGTTCACTTTCTGAGTGTACAACGAAAGGCAAAACTGATGCCTTCTAGATTCCTCTGGTAACCGCGAAGACCAACAGCAAAAAACAAAAAAAACACCAAAAAACATGATCATGGTCGCGAACACTTTGCGATTTACCTGTATGATACACGTGTTCTCATTTGCTAGGTTAAACTGGGGCCTATAGAGCCTTCAAAGCCCTACGTGCGTAATGCTGTGTGGTGGCGACAACTTCAGATTATCGTTGGTCGCGGCATGTGTGATGTTTACCGCGGCCGTCACCTGTGTACTGTTGCACGTCACGCACCGCGGTAAGAAGGTCTGTTAAGCTTCATAATAAAAGTCACCACGGTTCTCCGTCAAGGCTACTCAAAACAATAATAGGAGACCTACATTATCACACTTACTCAAACGAACAGCTGTGGATAACGTGAGTAGTATACGCTTACCCAACACGTTCGCAACGGCCTGTATTTTGCGCTCTCGCCATTCTACTTTGCGAACGCTGCGGAAATCACTTACACTCAAGTAATTCAAGTCAGTGACAGTTCACAACGGCACAGTAGCGCAGACTGAGGTCTTTTTTCGCAGAGGGCGGAGCCTTTGCGTCTGCTCTTGTTTTCGGCGTCGTTCAGACAAGTGAACCAGCCAGCACTTCACGGCCGTTCGGTGACGCGTCCGACTAGCGGAGATAAATTCATAGCTCTTTTTCTGGGTGTTCAATGCGCAAATATATCTAATATTTGGCTCAATCTTTGTTTCGTACGCTGTAGTTGCACCAGGTTGCGCAGCCATTTGTGCAAGAGAGTCGGGATTTGTACTACTCAAAACTGCGTCGAGAGGTGGCGCTGCGTGTCTGCAAAACTCAAGAGTCTGACGTCTATTCTCCAACGCAAACAGACGCATGCACGAATGGACGGACAGACACACGGACGCTTCGCCCCACTCATCATCATTCACTCCGTGGATATGCTGCGATTGTTTTCTTCCAATGAGTCCCGAACGCTCAACAAACTAGTCTGAACATGAAAGGTATAGTAAGAGAATTTAGAGCAGTGTAATGATAATATTCGGAAGCTCGCTGGTCCATCTTAGTGAAGCTTAGTCATTTGAATATATATATATACGTTTCGCGAAAGAAGACCGACATGCATAGAAGCCCATCGCCATGGCTGGCTCGCACTGACAGTGCACTCTTGTTTTACCCCTTGCCTGCTGCTGCTACGATCGTCGCTGTCGTTCAGTGACTGAACAGACTTTCATAAAAGCGATAAGTCCCGTGTCGCAGAAGTGCACCATGAAATGTTTAGCACAAACTTAAGCAGCAGAGAAAGCTTCATTATGTTGGCTCACCCATCATTCAAAGGTTCGTTGGGAGAAAGGTTAATGGTTTAACACGTGTACGACCTTTAGCATTGACGCAAAGTTTCGCAGATGTAGTACGGTTGATTTTATCAGTGTTCTTGCGTTATTAAAACATTTTTTTAACTTGCGGTGTGTTTTTATTCAAAACAGGTGAAGAAATCGGAGAACACAAGAGTTCTCATCTTTATATGGTATAGCATAAGATGCGAAGCAGCTCTTTGACTAACCTATGCAGCGCTGTTCCTCCGTTCGCACCACTCTCCTCGCCGCAGGTGTTGGAGCGGTGCCAAGTAGCTCACGCCCTCTTAGCAGTGCGTGGTGATGTCTCTCTCCCTCACCTGCCACACGGTCGCCACGTGTCAGCTCTCACTCACTTCGTCAATCGTGGTTGAAGTGCTGTCTATGCAATTTGATAAACATTACATATGTATATACTACTTCAATACAGCTGTGACGTCAAGCTAAATTCAATTGTAGTTAGGTGTCATGCGCTGAATTTTATTTATGTAGCAGCGTCCAGGAATACCGTACTCGCGAGCACCAGTGCTTTATATCATCTTATTGCTTCAGGTGTTGCCGAGCTACTCATGGTTCTGAGAGCGTCATTTGGAAATGCAAACTATTGTTTATATAAACATCTACAACTTTCAACATGCGTATACATCTGTTCATACATCGAGTCAGTTTGATTTCATGACGTGTCGCTGCATAAAAATTGGAACACGGTCACCTTTCCTCCGCAATCGCCGATTCACAAAGTACCGTGGGATTTGCCGATTCTTTTTTCGGGTGCTAAGCTACAATCTTGGACATCTTTGAAATGCTTAGAGTTACCGTGAGGCCCAAGTCGCTACTTTTTATTACCTTTCTTATATCTATAAATCAAAGTTATATATGTTGCGGATCAATGAAGTGCCACATAGGTTTTCAAGCATGGACTGCCTTTTCTTCATTGCAACATATTGCCTAAAGCTTCTGCTGTAATGAAATCAGTACCAGTTTACATGCCGAGCTTCTGCTATCTCAACATGTGAAAGCAACTTACTTTTTTTTTCACGTCTTGCAGACATGCAGGAGAGGAGTCTGCGGAATGCACCGGTGGCCATAAATAAAAAAAAAGTGCTGGTAAAATTTTAATGGCTTTTTCAATTACGCACAACAAAAAAGTATGGTGATTTTTCATTTGGCCCCGATGAAACAAATCAAAAAGCGCCAGCAACCATGTTATGATACAATAAATGCTTGCTTTCTGTAATGATTGCTTATATAATCATTCATATGCACGATTTTAATGTTTTTATGTTTGTTAGTTTTTATTGTTTATAGCAAGCTTTATGTAGAGGCGCCGCAGGGTGAACACGTTGCAGCGCAATTCGTCTAACTGCTAATGGTTGCTTACATATAAATGTTGTTAGCGGAAGTGGCGCTTTCACATTTTGTGCTGCTTCGTGTAATCCATCATCCATATATACGGCACTCCGTAAATACGTGTATGCATTAGGCACTCGTTTGCCTAGTATAAATGGCATGAGAAGCAGCCATATCTAGCACTTGTTTTTACCAAACCTGCCCCCACTCTACACCCAGCGTAGTACATGCCGAGATTAATAGATGATGTAGCCACAAGTGAACTCGTCTTGGTATGTTCTCTCATACTCAACGTTTTAGAGGCTGGTTTTCAAAGAAACATGACCTAGTGGCTCGTTCGATGACATTTCCAAAAACACTTTCTCCGTTATTCTACTAAGGTTTCTACAGAAAGCATGCTCTTCAAGTTCATTTCGATTTCACTTGTGAAAGATCTAACTGTTGTATTACTAACGGTATGTAGTACGCTGGGCGCAATACAGTAACGTGTTTCGTTGAAACCAGGCTGGAAATGATTGCTCCTCAATTTTTTTATACTGTGCAAACGAGTGCTATAATCACTCTAGTGTGATATAAGAAGAGATTAACAGAGGTTCAAAAGAAAAGTTTTTATATCACGTTATACATACAATATATAATAATAATTATCCGTAGCTATTCTGAAAAAAAAACTGTATTATTTATAGAACCTAATGCAAGAGGGAAAAATATTGAACCTGTTCAAAAAGGACGCCTCATTCTCCCGACCTGACTCTCTGGCATAATAACGACAACATAAATGTTTCCGTTACAAAAAAAAAACGCTTTGTGCAAGATGAATGCAAAATCTAAACGAAAAAAGAATTGCTTTAAGTGATTAGATCGACGCAAACTCTTCAAGTAAGCGTAAGAATAGGACATTTTTCATAGGTTTTCATATTTGCGACTTTACGAGCGGAATCTATTCGGCCTTCGCGTATGTGACGCGCGGCCTAGGTGACAGTTATCACACATAATGAACGGGTATGTGTCACAGAGGGTGGCAAATCACCCAACCCATCGCTGGTCTATCAAAAACTTAGAACGTGGAAGTTAGCCATGCTAATTGCTGGAAAGTAGTAGTAGTAGTACACTGGTTTCCCGAAAAAATGGCACTATTTTCGGTCTTCCATGTAGACACACGGATATAAAACCATGCAACGAGCTCAACACCCTGAGAGTGCATGCAACATGAAAGGACTACGAAACGAGAAAAGCAACGGTGGCTGCTAGACAACCGCAAAACGATCCAATTCCCACGCCAACAATGATGGGCCCACTGATTTATGAGAGTTGCAGACCCTTGATTTCCACGCAAGGTTCCGCTCGTTAAGTTTGGACATTCATCGCTTGTCTGTTACTGTGTGTAGTTTATCTAGGACTTCTCTGCGCTGTGAATCGACCTAGAAACAAGTTAGCATTACTTAGTTAAAGCCTAGCAACAACCCAGAAGCAATATACAAACAACTTGCATCGCCCAACTACGGCCAACCTGAATTCGGGGCTCTCTCGAACATTAGAGGGCAAGAAATTTTGACCATCGATCATGGACACGATACTCCCGTACATGCCGGATACATCTAAGTATGCACCTATTTCTGAGACAGCCAAGCTTGCTGAAGAGTGTCGCGAGCTTGCCAAGACTTTTACGACTCTTCAGTAAGAGCAGCAGAAGAGTATTCGTGATGGCTCCGCCACTTCTGAGCCCACGTTCCTTCCTGGTTCTCTTGTATGGCTCTCAATCCCGACCTCTGTAGCTGGCCTTTCTTCCAAACTACTCCCGAAATATGAAGTTCCCTACCGTGTGATCAAGCGCACATCTCCGGTTAACTATCTGATCGAATCAATTGAAGAATCTTCGGATATGCGCCACCGCAGGCGCGACATAGACAACGAGGAACGCCTGAAAGCTTACTATGACCCGCTAATAGTGATAAACTGTTAGGTCACCAGGCGGTTCCCCCTCCGACCCCCGTGTAATTGCAGAGAAGCCTTCGAACACTGAAATGAGACGAACTCTCAAGTGCTTTCTAGTGGGTCTACCCTAAAAGGACGCCACTCGCACTGGGAGTCCGTGCTTGGCCATTACTGTCGCCATTGTGTATGCTCGCTGTGTGCCAGCTAATAAACGCCCAGCACCATCAACTAAACTAAACCTTTCATTTTTCGTGAAAAAGTGTCTTTTTAAAAAAAAGGCCAGGGGGACACCATCTACGGCGGCTTTGGACCCGAAGGCTCAAGGATACCCCATAGCCGCCATGTAGCTCAAGCGTCCCCCCAACCCCCCGAGCGACACAAGCCTCGCCGTGCCGTAGCACAACTGCGAAGAGCGCTCGTACCTTTAACCCGGAGGTATCGGGCGTGGGGTGTACCACTTAAGCAGTGAGCCAATCTACAGGTATAACTTGCCTTTGCCTTCGAATCCGGTGGCCTCCGGCCGGAACCGGGACGGAATCGAACCCGGAACCTCCCACATTGGAAGCAGACGCTCAACCGTTATGCTACCTCTGTGGTGGCATTTTCAGTGACCAATAATACTTGTCAATTTCATCAACGTGCTGCGAAACTTCAGAAAATTGATTATATAAATCTCTAGGAACACTTTTGGGAAATGAGCACGCCAGTCGGATCCCAACCACTGCTCTTACAGATGTGAAACGAAAATATCACCCTCGTTTAACGCGCCGGCATGATAAGTAAGTCTAAAAGTTGGTCGGTACATTGTGCTACTGTGTTTTTTTTTCTTTTTTCAGTCCCTGCCTTGGTGAACGCAATATTTTCTTGACTCGTAAAAATAGGTTGTAGGCATGAAAATTGTTTCTGATTATGTATACCGTAAATACTTACTTCGAAATCTCATGATTTTCCATTTTCGAAAGTTTTGTCGTATTTGAACGAAATCAACTTTGACGGTTTTCCCGAAGAGAAAACCTTTTGGAAATTTTGTTATTCTTGATTTCGTCAAGCATAGTCGCATTTTAAACAAACATATTCCCATAGCTTTCACTATCACAGAGGTCAGTCTATAACCTTTCGAAAACTGGTAATTTAACATTTCGGAAGGTACGGTCGTATGTTAACCATATCGACATCTGGGGCTTTTCCGATCAAAAAGGTAAGTTTATTGCCCTTAGAAAACTCGTAACTTTCAATTTTGCCTTTTTCTCAAAATGATGCCAAAATAAGAAAGGTAGGAAAGAAAAGAACGGACACCAGTGTCTGTCTCTGGATGTCATACAACGGACAGTCGCACAGGATGTGGTGTAGCGTCTCTTCGCAATGACAGGCATCGCAGAGAGCGTTGTCGGCCATTCCTGTCACAAAGGAATTTTGTAAACGCCACTCCTCGCCATAAGCGATGAAGAAGTGTGGCTTCTCTTCGGTTGAGCCCAGTGGGCATGCGGAGAGCCATCAAAGAGGATAGATGGTGTTGACGATTCGTCTCGTTGCTTGGTGGGCACTATAGTGAAAACGTGATATCACGCGCAAGTCGTCGAAGAATACTGGCTGCATCGGTCCGCGAAAGTGGTATAGCTTCTTCTCGTGTTCCTTCAAGAGCTGCCCGCGTGGCAGTATCGGCATGTTCGTTTCCTATGACGCCACAGCGACATGGCAGCCACTGAAACGTCACATGATGCCCTTCCTCATGTGAAGTGTGGAGAAAGCATTGAATTTCGAAACCAAGCTGTTCGTACAGCCCGCGACGCAGTGCTGAGAGCCCAGATTGTAGGGCAGCCCTTGAGTCACTGAAAATAGACAATTGTTGCGTGGTTCTAGATTGACCACACAAAGTGCAGCGCGCAAAGCAGCTAGTTCCGCTGCTGTAGATGCCGTGGAGTGGTCAGTCCTAAAGCTGATGGCAACACTTGTTGCTGGGACAACTACTGCACCGGACGAACACTGGCGGTTCGTGGAGCCATTGGTATATGTATGTATACACTGTCTGTACATTTCTCGTGCAATAGAAAAAAGAGACAGTTGTTTCAGCACGGGCGATGAAATCTCGGATTTCCTCCGGATCCCTGGTACACTATAAGATGCACTGTGGGTCGAATAAGACACCAAGAGGGTATCGATGGTTTAGATGCAGGAGTGAAGCCTGAGGGAAGTTTCTCGTTGTACTTCCCAATTATTTTAGCGAACGATGCTTGGCGCCTCTCTGAGGACAACAGTGCAAGGTGATGATAGGGAGCACGTGCGAAGTGTCTGATGTACGCTAAAAGCGAAACCGAATGCTCCCCGAAGAAATTGTGTGCCTTGCTTTTGTTTTTAGCGCGCTTCCGTGCACGTATAAGGGCCGCACATAATGAATCATTAGGTGTCAGCTTCATCAGACATTATAATAATGTCTAGAATTTACCGTCCCAAAGTCACCATGTGATTATGAGAGACGCCGTAGTGGAGAGCTCCGAAAATTTCGACCCTCTGGGATTATTTACCGTGCATTGACTTCGCACAGCACACCGGCTTTTACCATTTCGCCTCCATCGAAATGCGACCGCCGTGGCAAGAATCACGCCCACTACCTTCTGGGTCAGCAGCCGAGAACCATAGTCACTGCTCCACCGAGGCAGACTGAATCTTTGAGTAGATGCCATCTTTACCGGTTCTTGAAAATCCCGCATCAATGGCAGAACGGGAGTGTGTGCGAGACATCAGATCACAGGACTGTGTCGGGCTTCTCCGCAGTCCTGCCACGATTAGTCATATGCTGCGGCATGACTGCAAACATTTTGTTTAAGTGCGAAGCTCTGTAGGAGCCCGGCTAGTCGTGTCTGTCAATCTCACCTGGCGTGACCACGCTTACAGTAAAGCGCACAAGGCAAGTCATCACAAGGTGAACAATGCTCAAACGCGAACTAAAATGAACGAACAAGGCCTAAATAATATAAGAAACAAAAATTGACAAGACGTAATCGCACGGACGAAATTTGTTGCTAGAACGTTACGTAAACACGGGGATGACTCCGGTGGTGTGCAAGGGAGTGCGCCACAACCTCACCGAGTGAGCGAATCTGCTAAAGCAAAGTGTGAGTACGGGCAAGTATGTATTCCACTTGTAGAATAAATACAGCATGGGAAAAGAAACGGGACAACGATAAACGATCTTGGTTCGACTCATTCTCTTGCGCTGTAATTACTCGACGACCCAGTGAGCGTCATTGCCTCTCTGCTCGTAGTCGTCGGTGCGCCGTCACCACGTGATTACGTCTGACGGGGCGAGGACACGAATGAACCCGCTGAAGACGACGCGTATATCAACATGCGTAACAAGAAGGAAGCCGTGAAAGCGTGGCAAAAACAAGTGCAAGTACACTCCAAACTCCGAGTTGTGAATCCGTCTAACGAGATTCTACTCGCACCGGGTTAACCTAATGTGCTTACCTCACAGATCGGCCTCACTGAAGCTTTGTTAAACGGAGCCGCTGAAACTTCACAATCGAGAATCGCTTGGTTCCTGGCCCACGTACTTCCCCAGGTTTCTCAATAGGGCAGATAGCTGCCAAACTTTTTATTTTATTTCACTTTTTTTATTGAGTACAACTGTATAATACACCAGGTGCATTTTCTTATCAACATGAGTGTGGTGCTTCATATAAAGCCGAAATAAATAGCATCACCCCGCATTATTTTTGGGCTGCTTGCAATACCTCTCATCGAATGTAATCTAGGCATTATTTTTGGGCTGCTTGCAATACCTCTCATCGAATGTAATCTAGGCTAAAAAACTTGGCTGCGGCTTAGCGAGGCCTTGCCAGGTTATGCGCGCGCAACTTTGTTGCACTTGGTTCCACTTGTTTTCTCTCGTAGCCGAAGCATAGTCTGCCAGCCGAACGATATGGCTGGTCAATTGTGCTGTATCGAAGTACTGCGTACTGTTGGTTCGTCAGTTTCCGAAGACGTCAGCGAAGTCGAATGCGAGGCGTCCATTGCTGACCCTTGTCACGGTCGTTTTTGTGCATCGTTCTGAAGTTTCGCTCGCCGAAGTTCCCGATCATCACGCGTTGCTGCTTGCCCCTTTTTGCGCTGGCACTCATGCTGCAGCTTTGAGTGTACAGTGTAGGCCACCTCTTATGTACCTTGAGGCTAAAAACCATTTTCATTGTAAAGCGTTGGGGTTTGTTCATCTTTACTCGTCGGTGCCTGCTCTTGTAATGAAAGTAGAAATAGAGGTTTGCTTCCCGCTAAATAAGTCTGCCACAAAGTGAGAACTATTCCGCACATGGGCGCCATTCTAGTTCATAAAAAAAGGTGATGACAAGGACTTGAAGAATTACAGGCTGATCAGCTTGCTCTCTGTAGTATACAAGCTATTTACAAAGGTAATTGCTAACAGAGTAAAGAAAACATTAGAATTCAATCAACCAAAGGAACAAGCAGGATTTCGAATAGGCTACTCAACAATCGACCACATTCATACTATCAATCATGTAATAGAGAAATGCTGAGAATATAACCAACCACTATTCAAAGCCTTCATAGATTACGAGAAGGCGCTTGATTAAGTAGAAATATCAGCCGTCATGCAGACACTGCGGAATCAGGGCGTCGATGAAGTATATATAATCATCCCGGAAGAAATCTACAGAGGATGAACTGCTACCATAGTGCTTGATAAAAAAAGCAACAGAATATCACTCAAGAAGGGTGTAAGGCAGGGTGACACAATCTCCCTTATGCTATTTACCGCATGCTTACAGGAGGTTTTCAGAAGCCTAGAATGGAAACAGTTAGGGATAAGAGTTAATGGAAAGTACCATAGTAACCTGCGCTTCGCCGATGACATTGCAGTGCTGAGTAATTCAAGGGACGAATTGCAACTCATGATTACGGAGTTAGACAAGGAGAGCAGAAAGGTGGGTCTTAAAATTAATCTGCAGAAAACGAAAGTAATGTACAACAACTTCGGAAAAGAGCAGCGCTTCCAGATAGGTAATAGTGCCATTCAAGTTGTAAAAGACTTTGTCTACTTAGCACAGGTAATAACCACGGAGCCGGACCATGAGATTGAAGTAACTAGAAGAATAAGAATGGGTTGGAGCACACTTGACAAGCACTTCCAAATGATGACAGGTAGATTGCCACTATCCCTCAAGAGGAAGGTATATAACAGCTGCATCTTGCCGGTATATACCTAGCTACGGAGCAAAAAGGTGGAGACTTACATATAGGGTTCAGCTTAAATTGAGGACGGCGCAGCGAGCAATCGAAAGGAAAATGGTAGGTGTAACGTTAGGAGACAAGAAGAGAGCAGAGTGGATCAGAGAACAAACCGGAGTTAAGGATATCATAATTGAAATCAAGAAGAGGAAATCTACATGTGCCGGGTATGTAGTGCGTAGACAGGGTAACCGCTGGTCGTTATGGGTAACTAACTGGATTGCCAGAGAAGGCAAGCGGGTTAGGGGGAGACAGAAAGTTAGCAGACGGTAGCCGAGTGCGAGTAATGTTCAGTTCATAACCAAAAAGTTGATGGTTCGAAATATGGAGCGGCGAGTGCCTGAACATTCAAATACATAACTGCCAAAACTGAAATGCATGTACCCGCACATACTAGAAGTATAATGTGGAAAGCCACAATGCTGGTGGGAGTTATAGGTCTGAAATTAGGACCACCAAATAAACTAATCCTTATTTTGTGCAAAATTGTATTTTTTTTTCGAAAAAGGGGGACACGATCTACGGTGGCTTATGGTTACTTCATGTCCAGAGCGGCTCTGGACCCGAAGTAACCACAAGCCGCCAATTCAGACGAATCAAGAAGTCGAATCCGCATGCCGGAGTCTTTTTTCTGGATTATTTTTTTCTTGCGTTTTCATATATATATAGACACTTATATATAACGGTGAATTACGGTGGTCACCGTCGTTGACGCCAGCGGCCAAATCCAACCAGTAGTGTCTATATAATTGTTATCATAATAAAGAATAGGTATCCAAAGAAACTTCATGTACTGTGCGATTGCACATTCCCAGTACAACTCTTATCAGTTGTAGCGAAGACCTCCGCTCCGGCGGGAACAAAAAGAAAAACTGTTTTGCCTGTCTGCAAGAGGAAATGCTGTAGTGGCTTAATCTTGGGTATTATACCAAACAAAAAAAAAAAGATGATTGATATTCAGGTTTTCTTGCACACATTTAGGAAGAAACATGGGTATTAAGCACCAAACACAAAATCCAAGTGATTCGTGAGTGCAGCGAGATAATTTGACACTTTTCACGAAAATTTAAAGGGGCCTGAAACACTTTTTTTGAGTAACCTTGGAACTAATTCACTGGAAAAGCGTATTACCTCACAAATTGAACGCTGCAAAAATTATAAGAATCCGTCCAGTACGAGCGGAGTTTAAAAGATTTGCCACACGTTGCATTCAGTCACATTCTGTCTTCTCTCGTCCGGACAAAAGCGCTGGAAGCTAAGCAGGGAGGAATGCCAGCACCACAGAGAAACTTCACGCGTGCCTCATGACCTTAAACCCCTTTTGTCTTTTTTTTTCTTCGAATGCGTGGCTTCTCAGTGTGATCGCCCGCGCACGCGTGGACAAGTGACGGCCTCTCGCGGCGGCCTCTGCAACAACCGAGCTTTTCATGTTCAAATCAGCCAATGGCTGATAGATGGGCTTACTGGGCTTATTTTTCGTGACTTGTCAAGAGAAGAGAAAGCTATTCTTAGCTGACTGATGATTTATTGTGAATTACAGGCCGCGTGCTGTGCTATAATAGTTAGCTCGTGTGTTGTCAGCGGCCTCCACTACCGATCGGCAGCGTTTTCTGACCATGCTCAAAAAGTGTCGCAGGGCTCCTTTAAGGTGACGAGACGCTTCGCTTCCTTAACCAGAGTGGTTCCGGTCGGATGTTACAGGTAGGCTGCTTTTTTCTGCACGCCAAGCGTGACCACCTTCGATATCACTTTTGAATTTAAACTACGAACATCTCAGACTGCCTGCAACTTTCAATGCTAAATTATGGTACGCCATAAACTGGCTCGCACCTGCAGCCTTCTATTGTATGCACACGGCCCACGAGCCAATGCAAGAAACTACCTTTAACATTCATATGTTAGCTAGTCTGTGCAATGTAATTTCAGTGACAAAGAATATTTGCGCCTCAACGAAGCGTACATGTCTGAAAATCGCTAGAGCGCGAGTTTTATTAAACGCTTTCAAACACTTTATAATTTCCTAAAGAGAAGCCTGCATGTTCGTTTGAAACAAACAGTCGTAGTACTTACTTATAAAGAAAAAAAAACACAATAGTGCAGAAAGAGACCAATTATATTGGTGAATAAATACTAAAACATGTAGGGATGTTTATTACAAATATTTACAAAAATGCAAAAGCGAGATGTGACGTCACGACTGCTGCTTGTAAACTTGGGAATCTCTTTCAAAGAAATCTGTAGTAGAGAAAAAAAAAGAAAATAATTAGCATATTTGATCACGAAGCATATAAAAAGGTAGTCAAAAATTTTATATTAGCCAAAGTGATGCCATATTCATGGCTTCAAGACGATTGGACATGCGCAAACGTCAATAATACATTATGCATACTAAGCAATCTGAGGAGTTCTAAGACTTTCCATGCAAGCATTATTGCGTATGCGTGTTAGCTGTCTTTTCTATTCAATGATTACGGTTGCTACGATGTCTTCAAATACTTATGCTTTCTTCGTTGTGGTTTACGTATACATCGCTGGACGCATTTCTTATGGATGATCTTCCGCCTAAATAGGCTGATATAAACAGCTGCGACTCATACAAATTTGCTCAAGCAGATGCCAAATTGGCTTAGCCTGCACCTCAACAACACATTGTATCCTCCGGGCATTGACCATACACTGAGTAAACCTTTACTTAACCATTTAAATATCGCACAAAGTGAATCATTACTTAAACGTCAATCGAAATGGATGTTAATATTAGTTAGGAGAACGACCTATTTATTTCAATACTATTAATTAACACTTACTCTGAAACTTCAGGGTGAGTGTCTACAGATACTGCGTCTGGCTCTGGTTCGACGATGGAGGGTGGGGGCTCAGGAATGGCTCCGATGAACTGAAATGACAATAATGCATCCAAAGAGTAAATAACCTGACATCCGGAGTCATTTATCTCGTATAATGAAATGGAATTGTCGGGAGACGTACATTGTCGGGAGACGTCATACATTGAAGAAATTAGTACTTTTCGTTCTCTCGGGGTAGATTATTTAGAATTGATAGTGTTATCACGCTCTCTTTGTAAAAACTAACGCCGTGTACAAAGTTGGTAGCGTGAAGAATTTCGGAGAATAAGTATCGGCAAATTTGTTATGCCTGAAGAGAGGTGAAAGCACCCACTGCGGGTTCATTTTCCTGTAATGTTCCAAAACCGCACATATCTTGTAGTACACTCATTGCCGAGGGGAAACATGCTTTATGGTGTATATATAATTGACCAGCTGCAATTAACATCAAGCGGAAGAACGTACACGAATAGGTCATGTTGCACCCTGTTTCTCAATTCATAATAGCTCGTTTGCAAAGCGCTTGAAGTTTCTTAAACCCCATTTTCCAACTGCCCTGAATGATAAAATGTTATAGCTGCAAATATTAGCCTAATGTTACCATGTCGCCCAGTTCAATGTTGCAGATGTAGTGAATATCGAGCTGAATCAAAAGAAGCGAGAGCTGTCTTAGTAGGGCTTCACGATTACTTAGCTAACCTAAGTTTATTTTGTCTGGCTGTGTGCCCAAGGTAAACCAATTTCTCACAGCAATGACGCCCGTTGCGCTCTAAAATACAAAGCTGTGGTCTGGAAATCTACTTTTTTCATTTAGTCACTAAAATGCTTTATGAAATGACAATTCTTTTATTTTACCTTCCCACAGTTAAGACCCTTGCGGCTGCGCATACAGTGAGCGATATATGTGGGTTCGTTGTAGTTCGTACCTTGTTGGGATGCTGGGCTGCCTGAACAGCGTCGAAAACGGACGGGAAGAAAGCGTCTGAGCCGAGGAATTCCACTGCGTCCGCCTTGCGTAGGAAGTCGAAGACAGAGTCTGTGCAGGAGGTAGGAGAAAAAAACAACAACAGAGGAATAAAAACACTTCCCGTGTCTGGAGACAGGGTATTCAGAGTTGCGGTGCGAAAGAAATGAATGACCTGAATGACATGTGAGACACATAGATAACTTGCTTGCCACACACCTTGGTTATATACAGTGGCTATGGCCCTCGACTGCTAACCTGAAGGTCGCGCAATCAAATTCCGGCTGCCACGGCTGCATTATCAGTAGAAGTGAAGATGCTTGAGGTCCATATGCCTAGATTTAGGTGTACGTTAAAAAAACCCAGGTGGTGGAAATTTTCAGAGCCTTCCATTATGACGTCCCTTGTAATGATAGTGTGCTTTGGGGCTGGTAAAACCAAAGAATTATTATTACTACAAGTACGTGCTCGCCGAAGCGCCCATTGTCTGGAAAGTGGATTCATTACTGAAAATCAAAATTTGGAAGTAAAAGCAACACTCATGAATAGAGCTAATAGTTGTTGAAGCTAACAGTAGCCTTAGTTTCTCAGCACCCTCTGCATCAAGCGCCCTCTGTGTGAAACTAACTTTAGCGGCATTGGTTCTTCAACGACCATTCGTCAATTCAAACATCTGTTATCTTGGAGATGTGTGCCATTTTGTTGCATCTACCATAAACACATAAACACAATTATGAAAAAAAAAACCAGAGAGTAGTGGTAGCTAACAATGCAATACCACAATCGTGCTGATTGTACGGTTGACAGTAAGGTACAAATATTGATTGGAGCCTGTGCATTTAGTGATACCGCGCAAATGCACAGCCTGAAACGCTCTACATCGATACTTATTTCATCACACAAGGCGTCGTAGCAGCAGCGATTGAATGGAAAGCCTTCATATTCGCGAAGGGCGAAGGTAACATTTGAGAATATATTCTCACACCATGCCCCCTGGGTATTCGGGTGCTGCTTGTTTTTTTCTCCTGACATTGATGTAGAATGCGAGCTAACAGCTTCGTCTGAGGAACTCTTACAACTTCGGGTCATATTTTTCGGCATGACGTTACTGAACTCCATTTGCTACCTACGTTAAAACGAATGTTCAGTTATCTGAAGATTACTATAACTAATCAGTAGCCTTGCATATGCTTTTTTTTTTTCCGGAGCACGGTGACCTATTTATGCACGTCTACACCTAAATGTTCCGCCTAAGTACTGTAGTGGTGGCAATAGATTAGTTGCACTGATTAGTGAACTGGGAACGTGTAATCTTCGGATTTTGATTGAATGAAATGGCCATATACAATTAACTTGTGTCAACCGATGTCGCTGCTATGACATGGTGAAGTTATCTGTGCGCGTGATCGACCGCTTTTTTGTTAAAATCGTTCTGTAAGTGTGTTTGCGTGCCTGTAGTGTGCTTTACGAGACATCGTTCAACGCAAAGTCAAAATGTGCTTACCAGAACACGCAGCAATGAAGAGCTTGACATCGACGGAGTCGTAATCTCGTTTTAGCTGGAATGAGAATGAAAGACAGCGTAAGTTTCTTGCAGCTATGAATACCTATTTGTCATCTGCGATTATTTGTTTAGAAGATTCATGGAATGTCTCTATTTTCATAAAGTGCACTAATCATGATATATGCGAAATGGGAATAAAATGCAGCATATAGGCGTCATGCGTTAATTACGGGAAGTTCACAGCACATACGTACGAGAAGGCTGTAAAAAGCCCTTGTTCTTAGCTTAGAGGGCCCCTGAAACGATTTTTTTCAGATTCTGTTGCTGATTAGACCACTACTTGAGCAGATCATTAGCACCAGAGTTTAACGAAAACAACTATTATTCACGGAGCTACGAGTTCTAAAAAAAAAAAAAAACCTTCCACCTCCACTTCATTTTTCAGCCTCAACTGCCCTCAACTCTTCCTTCGAGCGCTCGGGGCTAAGCTCTGCCTTCACGGCGCCTGCGTCACGATGTGGCGTGAGACTGCATACGCGCAAATCCAGCCGGCGATCTGATACCGGCAGTCTGTGCTGCGCGTTCCACAGCCAATCAAATCAGCTGGAAACGATGACGTCAGTGGGGCAGAGCGTGTCGCTTGGTGTATGGACGGTTGAAAACGCGTTTGGCCGAGTCGCAGTGATCTGCAGCGATCTGGAGCTATTCGCAGCTTCAAAGCGCTTTAATGAATTACACAGTTTACGCAAAGAGCTCAAAATCAGTCTACAAATTACACTTTGGTCTTGGCATACCGGCCCAATTTGTTTTTAAAAAATCGTCAAAACCGTTTCAGGGCATTTTTTAGTCTTGGTTGGTTCTTTGCGCACTGAAAACTATGGATAATGAATTTCTGCCAACCCATGCAGTGTTATATGTTTTTAGATAAAAGCATCCTAGCCTTGGTAATTATTTTCTGCAAGCATTTTTCTACAAATTTCTGCATTTCCTTCATTTTGATAGCTAATCAATGTCTTTTAACCTCGGATGAGAATAGTGGTCATGAATCTGATCTTGTCAAGTTGTTTGTTACGATTATTTTTCAGAAACTTGATCTAGTTGTATCGAGATTCTCGCATACGAAAAAAAAAAAGGCTATGGTTCCCAACTCAAAGGCCACCAGTTTTTTTTTTATATACCATTGGCTTGAACTATGGAGGGCTTAGGGGGTTCTGAACTCCCCTGTTCTCAGGATAGGAGGGGGGGGGGGCAAGACACTCCTCTCATGTGACTCCCTCAAAATTGATCTTTCAAACATAATATATTTGAATGACTTGGCAGTTAAGTATTGCGCGTTCGACAATTTGATTGCCTGTTTTTTTCTTTTAGCGTCTACTCAATGTTCAACAACCCTTGTTGTCAATTGTTTGAACCAGGAACCAGTTTGTTTCAGTAATCTCACTAATGTGGCATTACTAAAATCGCAACTGTTGCCCGATCAGTTTCAGAGAATACCCAGTAGACGAATACAATTACGTGGTTTGGAAATTCGTGTTCATTTCTGAATGTGCTTTCTTGGCGGGATTTTAATTTTTATACGAGTCAAAATCAAACAAACGTTTTACAGAAACAAAATGGCCACCATGGCAAGCGCTGTGTTCCACCCTTGCGATGTTTGTGAACTTACACCAAGGCATTAGACTGACCGATTTGAGAAGGGCGATGCTCGATCCGTCCATGAAGGACACGCGCGAGAAGTCCAGGATGATGTGGCTGGGCAGGGCGAGCATTTCGGCGACGCAACTGTTGCTCGACTTGAGCGAGCACAGGTCCGCGGCCACGCTGCAGTTCAACGAGGCGTTCTTGGACTCAGCGCCCAGCATCGGCGAGTCCTGTGCAGAGAAAAGGAGCGCAACATTAATTCGTGCGTCTAACCAAAGAAAATATTAAGATGCTCTTTTACTGAGTTACTGCCACGGAAGAAAAATTCCTTCCCGTCATGATCACTTTAAGTAACACAAAGATAGCGAGCACCCAGAAAGAAATGACGAAAAAGGCGAATGGCACCATGCTGAACACAAGACACCAGTTTTTTTTTTTTGTTGCAGACTGGCCGATATGTGCGGGTGCTCTGTTTTCAGTACAGTCTCACTCAATAATGTTTTGAAACAGTCTAGCTTTGATTCAAGTGGCCTCAACAATGAATCTGACAAACGTTCATTTGGTGCAGAACGTGGCACCAATTTAGGATGTCGAAGTCACCAATTTCGTCTATGTGGGTGCCGACTTGCAGCCTTGGAGCCATTTCCAGCTCAAACGGCGCGTTGCAAACCATATTTAGCACGACTGAACATCGTTCCGGCACAAAACTGTGGACGGAATCCAACTTCATCTTTTATATCCTCACCAAATTCAGAAGCAAAGACCCGAGTACTCGCAATATATGTTTGCAAAAGATTTTCACACCAGGCTAAACGAAGTCGTCACAACGTTGTTAGCACAGTTTGCTAATGTCACCGAGAAACCTTGTGGGTAGCAGGGCCTGTTTTCACAATTTAAGTCTACTTAAGCGTCCACACCTTAGAGTCTGCCCCGTTCAGTTTGAACAGAAAAACAAATGTGCATCTTCCAGAGAATGAGCCGCTCGCTTGTTTGAGACAACATTCAACGTCAATGTTGCTCCGCAACGCACCTTGACTAGGTTGGCGATGTTGCAAGTGGATCCCTTCTGGGCTCGTTTCCGGGCTTTCAGCACGTCTCTGTTGAGAGAATAAAATGCCGTGTCACACATTGCGTTTTCCGTAGTTATGAGAAACGTGTTTCATATTTAATCAAAATATAATCAACCTCACGATATTAAACCACACCAGCCAATCACACGGAGCATGCGTTCATGTTGGTTAATACCAGTTATTTTATTTATTTTTGGTGAGCAGTTACTGATAAGTGTAATTTCTCAGCAATTTATCAGCGTACCGTAAATGAAAACAACACGTATGGTATGAGATAAACTTGACTGTCGATATAATTTTTGTATAATTTTATTCCCAAAATACGGTATCCTACGTATGCTCAGTCATCAGAATAAGTGTTGAGTTATTTCAATTACAATTTTCACAATAATCTGATAGAACTTTATGTCATATTCCGTGACTTAACATTTACAGAAAGCAATGCATTCTTGGCAGGGGTAAATTTGGCAGAAATATACGTTACCGGACCTAAGTACACAAATAACACCACCAAAGTTGTTTTGCTGCGGAAATTAGTGTAAAAGCTGCAAGTAATTTCTCAGTGCCAGTTAACTTCCTGTCTGGACTTCTTCCTTGCTGTGTACAAATTTCGCAAAGTCATTGAAATATAAAACATTTTTAAAATCATCAATAATTTTTCTAGACAGTACATCAAGCGCCCTTTCCAGCCCCCTCCTGCTACCTGTAAATGATTTGTGAGATTTCTTTCTCTAAACTTCATCGCATTTCACGAAGATTGAGGACGTTAAAAATGTCCGTCTGAGGCAATTAATGTGTTAGGTATTCCAAGCTTAGGCGAAAATTCGCCAAACAGGATTTAGCGATGACGTCTTCCCGGAAGAAATACAATTTTCGAACTACTGGCGATGGTGCAAATTACTGGAACCCTGAATGAACCAGCATAATTTATCTCACCTGACAGTGAAGCCAATCTTCTTGTTCAGCTGCTCCTTGAAGTATTCCGTGTTGGCGAAGTGAACAGGTCCCCCGAAATGGAAGATTTTGATCTTGGGAACCTCGTCAACCTGCACATACCGCAAAATATGTGATCAGCGCTTGTACTAAACTTTCTCTCAAACTGAAATTTCATGCTGTGTGAAAAACGTGGCTGATTTGTAAGTCGGGTAATTTTCTTCTTCGATCTGAAGTAGCAAGATCAGGCAAGTAATCTATCAGCCATTGTACATTTTCTGTCGCGATTGTCTATAACACTTAAATCGCGCAGTTTTTTTTTCATGAATAGCCAATTGCTCAGTGTGCTCATAAGGTTACATCTGAGCTTTATATTATCTGCTTCATTTGTCTATGTGTAACCCTGTTCTCCTCACCTAAAGCCACGACACTGTCAATAAGGTCTTACCATCTGGTATTTCTTGATGGGCACGAAGAACTCAGTATCAGCCACCGAGCCAAGGAGGAACGTCTTTGGCCTATTAAAAAAAATCGAAGTAATTGTTACAACTCAGTGAAAAATTTCTTCTGAGGCCACGTGGGCCAAGTTACAATGTTAAGTGCGACAGAATGTCACTGTATAATGTATGTATTATCGGATACTTTTCGGTTACTTTAAAATGCACGCTATACTTATCTTAGTTGATGCGTGTGGGCTGATTAATCACCTTAGTTGTGTTGTCGTGCATGGAGATTACCTTTTTTGTGTGAATGATAGCACTCAAACAATGTAAGGGTGGCAGCAGAAAGAATAATTAATAAAAGGGTAAAAACATGAGCCTGTTGGCCTAGACTCATTATAAAAAAAAAAGCGCGGGTGCGCGAGAGAAGAAAATCAACAGAACAGAGCGCCACAAGCACTCTGTCCTGTAACTTTCTTCTTTCGTATACCCACGATGTTTTTTGCTATGAACAATAACAGTGTCTTAGGTTTAACGTCACAAAACCACCATATGACTATGAGAGACTCCGTTGTGGAGGGTACAGGTAATTTCGGCTACATGGGCTTCTGCAAAGTGCATTGAAACCACCCTACACGGATCTCGGTGTTTTTGACTTCACCGAAAATGCAGCCGCCGTAGCCGGGGTTTGAACCTGTGACCTTTGGGTTAGCAGCCGAGTACTTTAGCCACTAGACCACCGTGGTGGGGCGCGACAGGAGGAAGAGGAATGTTTGATCTCTCGCGGTTAAGATATGCTGTACGATAAACTGTTACGCCTTGTGAGATTTACCTTCTGACATTTGTACTGTAATCGCTACTTTGCGCTAGTTTATTTTTTTTTCTTCAACACAGCGACTTTAATTCCCTCAAAGCTTAAATGCTTGGACGTCAAGTAAAACGTATTTCGCGACCTAGGAATTCAAAAAAAGTACACCATTTCGGAAAATATTGGCACGCAACATTCATTCAAGTAATTGTTAAACGCTAAAACAAGCCGGAAAGGCTGCGATAATTAACAGATCATACCTTTTTTTTGCGCAGCAAGTAAAAAACACTTCGTGTTCATCCTGGTGGATTCCACGGATTTCATGTGTTATTCTTGAATTTTTTTATTTAAGTTACACGTGTATGACGTATGATCGAGCGCCGTATGAAACATGCGCAAAGTATAAAAAATGTTTGAAAAAATTAGACTGCTTATGGCCTGTTTCCCGTGAACATACTAGCGGTACAGACATAATAAAAGAATTGTTTTCTCGTACATCAGTAGAAGGTTCGATGAGGTAGAAAGCACAAATGTACCGTGTTCACAGTTTTCACCAAAAAACGTTAAAATATGCTCGATCGAGCTGCCTGTCGCGCATTTGCAGCTGCGAGCACACCTGAGGTTTTATATCGATACGTTGTAGCGTAAAAATATTTGCTGCAAGCATGTGACACGTGTCTCCATAGCGGAATAGAAATTGTGTGCGCGTGAAAAAGCAGACGGTAAAAAGCGCTACATACAACATTTAGAGAAGCATTATTCAATGGTATTATTGGCGCGAGATTTGCTTCATTGTCTCAGAAACATAGAAGGAACTATCTGAGACACAGTTGATATAATGTAATGTCGCACTTAAGAGCTTTCTGTATTCTTTCAGATTAAAAAAAAAAAACGTGTATATGGCGTTTTGATTTGCTGTGCAGCATGACCAGGATTTGGAGACATGTGCACATAGCGCCATCTCTCGTCTCCCTAGCCGTAACTAAACAGAAGACATGAAAAAAAATGATATATGACAAAAAAAGCTAGTAACAAAAAACGACTCCCAGCCTTATATAGCAGAGACGTACCTGAACAGTCCGCCAAAGTTACAGTGCCGCACCTAAAACCACCTAGCTTCCCACCGCGTTTAATATTTAACAATGGGATCCCAAGTGTTTTTATGGGCGGTATTCAAGTGACCTGTGAAGCCACACGTGAATTTCACTCATCTAGCTTTCGCTGTGACTGTGTGCTGCAGGCCTGGCATTTTTGATAACTGATTTTTTTGAGGAGAAACAATTTTTCTAGCCTATTTCCCATTAAGTTAGGGCAGACCGTCGTACCTGCTGCTGAGAGGTAGGCCAAGCCTACCAGTCACGAGCAGATGTCCCCAATTCCTGGGATTGGATGAGCGCTAATGATAGATGTTTATGATTGAAAGATATTCTGCGTAATACTGAAAATGCTGCAGGGAAGGCTCTCAATACGCTCCGGATAATTTTAATTGTTTACTTTCAATGCGCCCAGTGAAGGTGGGACGTGTCGAGAAACAATTCGAGCAAGGGTCCTTAGGTGCGCTTCAAACACTCACCTCTGAATCTTGTAGATGAGAGTGAGAAGCGAAAAGCCGACGCCAATGGCCAGTCCAGTGATGACGTCGAAGATGACGGTGGCACCGAAAGAGACCATCCACACTTGCTGTAAAATTGAAGAGGAATGCGTTTGTAAATAAACCTTAGATGTATAGGAGGGATGTTTAAAGTTTATTTACCTATTTTACGTGCTTGTAACGTGTTTTTACGTATTTACGTATTTTACGTATTCAACCCAAGTTCCTGAACAAACAATATCATTGGTAGCCAACATGATCACGAAAAAAGTTGTCGGGTACCTACGTTCAAGTAGACTCTTACTATCACTACTGCAATGACTGCTTCGAAGTTTCGTATGCATGGTGCATTTCTTTTAGACTGATAAAAGTAAAGGTGTTATCCATACCAATGCAGAAAAAAATAGATTGTTTCGTGAGTGTAACCCAGAAAAGTATCACAAACGAATCGATATTTTTGTGGATGATTTTGCATGCTCGGATTACAAATTGATTTGCAGAGTACTGAATCACGAGAATTGTAGCAAAAAGCAGGGCTTTACTGTCTAGCGCAGTATCACTCGGGGCCATCTGAGTGTGTGACAAAAAGACTGGGTGCGTACTTACTCCGTCGATCTTCGAAATGTCCCAGTAGCGCTTGAAGTCCTGAACCTGCATGACAATTTTCTTCAACGACGTCACGATGATGGCCGCCAAGACGCACTGAAATGAAACAGAAAACATGCGCGTTGTTGGCAGAAGCAACAAAAACATTTTAATGAAAGGGAAGGCAACTGAATGAAGACTCGTATGCGCTATGCACGTGCTGTAAGAATAGGCTAACCTGCCAAGCTACTATAAAAAGCAATATTTAGCAAACACCACTCATGGGTCAATAACACTTGTTACTTATGTTCTGACGGAATTTAAATTGAAAAATTAAAGCTGTTGTCAATAAGTCGAGATTTCCCAAAGGAGCTATATTCCGGAGTTGCCAAATGGAACTGCCAGTTTCTGATACTTTTGGAGTTTGTTCAGGAATAACAGCGTCTAGAAATTTTTTCTATAGCCCATCAGGTTCATGAATTCATGAAAAAGGTTCATCAAATCAAATGAAAGTGTAAGGTATAAGAATTGAAGCTTGAGCGAAATGGCATGGGTTCATCTTGGCAGAACAGCACACACGGGAAGAGGGCGGAGCTGTTTGCGCTGTTCAGCCAAGATGAAGCGTAAAATATGACGTATAGAGAGCTATAATTGTTTTCCGTGTTGGGTTCCTAACCACGGCACCAGCGGTCTCTTAACTAAGCATGGTCGAAATATATTTGCTGCGCTGTCCGATACTTCACTCGTTAATCAGAACCTGTCAACTGTATTATTGTGGCAATGACCAAGTTATATCTCAGATCCGTTGTGCGTAACTATGCGAATATGTCTGCTTTAAGAAAAGCAGTACGATTTGATGATATTTTTAGCCTTCATGGTTCATTACTACATACGTGTCAGCAAAAAAAATAAAAAATGACCCCGCAGAGGTAACCCTTCCATTCGCGTAATAAGCTTATCTTAGTGCATGGATAACAAAAATAAGGAAAAAAAAAAGGCTAAATATTAAGGTTCATTCCAAAGTACTCACAATAGGCAGCTCCTCCAAATAGTGACCGAGGAAGAGAACCATCAGGACAATGATGACGATGTTCACCACACTCACAATCTGTTGAAACGAGATGTAGCGAATGCATCACGATTACTTAAAGTATGCTTTATTTTGTAATTTACATCGACTTTGCTGTTTTTCCAAGTCTGCACAAACCTAAAACGTAACTATGGCAATGGTTCGTCGCTTTGTTTCTAAAATAATTTGACACCAGCTTCGTCAAAGGAACAGAGGACATAAATGAATAAACATAAGATGATGGGCATAAGAACACGCAAGACACGTTTTAAATGTGTTTTCTGGGATAATATGACGAATAGTTTTATTCCTATACACCACCGTGAGCCCCGCCGCGGTGGTGTGGCTAAGGTACTCGGCTGCTGACCCGCAGGGCACGGGTTCGAATCCCGGCTGCGGCGGCTGCATTTCCGATGGAGGCGGTAATGTTGTAGGCCCGTGTGCTCAGATTTGGGTGCATGTTAAAGAACCCCAGGTGGTCTAAATTTTCGGAGCCCTCCACTACGGCGTCTCTCATAATCATATAGTGGTTTTGGGACGTTAAACCCCACATATCAATCAATTACACCACCGTGACAATTTTACATCAGAGACACATGGTGCACTGCTGATCGCAATTAGGCCCGATTCTGATAGAATAGGTGACCAGCAAAATTGCGAGGGATTGTGGGATGCGTCGTCTGCTACCGGCTTCCGGTTCGAGAAGAGTAGGCGATCGGCGAACCGCTCCATCGCAAGCCTCACGATATTCGGGATTCGCGCGCGCGGTCACCCGTTTATACTCTTCCTAATAAACCATGGGCAGTTGTCCAGCCGTTGGCTGCTCCAACTCGAGCGTGAAAGGCAAACGGCGTGTATCGATTCTCATGGAACGAAGAAAGAAAATGAGGTAGACCACGGCTGTGAAGCGAGCCACAGCGACAGGTAGCTTTTGAATACGGAACGTTGAAGCCACAGTGTTCGAAAACCATTTTATCAAAGATACGTGTGTATTCCACACTAAAAAAAAAGCTTACGCATGAATTTGCTGCGAATAATATATTGAGAAATAAATCGTCGCGCAAGCGCCCAGCAAACATATTATGGGAACGCGCGGGTGAAATCGACTTGTCATACGAGATGAGCGCCAGCCTCTCATATATATGACAAAAAACGCAAAATATTCTCTCAAGAGTAAGTTTACACGAAGCGCTGGACGAGTCCATTTGCGTTATCTTGGTCAAACTGTGTGCCAGGACGGCACCCAAAGGAACAGGTGCGTTAAAAAAGGGCAGGGTTTCGATTATTCGGCGCCGTCTACGTCTGACTGTACTGTTTATGTGCTGCCGTGCCACGCAGCTTAATCAAGATCACCGTTTAAATAAGCATCTGACTTCGACTAAGAAATACATTTTATAGCGCGCTGAACGCTAGAAAAAAAAAGATATCTCAACGCACTCAATAAGTGCTGCGCTTTATGCCGACCGACTGACAATGTCGGCCGAAGCAGCGATCCCGAAATGAACTCTGAGCACACTGCTACAGTCATCCCCATCCCCTGAGATCTATAAAATGGTGATTGTTTATCTGCAGCAACATATCCTACAATGAGAACTGTCTTCTGCATCGACTGATCTGATAGCCAAACTGACAGTATCCCCGAGCAGCATAAAAGCATTGCAGATAATTTTAGTGCGATAAAAAAGTTTCCTTGTCGTCCATGGCTTTCCTAGCTTATCATCGTCACAGTCACGGTTAGCAAAAACAAAAAGAAACCAACTTCTAAAGCACTGACATTGCACGGAGAGGAATTTTTTTTTTTATTTCAGCGGAGCCGTACAAAAATGCGTGCGTGCCGCTGCTGACCCGCGTGGTGCGTCCAACCAGAAGCCGTCGTATCCCACAGTTCCCTGCGATTGTCCATTTTACCGGTCACCTATTGCTCTACACCAACTGGCTTCCATCTTGCGAGAAGAAGCCAATCATGATCAAGAATTCAACGCGGATAACTTTTGATCGACGTTAACTGACCGTTTGACACTGGTGCTACACTAGGCAAGATATGCCGAGACAGGTTAAGCTTACCTGAGTCTTGCCACCAGCGCCCTCTTGCACAGCACTGCGAGGCACCGATGCGGCGATTGGGAAGCAGGAGAAGAACGACGAGAACACATGACTTGCTCCGAGGGCGAGGAACTCCTGTTTGAAGGAGGAGAAAATAAACAATATTTTATTTTATTTTATTTTATTTACAATACTGTTAGTCCTCGCGGACTGTTACAGGGATGGGAAAGCAAACCATACAATGCTATGTATTAATATGTTCCAGACGTCGCTGATAATTAGATGGTCGACTCTATGCAAGCCTGTAAAGAAACACATAAAATATATCGGCGCATGTGGTAACGAGAATGTTAAATAGTACGTGCGAGTAATCTCTGAAGTTGAAGCAAATTTTGTCTCACTTCTTCAGCTTACCTGAGTTATTATGTTATATTTATGCTTTGCGCAGCTTAGCACAACCTCTTAGCTGAGTCTGTGTGCGTGTATATTCACTATGTTTATCATAAAGAGAATGAAGGTGGAAAAAAGATACGTTTGTATATTTGTAAAGAAGGAACTGAGACGTGCATTGCTTTGCCAGCGATGAGAACTGTAGCGATCACCTATATTTTGTGATGCCCAATCTAGTGAACACACAGAATAGGCGTTGGCGGAACGGTGTAAATAACCTTGGTGCTAATGTTCCACGCTAACGATACAAGACGGCATATATTGGGATGGTAGTACAACACTCGCGCTTTTAATCGGTCTCACGTAGCTTCGTCACGTGTGAGGCTATCTCCCTCATCATCGTGATTTTAGTTTTTCCTCGTCTTTTGCTTTTTGGTTGCGTTGCCGCCTCCCAAATATAAACCAGCACAGCACACACAAGATTTCCATGTGTTGTCAAAGAATGTCGCCACTAACCTGATTAGCGTCGACGGAATAGCCGTGCTTCTGGCCGAAGATCCTTCCCAGCGACAGAGTGATGGCGAAACTGACGATGGCCAAGGCGAACGACTCGGGTAGGATGCTCGCGATGAGGTGCGTATTGAAGCTCGGAAGAGTGGGCTCGGGCAACCTGCAAGGCGCCAGTCACTGATTTTCAACAACCACAAACATATACCGAGCAAAACGCCACGTTTGAGCGGTTACTATGTCAACACTCGTGCAGCTTTTGTCAGAAGGAAGGAGGGAGGAGAAGTGCGAGTGCTGTCTCAATCGCGAAGTAGCATCCTGCTCCTTCTCACCCCAATAGTGGCGTGCGGTATCAACATGTAAAAAACCACAGGTTCGTTAGTTTTCTGTTGCTATGTGTAAAGTGCCCTAGTTTCGAGTGATGTTGAAACGAAAACAGTGCTTTCTGTTCACAGATAAAATTATTGATTGATTCATTGATAAGTGTTAAACGCCCCAAAACCATCATATTATTATGAAAGACGCCGTAGTGAAAGGCTCCGGAAATTTCCACCACCTGGGGTTTTTTAACGTCCACCCAAATCTGAGCATACGGGCCTACAGCATTTTCGCCTCCATCGAAAATGCAGCCGCCACAGCCGGGATTCGATCTTGTGACCTGCGGGTCAGCAGCCGAGTATCTTAGCCACCTGACCACCACGGCAGGGCACAAATAAAACGGACATATTACAATCGCAACACTTGACTAGGGTCGATAAGATCCAGCTGTAAAACGAAGAGCAATGCGGTGTTCGCTAAACCAGATATAAGGCTTCCTGTAATGTTTGTGGTTTTTTTTTTCATCTAGCTTTACTGTGAAACCTCAGAGTTCACAAATCTGGTTTTGTTTTGTTAAGTGAATTAGGCACGGTATCTGTTATAAAAATTTGTAAAACTTTTAATCAATGCTAAAGATCAGCTCCCAATGACTGAAGATTAATTATCTAGAGTACAGTGTGGATTTAGTCTAATAAATCCGAATGCTGTTAAATTCATGAAGTTACATAAACAGTGGTGATTTGTTTGATATTTCAAGGAATGCATGATATTAATGAAACATATTTACAGCGATGATAGATTGCACTCCTACGTTGTATGTACTTCCACATGCGAGAAATGACTGAGATATACTCTCCGCTTTGCGCGGAGACAAAAGTTATATTGCACGGTAGAAGCGCTCATATATAATGCTTCCGTGACGGAAATGACTTGTAGAACAGCTTACTTTTCAGGTATAGTTCCAACGACTTCAACGCCGTAGTTTTCTCGGAGATTCAGGAAGTGGGAGCCGACAGTGAATAGTACCACCTGCGGTATGAAAAGTGGGAGAGAAAGTCCTTCAGACGACTATGCTCTAGAGCGCTAGCAACTCACCCTCTGTGCTTATAATATCACGCCATAAAAGTCAATTTATTTTGTTTATTTCTGGAGTGCTTGAAAAGCGACCAGAAAATATGACGGTCATTCTTTACAGCGGTGTTATACATACAACGATTTGTTATAACACAAACGCCGCAACTGTACACATCCACGTATTTCGACGGCACTCAGGTATGTCGGTAAATAATTCCAGTGCCCTTGAAAGCTGACAGTTAGCGGCGCCATCTGACGGTAACGCAACGTGACATTGCGAATTCCGTCCAGACAGACGGCACGGGCGCAATTCCTGCACTGATAATCGACGCTTTGTGCGGATACACATCGCGTATTTTTTACAGTAAATTTCACCTTGAAACGAATTGTTCCTGACCCCTCTGATCTTCGCGGAATCCAAACAAACAGACACACATGCAGGAAGAACGCGACCTATGCGGCAGCCAGAGAGCACGTGTGCGGAAAATAACGACATGTTTGACCCGGAGCAGATGTTCACCTCGCCATGAAAACACTCCTTCCTTTTAAGCTTTTCATGGCGCAGATAAATACACATATAGGAGAAAGGCGCGTCGCATTTTTCATGAAAGTCGAACTGCTTGAGGCTTATGTACTTCGATTCGGGTGCAGGCTACAAAATCAAAATTTGTGGAAGTTTTTCCGGAGCTCGCAGCTACAGCTTGCCGTGGTACTGATGTGTTTTGGATCATAAAATCAGGGAAACGGTTTCATTGTGAAAATAAGCAAACTATGGCGTCCAAAGTGCGCCCACAAGCTTCCACGAAGTCGGTATTGACAGACGTTATTTCTAACAATGTGTAATGAACAGATATGTAAACCCACTCCTCATGTAATGCCCCTGTAGGCCTTTAAAGGTAATGTAATGAAATTAAATGCGTCTAGCACAGAAAATCATAGTGAATGTGTCAGCGACTTGTGCTTACTTAATGATGTCATTTATACTCTATTGGAAGCATATAATGGAGTCTTAGCTACCTTCCAACGCCTAATGACCTTGCCTGTATAACACTTTCGTGAGCACGAGAAATTTGACCGTACTTGGGTAGTCCAGAAAACCTTATCATTTTTTGGCACTCACAGTTACTGATGTTAATGTTTACAGTGTCAAATTTTACAGATCAGAGTTACATTTCAAACACAGTCAGTTTGAAACCACTGATTTATTAACAATAGTACCAAAATCATCAAACGAAAAACATTCTAAACATGAACAAAGAAATTTCATAGCACCATCCACACTGCTTTAAACAGGGTAAGCATAAAAAGAAATGGAAATATAAATTTTAAGCGCAAGGAACACACACAATTCTCCTGTAAATATAAGCGTTGTAAATACCAAAGTTCTTGTGTACATAAAATAACATTACACGTGTGTTTTTTATGCCACCGTGCGAAGCAGTTTTGCAATGCGGTAAAAGACAAGTTTGCTACGCGTGTTTCACAGAAAACACTTGCTTACTGTTCAACTTTTTTTTTGTTCATAGCATAATTTGCAGTTCCTGTTTTTTTTTTTTTTTTTTTTTGCTGGTGGCGTTAGCCCTGAGGAGCGTTTTGTGTAGGAGCGGGATGGACCGCGGGACTTCCAAGAACCGTCTCTCTCGCTGCACGTCAGCTTCTGAAAAATATGCCTCCAAGCATATTTATTAGTCCTTTTGCATAGCTCTTCAATAACTTGAACAGTAAAAAACGAAAAGTCGACAGCGCTCAAGAAACGCCGCGCGGCGCTATACGTAACGCGACTCCAAGGTTCACTTCCGGCAGCCCCCGCGCACGAAACTGCACTCTCTGCACTGCCGCCGGCAAGTGGTCCCGACCGAAGGAAGTGGACGTTTTGCAGATAAGAGCCCTAACCTTCAGAACACATCGGATCGACTTACACCGACGCGCGCCGGCAAAAACGCGGCCCGAGCAGAAAGCTTAACTACCCAGGGGACGACCGCCGATGTTCCGGGGTGGTTTGACGAACTCTCGTCGTCTCAAGCTGAAATTAAAAGTGCCGATGTCGTCTTCCGAGCCTGTGCTGTTGTCGTCATTTGAATATTCCAGCCCAGATGCACGATAATCTCCCGAAATTGCCGTTTTCATGAAGCGGTCACACGCGACGTTGACGCCATGGTTGAAACTTGGCACGGTCATTCGCGCGCATGAAAATGTGCTTTAAAATCACCACACGGTGAAAAAAATAAACACAACAGCGAAACTGCTAATATACTTTTTTTTAGACGTTAGATAACACAAGTGGTTCAAAAGCGTTCGGAACAGGGCAAATATTCAAGTTGTAAACATCTAAAACATACTATCGATGGGGATGGGCGCGGTCACGAAAGTGTTCATAGCAATGGCAAATGATATTCTGAATTTGTGAAGATGTTTCACAGATCCTAACTAATTAGGTTGATTGGTTGATTGAGGTCCGCTAACAGTGCACGACACACAGAAACACGTTGACAAGTCAGATGGCTTTGAAAAAGAATCTTGGAAAACGTACTACGTGCAAACAAAAAAAAAACAAGAAAAAAGAACGAATACCAACGCATGACATATGCTTTTTTTAGAATACATGCATCAAGGCCCAATAAAAGTAAGTATTCTCACGCGACACGCCTATCTTACGCGAACACAAATGCATATGATCTGATTGCTGGATTTCCACCATCTCCTAAGCTTCTGTTTATGCATACATACACACAACTGCGAATTGTGAAAGCAACTGCTGCGGGCATAATTGCGAACACTTAACAGAATATACCTGTTATGCGTTCGCAATTCGGCTTCATCGAATCAAAAGTTGTGCCGAAGCAGCCTAAAGCGTTAGCCATTTCGATCTAAAGAATAGCGGAACTTACAACGGTGAGTTCGATGGGTAGCGGGATTCCGAGCCTGCGGATGACGGGGGGATCGAGGAATAGCTTGACCACCATGATGACAATGATGGCGACGAAGGCCACGACAGTCGTCTGCCACGCCACCTCGTGGATGTGCTCAAAAAAGGCGTACAACGTCTGGAAACGAGAGAAAGAAAGAACGATTACGAACGTCCATGTGCGTGTAGTACATACGGGTCACGAAAATGGCATCTCAATGTGGAAGAAGAACAGTATTCAGAATAATAGCTTATATGCTTTTAATATGAATGGCTGCTTCGTGCAAGCCACATTTTCTTTTTTTTCCGCGAAGAAAGCTTCAAGCAAAACAATGAGTATTTTGCCAGTCTGTCTTTGCAACTTCATATGCTCTTTTTCAGGGCTGGGGTTATTGTCAGGCCCTTCTCAAAGATGGAGCAATGGCATAACGAGGCCCACTTGTTGAGTTTTTGTAGTGAGATCACGAGTGCATAAGTCAAGCAGTCTGAAGTAACTAGACCAATCTCCATATATACACGGTAGTTCATTATTTTCCATTCATTCTTGAGAGCGACAGCTATAGCACTGGTGTGCAGAATGGCCAAAAGTAGTCTAGAAATAAATGGCACAAATGAAAATAAAATAGTCTAAACGTCAACCATCTCAGATATTTGATTGAAGTGCGTTTGCTTTGGTGTCTTCTGATATGTATCACTCTGTTTGGAGTAGTAATTGATCCTTTGGTCAAACTGTACCAATTAAGACAACATCGTTATACTAAAAGGATCGTTCATCTGCTTTGGTTCCGATCAATCCTGGCAGTGGACCCACTGTATAGGGTCGAGGTTGATCCGTATACGGATCTCAGATGCGCTCACCTTGTATATGGTGAACATTCCGCTCATGTGCGGCACGTGGTTTCCGAAGATGGAGCCCAGCTGGCTGATGACCACCTGGACGGCGACGCCGGTTGCGAAGCCGTTAACCATTTGTTCCGAGAGGAAGACGTTCAACGTGCCGAGGCTTAGAAAGCCGAATGCTAACTGCAAATAAAAACGCCATATTGTCGAATTCAAGTAAAACGTCTGCAAAGCGAAAAACGAACAGCTACAGCAGTTTATTTTTTTCGTAATTAAATACAAGCTGCAACAATACTTTAAGGCAGCGTAAAAAAGTGCCTTAGAAGTGTGGCAACTTGGTTATGACATGACGATAGTTATAGCGTGAGAACAGAACGGCGACGCAGAGACAAGAAGGACACTAAGGACACGCGCGCTCGTGTTATTCTTGGCCTTCTTGTTTCTGCGTCGTCACTCTGTTCTCGCGCTATAACTATCGTCATAAATAGGTGCCGCTTCGAATGATATTAAAATAGGATAACGGACCCTAGCAGATATTATTTGGCGCTCGAAAGCACGCGTGAGACAACCTAGCAAAACATAAAGACTACTGCTATCGAAGGTGAAAGAAAACCAATAGTTACCATTCCCAGATGTCACGTATTTACTGTAAAACGTAATAAGTCTTTTCTTATAATTACCTACTATGGACTACAGGCGACCACCCGCAGCTCTGCAAAATCTTCGAGGTGACGTGGTAGAACTAGCGCGATTTCTGCTAGTGACCAAAAACTAAGTCACGTGCCTATAGGCTGTAATTTAGCTCTACTGTTATCGTGCGACGATTCATAACCAGGCAAAAAAAAAAAAGTTTTCCTTCTTTCACTACACAACTAGGAAAATCGAAGGTTGCCAGACAATCCTTTTATGTAGAGCTTAAATAGCAGTTTGCTGCTACTTTAAAACCAATTATGGGTCAAAGCGAAACTTCACCGCCGCTGGCTTTCAACGAGCGCCTTGACTCACCTGTATAATGCCTATGGTGAAGCATAGCGCAGAAGTTACTTGCGTCACGGTGTACTGCCCGGCGTGCGTGCCATTGTGTGTGCCGACCATGGGGTGATGACCGCCGGTGTCACCAGAGATGAGTTCTCGAACGATGCCTCCCGTCATCATGGACATGATGGCGTCCGCGCCTGCACGGGAGCATGGAGAGGTTGCACGCATGCCACCACTGCACCCAGCCAACTAAGGATGTCGTTCTGTGCGCGGTTATGTTAGCGTTGAACGTTGTCATCCAGTACAGTTCAGGAAAACTAGTTTGTATATGTTTGCATGGTTTACTTTAAAGTTACACTGAGCGTGTGGCTGAGTCATTTCTGTCATGGTCTTGTTGCCAGCTGACAAGCTAAAGACTTTAAAACTGGTAATGGCTGCGTTAGTTGAATGGACCTTTATCCAGCTGCTTTCCCTGCTTCCACAGCACGTGGTTATCTTAAGGTTTCATATTGTACGTCCTTTAGAAAGCATTACATTGAAGCTTACCTGCTTAAAGGTTCTCGTGTCATAAACATTAACTATATATGTTTTATTACATGCTGATTGCATAACTTCAAGTGCAGAACGAAGCTGGAAGGGGCATCGTATTAGCTGCAAGATTGTACAATGACCTGATAACGCTTACACATCACTGAACATGCCCTAATGAAAACCATTGAAGCAGAAAGTTTGTTGGGAATCAGTCAGAGGTGATCAGGTAAAGGCGGTGAACTAGTGAAAGGCGACATTCTTTACTCACCAACAGATGCTTGCCTGACAGTGCCCAGTATGATGTATATCATCATAGGGAACATTGCATTGTACAGGGCGAAAACAGGAGGCACAGACGCGAGAAGAGTGTAACCCAAACCTGCAGTGAACAGCAGTACGAAAAGACGTTAGTTATAAGACATAATCCAGTTTTGCGTACGCATTGCGAAATTGAGGAACAAACAATTTGCAGTTCATAATTAATGAAAAATGGCAAATTTATCAATGAGATAAAAAATAACTTGGTGCTTTTAAGTGGCCCAGGCAACTGTTTCGAATTGATTGAGCAATAAAAGCCGGCGTTCATTAGCGAATCCGAATTTCCCAGCAAGTTGGCCCTTCTGCAAGCGCGAATAATAATCTCGGTACAGAAAGAATGTAATGAGTGTACACACCTGCTTGTTTAAAAATACATGAAAGAACGTAATAGTAGTCACACTGCTTTTTAATCCGAAATGAAGCGAAACATTACTGATACAGTCAAACCATACAGAACTGTGTGTATATATATCACTATAATTTTTTGCCAGTATAGGCTAAACTGAGTATTTAATTTAGTGTCATTCAATTACTGAAAATTTCCAGCATCAAAGCTAGTGGTCACCTGTAACTGCAGAGGAAACTTTGTGTGCATTCATTTTGTTAAAACTCACTTTGTATGACCTGTATCATACTTTGTGCTGCGTGAAGATTGCGTAATGAATCATGTTTTATACCAGCATTGTTATGAAGAGCCATTTGCACCCTGTGCCCCTGACAGCTTGGGGTTGGCGAAACACAAGCACTGATTTGTGTACATTTCAGCTTTTTTTTTGTTTTCACATAGGGGTGCGAAAGCTAACATCTGCTTGGCGGTTGCCACATCTGTAACATAATCACTGTAACAAATATGGCGCTTTGCTTTCCATCGGTTGCTTGCAATGCTATCTTGGACACTATTGCCAACTGACACATCTGGGAAATACGAAATCATGTTAGTTTTGACGCTGTTACATCTCACATCGAGGTTGTGCGAAAACATCGCACGTTATCGGGAAGCTAAAATTGATACCACGTTCAGCGCAAAGGCCACCTATTTAGGAACGACGACCCCTGCTAAGCTCTATAACATAGTTCTTCTTAACGCAGTATGAGGCTGTATGCAATTATGGACAATCATGTAGTCGAGCTCATCAACTTTGTCCTAACGTTGACGCTCACGTGAAGAACACTTCGATTATTTGCTTGAAAGTCGGCAATCGTACTTTTCCACGCTAGTGCACGCACGTGCCATCAACTGCATCCTGATGGGAACAAAACAACTGAGCACATTAGTTGCCCGCCGTCAACCCCGTACTTCGTTCACCCGCTTGACCCCCATTAGAGAAACGAAATAGTTCGGCGAATAGCTTCCGAACACGTGTCGAAAACAAGGCTGGCATTACGAAAGGTCATGAACAACTGGAGCCTTTTAGCTACACTTTCATTTTTTTTGTTCGTATGTATGCAGCCCAGCGTGAAGAGATGGATCGCAAAGCAAAACTTAAAATGGCGATCACACGTTGTCATTGACGGCACTCGTACGATATCCATTGCTTGCAAATATAGCATAGGTCGCACAGCAGAGCACTGTGTTCCGGAGGATAAGTATAAGCCGTTTTCAAAACGTCAGTTCATTTTTTCCCTTTTCAATTGCGACAGCTGGGGGCACACCTATCGAGACGAGACCTCAAGGCAGTCATATATACTAAATGGTTCAATGAACGGTCCGGAATATTGACCGCACGCCGCACGTGCGACATGTGCCGCCCCAACAGGTTTCAATGAACATGCAAGTTCCAAATTTCATCTGAGGCTCTGCTAGATTCTGCTATGCTTGACAGGTGACAGGTGACAAGTTCATTGTTAGCGCGGAGCTTTTCTTCAACGTCACGTACAATTTATAGTACAACACAGAAACGAGCATACAGAGAGTGTATATGAGTAAGTGGTGACACTCAGTGTTCAACTGCTCTTCACCACCTTAAGCATCGAGCTATATAGAAGTACGTGTGTTATTTGGATTTAATTGTAGTTTCTTATAAACACACCAGGGGCAGCATTTATATGAATTTCTTTCAAACAAATCGTTATGCCAAATGTTGTGTCGACGAAACGTCTCTATCCTAACAACATTGTCAAGTTTCCATAGCTAGGAAGATTACGAAGCTGTTTTTAATTCTGTCATTGCCTCTAAAGTGTGGTTATATTCTGAATGGTTTATTTATTGTGGCCGTTCGGGGCACATAGAATATTGGGTAAAAGTATCACCTCGAAACTAAAGCTTCCTTTACCTGAACGCGTTTGTAATGTCCCACAGAGGTTCACTGATTGCTGATATTTGTTGCAGTGCTGTTGCTACATTTATTGGTATAAACATGATACTTCTTGGGACGTCCCCACATACAGCCCAAATTTTCCATTACCATATCACTATAAGTGATGTGTCGAAATAGCAACGGTCCGCAAACCTGCTGCGACTGCCACTCACTCTGTGGGACTTGAAACATGGCGACGGTGAATCCGGTGACCACATCGGCGAGCAGGTATTCCTTGACGCGGTACGTCCGCAGCCACCCGAACACGGGCAGCAGCCTCAGCGCCGAATGCTTCAGGTGACGGGTGTTGCATTGGGACTTGCCGATGCGCTTCAGAACGTCGCCAGGTGCCGTCTTGTGTTTGGGCAGTTGGAGGTACGTGTCGTTGAAGCCGGTCTGCGAGTGCACAAAGGAAACAAAAATAAACGAACTTATCGTTAAGTTTCAGTCAACTTCATCAAGTTGGATGAATGGTTGTATTGGCCCTGCAGGTGAGCAACATGTTGAAATAATGTGACCAACAACTTTTAGCGATTAATATAAGAGTGCAAAGCAGGAAGATATCTGAACATTGCCAGTGAAAAAATAGTACGTACTGCTTTCTCGGTGAGTGATTATTTGCCACAACATCTCTTTAAAGATAGACGTCATCGCCCTTTTGGGAGCCACGACTCTTCGATGAGAGTATAAAGACATCCAAAGGGAGGTCACGTGACTCTCTAAAGAGATACGCATACGTGGAAAGTCTGTGAACACAATATGGAGTAAAACGACCCCTTTTACGAAGTTCCCAACTGATGCGAAAAGAAAAAAAAAGGTAGTGCTTGCGACACGCCATACGAATTTCAGTAGTATGTTCGTTCAGAAAGGGCTTTTAAAGTGCGAACCTCACTGATTTCGGAGCCCATTTAAATGCTCCTACGTAAGTAAATGAAATTGTTTCAACGATTCTTAACAAAGTTCCCGACCTAAGCAACGTATAGAGCATAAGCACTGATCTTAACAGCTTGGCAAGTCCAAGCGCTGCGAATTAATCTTTCCGGCTCCAACACCTATCTAGAAATTTCACAAATTGCTCAATCTATCCATGGCCAGATTACCCTACTGAAAGTAAGCTCGGTCTTTTTATATTCACCGTGACCCCAAACTAGGACTGTGCATATAGGAAGGGAATGCTGTAACGTGTATAATGAAGGAGGGCATGATGATAATTAGGGTCTCACCTGCTGGTAACAGCCCACAACGCACGTTTTGCGTTTGCGTTTCTGCATACGGGGCCAGGCTACTGGCATCGAATGAGAACAATCACGACCGTCTCCACAGGGCTTGGCTAGCTCAGTGCATGGCGCGAGGAATGATGACTGTGTTCATTGGCAGGGAATGCATATGCGGACCAGGCTAATGACCAGTAAGATTAGCTCCGCGTCTGCATCGAAACCGTGTTCGGCCAGTTCGGCAGAGGGGGTAAGCTGGTGATGAACGGTGGTCTTCGGCGGTTAACAGTCACAGAGTGGCAGCACCTCTTTACGGAACATAAGGTGCACATTTTTTTTTTCACACGGAGGCAGACAGGTAGAATAGATGACTACCTCATAACCACACATGCAAGTATTTTCATACATCGACATTTCTCTTGACCCTATCGAAGATTTTCCCTCTATTTAACGATAATGGCTACACAGTAAGTTAAATGTTATTTCTCACCGATACTTCACAGCACGCAAGTCAGCAAGACGTCCCGTTTATAAACCTTCCGCCATGCTCAGCTGATGCGCAGTAAGTAATTCATCGTAAGTAATGCTCTAATACATCTCGAGTTTCGGCAATTTTTACCCAAAAGGAGTTCTCTAAAGCTATGGCATTTTATCATTTGCAACTCAAGGAAGTCCATGCGTATTGGCCGGCAATTAGGCTCGTTTTACCAGAGCTCATGGTAATTCATTATGGTCATGAAGATTCTGAACGCGACCTATGCGCTTGATTGTAAGCGCCACTTCTGACTTATCAAACATGGTGAGACAGAAAGAAAACTGCTGTGTGAAGCAGAAGCCGTTTTTCTTTTAACAAAAACGCCATAGTCACCCCTTAACCGTGTGTCGTTTTCTCATTTGTTCACATACATAATAGGAAAGACTCACATTATCGCACATGGCGTAAGAGGTACTGGCTGAGCAAATCGGCGTATGAAACCTAGAACAACTATTTCAGGCCGTGCAAGCCAAATACTGCGTAGTGCATCAACTTTGGCGCAATTCGCGTTGAGGAAATTCCTTTTACAAGGCATTCATAAATTGAAGCAATGAGGTAGCCAGTAAATACTACATTTGTCCCACTGTAGTTTGAATGAGTGTGTGAGTGACGTCAATCAGTAGGTCTGCATAGTATCGGGCAGAAGATTTCTGTTTCCTGAAAGCCAATTTACACAATTTACTCTATTATTCTTTGCATTTCCACAGCATTCCCCCCGCATGCTTTTCATCTCAATTTCAATATTACGTTTAATGCGAACGTAAGTCGATGACAAGTAATGGAACGGCGAAGTGGCTACACCGGAGCCAAAACTAATAACAAGGGAGCTTCAAGACAAAAGAAAAGGCAGTCAAGTCTCGTAGCGTGCTTAGTAGCTGAAGCATCGACCACGTTTACGCGCGTTTTCTTCCGTTCAAAAGACAACGTGACTTTCAAAGCACTTCCGCTCCATTCAGTGAGTAATAAACTTCCGCCGACAGGCCGATGAGATAGCCGAGCGGCTGCAAACCGCCCAACCCAATTTCGCGAAATTACGCATCGAAAGCGAAACGTGCGCTTCCTGCCCTCCGCGGACCTCCCGTGTTTTTGGGCGCGCACCTACGAGAGACACCGGAGCGAACGGCCACTCATTCGCGCACGCACACACACAGAGGCACGACACGCCTGTACACAATGTCTGTAGCGAACGCATAGAGAAGTAAGGAGCTCGCGTTTTGACGAGTGTATACGAATCACATCACACGCGAGGGCCTCCTTTATTTTGTTCTCGTGCCCCGAGGTGAAGGCGCAGATTTGGGCTAAGGGGTTAATTGCACCATATTCGCAACGACAGTGCAAAGACTCGAGCCGCTTCGGAAGTTGTCCGTCCTTTCATGCGGACTCCCGCGTCGCTTCCGCTTTGTGGCAGTTGAAAGAGTTACGCCTTAAGTGTTTGCTTTGAGATGTATGCTCGTACATTCAACGTTTTGCTTGCGAATACTTTGGAGACACCTTCGCTGAATGATGCTTCGAGACGGTGACGCTGCAACGTAACAAAGGAGCCCGCCTCTCGTCCGTGAGAATTGAAGAGATTTAAACGGGCCAATTGGGACAAGTACGCGTACATTGGACGGAACCTGATGCGCTACGAAGAATGAACTCACGTGTGCTCCCATTATGATTGCTCTAGACGGGCTCGTAGCTAAGGCGAGAAGATCGTGGGATACGCGAGTGGGTTAGTGTTTTGCTTTTCTCCCTGAAATTTAGGTGGAGGGAGGGTATATTTTGCGAAAAATGGATAATGCAAATAATAGTTCTTCAAGAATAGTAGACAAGGCTTTCAGTAAGTGATGGACCCCCTCCCTCACCGAGAAAAAAAAATTCGTAGCTACAGATCTTGTCCTAATAATATTATCTGGGGTTTTACGTGCCAAAAACACTTAAAGCGTGCCGGCTTGTGCTATGTGGCATGGCACGACGATTTTCATAGCGAGAGATCATAACGGCGATAAAGGGACAAGTAGAAGACGGGCGCCACGCTATCATTAGGAGATGCGCCATAGTGGAGGGCTTCGGAAATTTCGACCATCTGGTTAAAGTGCGCTGACATCACACAACACGCGGGCGTCCACTATTTAGCCTTCATCGAAATGCGCCCACCGTAGCGGGCATCGAACTCGTGACCTTTGGTCAGCAGCCGTACACCTTGACTGCTGCTCCACTACGGCGGGTGGACCTTGCCTTAGGCGTCACGAATATTATAAACATCGTCATCTTTGTTTGGGTTGGTGTTTGCCCAGCTTCTATATGATTAGAATGCAGGAATGAAACGGTTGCTAACTTAATTCGAAGCTGCGTTTCAAAGCTTTGGCGATGAATAAAGTTCTAGTGTGGCGTTTGCCTAATGCCCCCAAATTTGTTCATCGAAAGGTGGCAGTTGTGTACGGGCCTGACCGAACAAAAGAAAACCGTGCTTGTATAGGTATGTAGCAACTAAGGCACAGTAACTTGGTGCATCGTCTTCCAGCTAAGGACCATGACGAAGCATAGCGGACCTCAATAACAAGTGCATTTCCCACAGCTTATTCACTCGAACTATCGCCAGGGATGCATCATAAGAGGGAGCGCTAAAGGTAGGTAAATGCCATGCGCTAAAGTTTTAACTGCTCATAACAGACGTACGTAGAGAGAACTGTTGAAAATTCTTATTGTAAGCGATGTAGCCCTCCTATTTTTTCTAGTATTTTCTATAACTGCCGGTGAATAGACATGGGAGGCGAATGAAAGTTTTAGGCCAATATGATTGCCGTAAGTGTGTTTTTCTTCGAAATATCTTTTTTTTTCAGGTTATCACTACACATAGTCACCTTTGAGTCGGCGTGAATGCAAAGAAAGGCCTGATAAAGCTTTGATCACCCTCAAACACAGCTTAATAACCAAACCACTGTCCTCTCTCTCTACATCGTCCTGATCTAGACGTTTTTTTTTTTGCTCTTCTCGTGACGCATTCAGAGGAGTGGTCGAACACGTGACATAATGGTTCGTATTTGAAGATAGAGCGTTATGATTACTAGTGCTGCATCTTTATCATTAACTCAGCATTGTTAGTGGCACGAACACTAAATGACGTTTTTCTTTTTTTTTTACTCTTCCAAAATCTCTCTATATGACGTGCTTTCTCTCAGCGGCGCTTCGACTGTGCCACGAAACACAAAAATAACCCCAGGAATGAACCTGGCCCGACGAACGCCGAAGCCCAATCGCCCCTGCCAGACCCCCAAGTCGAGGCTGAGGGTCACCTACAGAGTTTTCTTTCCCCTGATTCCTGCTCACTGCCCCTGTGTTAGACTTGGATCGAAGAAAGTGCGACCAGAGGTTGAAATAAACAGTGCTCGGCTGCCAAGAATGCTTAAACACATTTGACATTACCCCACCTCCTTTCCCTTTCTGTACTAATAACAGAGGCTGAACGGTCTCTCTTTCGGATGAATATACGAAACAACACGTGTAATCACAAGACGAAACGATTGACTGAGTAAAGGCACCATAGAAACACCGCCCATTTTACGAAATACGATCGACACGCGTCGAACGCAGCTGCAGAAGCCAGTCCATGACATCACTAATGACAACCAGTTGCGTAGCAAAGGCCGTCGAATCGCTGCATTATTCATGACATTCCAGTGACGTAATTGCGCTGTCGCGCGTTTGCGATATACCTCCTTATGCGATTCGACCTCATGTAATTAGCGACCGCTGCGGCGCTCATTACACGAGCAATTCGCCGCCAAAGGGCAACCTGAAGCGCGGAAATAGACCGACGCTATGCTTGTAACGCAAGTCTGGCAGCGTGTAACTGTTCACACGGCTCAAATCGAATGTCACACGCAAGTGCTTCGCAAGAGGCTGCCACGCAAATTGTATTTGTCAGAAAAATGACCACAATCGGGCCCTCATTCCGATGTTGCCAAGGTCCTCGGTTAATAATTATAATAATAATGATATAACGCTGGCGAAACGGACATTGTGCTTGCCGAGGTATGACTGGATATATATAACGGCCTTATTCATTTTGCCGTGGAGTAGCGTTTATACAACTAAATAGAGATTTCGTAGTCATTCAGTGATTTATTCAGTATTTGCTGGAACATGAGAGGTCAAATATCGGGACGAGAGCATTCGAAAGTGGTGTACTTGCATTTAGTATATACGTCAACGTTTTTGTTGTTGTTTTGTTGTTGTGTTTTCTTGCTTCAGGGCTCAGGGAAGCTATACAAAATGAAATATGATAACAAAATAGTAGTCTAGTAAACAAAGTCGCGCACTAGGAAGCAGCCGAAATCAGCGATACCCGGAATGCCAGTCGACGCGAGAAGACTGATGCAGCAGCTATAGTGATATCAGCTTGTTTCATTAAGCAAATGTAGCGTCGTAACGTGTCACTGTGTACGGCATGCCTTATCTTACGTGCGGTGTTTTTCCGTGAAGTGAAAAAAGCAGACGACAGCCATACTCATTTGATGAAGGTCTATAGAGGGACAACCATTGCTCATGATGATGAAACGGCAAGGTATTGAATCTCACCTGCGTGAATGACGGCCTATGGACGCCATAGCGTGCACAATCTTGAGGATTCATACTGCACCGTCTGAAGGCGTAGTCTCTCTTCACCGGTGCGGTCGGGTTAGGACATCTGCAAAAACATGGAGGAAAAAAAGGAATTTGTGGTAAGTGCAAAACACAGAAAGTTTTGCATTAAGAAAAATACTATAGGAAGTACCTACTGACTCCCCTTTAAATTATAAATTGAAACAGCATGTTCAGGCAACAAGTAATAATCTTGTACAATACAAAAAGCAACGAGGCTGCACCGAAGTGAACACATTAAACATTTTGAGTATATTAGTAATTTCGTTCTCAAATTACCTCCAGCCTAAACTTCACTTTCAGCAGCTTGAGTAGATTCGTAGGTCACAGCCCAACTATAGCTGAAATGCGTTAATTTCCGCAGTTTTTAGGTATGCAATAAACAGCGTCTTGTTACGAAAAAAAAAAGAAATTGTGAACGCTTCAGAGCGCCATTCGCATTGTACTACGCATGTCGGTGCGTTTAGAGTGAGCAGTGAAAATTAGCATGCTATGAAAAAAAAAAGAAACACCTAGATGACTGAATTCATTTACTTTACGTGATCACATGGTGTTGACAAAACATGTAAATGACAAGATGGCTGTTTTCAAGTCTCAAGTTTATTTCAGTTATTAGTTCAGAAAAGGGAACATCGTACGAAGTAGATATACAGGAGGAGGTCCGAAAGCACAAAATTGCAGGGGGACCTCCGCTGAATTTAGTTTCTGAGGTATTCAGAGAAAGATTAATAATAATAATAATAATAATAATAATAATAATAATAATAATAATAATAATAATAATAATAATAATAATAATAATAATAATAATAATAATAATAATAATAATAATAATAATAATAATAACATACAATAATTTCAGCAGCGTTTCCACACGTGACACCAAACCTGGCCTATGTTCACCTTAATAAAGCAATTTCATAATAGTTAAGCTAGCTTCCTTGCTATGCAGCTTGTCCTACTGATGGCAGCTAGCCTCTTAGAGCAATATATTCGAGCACAGTTTGGTAGCGCCATGACGTGGAGAATGTTGACTCGGCTTTGTTGTTACAGACACGAATAATACACGGGCCCCAACCCGGCCAATCAGGACTTCGTTCCCACTTGAAGCACCGTCATTTGTAGGGCGAATATGCATAACAGAGAAGCGTGCTTGCGGATTAGGAAAATCTTTTATTGTTCTTTCATTTGATGCGCATATACATACGCTCTTGCACATACATGCTCCAAAAACGAGTCCCGCGAGTCTTGCTCCGAAGCTGGAGATTGCGGTGCTCATTTGAAAATATGGCAGTCTGCAAGGCTGTCACAGGGCCCCGCAGCGGTGGTCTAGTGGCTTAGGTTCTCGGCTGCCGACCCGCAGGTCGCGGAATCAATGTCCGGCTGCAGCGGCTGCATTTCCGATGGAGGCGGAAATGTTGTAGACCCGTGTGCTCAGATTTGGGTGGACGTTAAAGAACCCCAGGTGGTCGAAATTTCCGGAGCCCTCCACTACGGCATCTCTCATAATCATGTGGTGGTTTTGGGACGTTAAACACAGCATTTAAATCAATCAATCAATCAATCAATCAATCAATCAATCAATCAATCAATCAATCGATCGATCAATCGATCGATCAATCAATCAATCAATCAATCGATCAAACAATGAAGGCTGTCACATGCTGACCCATAATTCAACAGTTTCTACTCTCGGCCTGTCACACTCTGTTGCAACACTGCCACAGAAGTCAAAGCCCTTCAAGACACTGTAGTGCAAACAAGCGTCATCTCTTCTAAAAAAAAAAAAAAGACTGCTGTCAATTCAACACACTTGGTCGTCATTGTCCGATGTTAGGTGTTCAAAGCAGTCTAACTTTGACTACTGCACGCAAAACAATGAAATATATACTGTTTTCATATTCCGTGCACAATTAATGTTGTAGCGACTACGCCAAAAAAAAAATTTCGGGGAAAATCTGTTTTTTCCTTCCCGGTTGTACTTGTTCTTACGAGCACCCCACATACGAATATATAACGCCTAAGCGTCACGTGATCTGATGGATTACCAACAGGTGCATTGTCAGCGGCGTATAAGAAGGATGTTTGTTTTTCGCTACTGACTATAGTTTGTCACCGAATGATTTCACATGAAATGCAACCAGTATTCGCTTCTTTGTGTTTTTGTTACGCTCGACGCATCGTCAGTGGTGGCGATTCTAACGCACTTCATGAAGCTGGAACCATAATTTTTTATGCAAGCAGATAAGAATAGATCGCTCAAGCATGATAGGCTCTTGTTGAATAATTGATTGGGCTATACGCTAGACTTTTTATCCAAAAGCAAACGTTGTCTGCTTTTGTCAACAAAATCTACGCAGTAAACAAGAATGCAGCCTTTTGCACTTCGCGAAGTCTATAAAATCGAATCAACGAAGGATGGCTATGGAGAAGCATTATCAATATGCTCGGGCATTTACCACATTTAATTGCACTGTTTGTGCCGCGACGTCTACGCTTCAAAGCTGAGCAATTGAGCCTGCCAAGCCAGACATTCATCTTGGTGCAATTGCACTGTATGTTTCTGTTACATAACGCTAGGAAGGAATAAAGGTGCCTAATATGTAACATGTGTGAATCACAGCTGCTCCCAGCTGTCAATAAATAAGGAACATCTGGTACTCAAGATACTGCAGAGTATTGCACTGTCACGATATGCTGGCAATTAGACGTTACTGGTGTACAACCACATAGTATTCGAAGAGGACCAAAATGGCTCAAAATAACACCTTCAAAGTAAGCCAATTAACGCAAACTAAAGAGATACAACAATATTATACTTTATGAATGCCCCTATTACGCTAAATTACTGTGGCCAGGTGTGCCAAAGCCAGATAAGCTTTTTGAACGAATTAACACATAACACAGTGTAATATACAGCCGTAACGATGAAATGAAACACAGGCAATATCAGTGCACTTTCACACTGACTCTCCAGGCAAGGTCCTTTGAGGCAATATTATTGCGTACTAGGGCAGGCCATATTTGGAGCGCTTTCCGTACTTAAGCGCTTGTTGCAGTCTGCTATAGTACCGTCTTTGTTAAGTAATACCGTCTTTGTTAAGTATGCGTTGTTGAACAATAAAAGATAGTGCTCACTGTACATGCCAATGGCTGCTAAGGGGGAATGAAAGACAGGAGCATTCGGCTTTTAGTTAACGCGCATGCTGCGATCCCCATTAACAGCCATTGGCTTGTACATTGAGCACTATCTGACAAGAAAGGGTTGCTACGATATACTCGCTGGGTGTAACCTCCTTAGTTTTAGAAAGGTTTAGCGAGCGTTGAGCCGCAGTATCATGAATACAGTGAACTAGTATATACCATGAACTCGAGGTGGTTAAAGGTGGGAAGTAGACCCGAAGCGCAAGCTGTAAGAATTTGTGCGTGTGCCACCTCTCGTATAGTCCTTGGAATGTCCGCTGGATGGCGGTGCTTCTATATGGGGAATATATGATGAAAAGATGCGAGGTGGTGCTAGTTGAAGTGTTGAATATATGGACGAACGGACACACAGATGCATGAATGGACGCACGAACGGACGCAGGGGCGGATGCATGGACGAACGCAGGGACGGACGCAAGAACAGACGCACGCAGGGATGGGCGGATGGACGGACGGAAGCAAGAACGAATGGACGGACGAATGATTCGCCCCACTCTCCGTCATTCACTCCGTGGATATGCTGCCATTTTTTCTTTGGTATTATGGCTGTACGACAGACTGTGCGCATTTTGTCAGGTGTTTTTATTATTCCAGCCACGAAGTCTTTTTTAGAACCTATTCAATGCTTTCTTTTATTTGGTCATGCCTGGTGCCCTACAGAGCAACTCTAGTAAATTAGGGTATACGTTTAATTCTTTATATAATTTCTTTATTTCTGTTGGCGTATTATTCTGTCCCATATGCAAAGTACTTTATTGACGCCAACCAATGCGCACTCCCGGTGAAAATATTGCTGACAGAACGCGGCCTGCGTGCGGAAAGCTCGTACATCAGGTGAACAACAGACACACTGACGCGAGGTCGAAGCACTGAGTAATATACGCAGTTACGTTACCCGTGCGAGCACGCATCTGGGACAGCATGAGGCGAGGCGAAATATGCAAATCTGCGTTAAAACAAAAACCAGCGAGGGCCATCCTGCTTCTGTTTTCGCTGTCAACGCATATATACGGCCTCGCTTCCGGCTCCATAACGTGTGCTGAAGGAAGTAAGAACCGGAACTTGTCTACGTTGACGATGCATCATCATGTAAAAGAAAAAAAAATCAACCAGCTCGGCCTAGCAGACTCCTTTCCTTTAACAGGCTATGAAGTTTCTGTTTTGCAAGGCTTTCCGTCACGTTGTATCACCTTTCCTTATTAAACGCTGTTTGTCAAGGTTTGAGGTCGTGCATAGCCACCACCTTTTGTAATTATGGTGACTATGATGAGGTGAAGTGACTTTTTGGGCTGACTATTGTCTCCTTCTTTTCCAATGACGATAACCGTTATTGGGATACTTGTACGCAATAGTTTTGGTATGTCTGTCCGTACTTGTCTGTCCGGTAATTCAGCCACCCGGCAAATATTTAGGCCGAGCTGTGCTCGAAGACCTATACTATCTTGATCTGGTGGCTGCGTTCATAATTGTGAACATCGGCATTCAAAAAGGAAATATTACGCATTTTAGAGGCGCAACACCAATACGTATGTGTTAGGCAGTGCATATTTGGATTTCTAAAATCAATCAATCGATCAAACTGTACATAGATACGTAATTCTACAGACCGAAGTGTTTATTACATGGCACTGACAATGCTACGCTATGAACGAAACAGTACATGTTTCCTGCGCTTCGATTAAAAAATTCTGGAGCTTTATCTAAAACAAATGTTTTACAACCACCACCGGGTGCTGCCGCACACCAGTGACAAGGGTAGTAAAAAAACGTTCGTTTCTTCACACTTCTGCCAGATGGCGCCATATTTTACGCAGTGCCTTCAGACGGAAGACCGTCGGCTTTCGACGTCCTTTGCAGCGCAGCGCGGAGATACGGGGTCAATGGTTTTAAACGAAGCCACGTGCAGTTAGATATTCTCAACTTTTGTCACACAGTCATTCTTAAAATGGACACACGAGGGCTCAGTGTCCGTTGTTTCATTCTTGCCTTTCGATTACACTGATGTGCGCTCATTACAATATTGTACAAACACTCCCAGTCCTGCAGTCTCCTAATGGTGGACTTATGATTGGCCACACCGATTTCTGAGACAAACGCCCGCTTATGATACCTACCAGCGATACCACGAATTGTTTTCTATCATGTAGCCACTTCATTTTACTGCGGAAAAATATTCTCAAAGCGGCTTCATATGGAATTAGATTCCATTTTATTATTTTTAATGTTCTCGCTTTGGGAGCCTCCTGATTAGGTCGTTGTCAACAAAATATCAGTTGCACTGCAGAAAGATTTTCAAATGAATCAGGACGGTTTTTATCGCAAATCTTTATATTAGTAAAATTATTTCTTTTAAACTTTTTTAAAGTGCACTATCATCATCATCATTCCCATCATCATCATCAGCAGCATCATCATCATCCACTGCAGGAGAAAGGCCTCTCCCATGTTCCGCCAGTCAACTCGGTCCTGTGCTTGCTGCTGCCATTTTATACCCACAAACTTCTCAATTTCATCTGCTCACATAACTTTCTGTCTCCCCCAAAATCACTTGCCTTCTCTGGGGATCCAGTTAGTTACCCTTAATCACCAGCGGTTATCCTGTCTGCACGCTACATGCCCGGCCGAAGTCCATTTCTTCTTCTTGATTTCAGCTATGATATCCTTAACCCCAGTTTGTTCCCTGATCCACTCTGCTCTCTTCTTGTCTCTTAAGGTTACACCTTAACATTTCTATTTCTACCACTTACCATTTCTACCTTACCATTTCTATTTTCCTTTCCATTGCTTGCTGCATTGTGCTCAATTTAAGATGAACCCTCTTTGTAAGCCTCCAGGTCTCTGCTCTGTAGCTAGGTACACTATGTATACACCTAATATGTGATCCCTTCTAGTTATCTGTTTCTTGGCCAATCCCACAAAGTGGATGTCACCTACACCGATAGATCATCATCGTCATCATCATCATCGAGACCCAAATCACCACGAATCCCGGAAATCTTGACGAAGAACAGCTTCACAGTTAAAAGTAGTCTAAACTGCCGTGTCAAGCGTGCGTTCGAAGGCAATGGTCGACGACTCTCTGGAAAGCATGGTAAGGTTTAAAAGAAAAATGAATCCTTGGAATTGTATCGATACACCACAATCGTTCTAAATGCGGGTGCTGCCGTTTAGAGTACCAAAAACTGTACTCAGAGAACAAGCATACTTCTGAACTATTTTTCGCAATTGTATAATCAAGGGAGGCATGTCACGCTAGAACGAGTGATAAAAGATCAATAAAGGCGTATAGATGGTGTGCCAGAGTCTGCATTTACCTCCACTTTCACTGCAACAAAGAAAGTTACAATTCCTCTTTCATATTGCTTTTCCTTCTGAGTAGGAATATACTCATAAAAGCTGCCGAGCCCTGCCGATTTGCATTGGCTAATTAACTAATCATTATTATCATCAGCCTGACTAACACGCACTGCATGAGAAAGTCTTCTCACATGTCCCGCTAGTCAACTCGGTCCTATGATTGCTGCTGCCATTATATACCGGCAAACTTCCTAACCTAATCAGCCCACCTCACTTTCTGTCTTCCCTTCACCCACTTGCCATTTCTTAGAATCCAGTCTGTGATTTTATCGACGAGCGGTTATCTTGCCTTCGCGCTACGTGCACTGCCCACGACCACTTCTTCTTCTTGATTTTATTTACGATGTCCTTAACAACCTAATTTACTAATCATATGCCTGCTATTCCCGGGTTTGTCACGAGCTGAACTCTGTCATTCTAACCTACGAATTGTGGTTCGAATTCATAAAGCAGCTGGGCCCGTATGGCTCGGAGCCGCAATGCCAGGAAGAAGGAAACGTGTAAATATAAGGACTCGTTTTTTCCTCTTTTGTTACAAACAATAGTAATGAGAACTAACCTACAATAATGCCAGGGAAAGTTAGGAGATAATATTGAAAGTAATTGTGATGTAAATGTGAAGAGAGAGAAGTGGACAAAAAGATAACTTGCCACCGGCAGGATCCAAACCTGTGACCTCAGAATAACGCGTCCGATGCTCTACCGCTCAGGTATACGGTGGCGGCCATCCCTCCGTCCACTATAGGGTTTGTATGTGCATTTAAACGAGCGCCACCTGTTGCCATCACGGCGACCTTGATAGCTCTTTCTCAAGCCAAACAGACAAGAAGGTTTTGTTTAACGTAATGAATTAAATCGGACAAGAAAACATTCCGCGTGTACAATAATATCGCCAATTTAGAAAACCCAAATGATACTCACACGCCCGTCATACAGGTTTTGTCTTTCATGGCGCAGCCAAGTGCTATCATTAATGCCCTGGCAAAATAATCTAATATCCACGATTTATCCGCAGACCGCTATGAATTGAGCGCGTATGCGAACATCATTCGAGCGTTATCACACATCGAATGTGCGAGTCTTCAGACTTCGGAGAAAAGTATTCCTACCGCATGTGACCGATTAGGGGAGCGCGAACAACAACAGAGATTGCATGCGTAGCGCCGATTCCCAGTAACAGCGCTCACGAGCACTTCCCTCGCCACTGTCATTAGGCGTCAGCCACGGTGCGCCCGTTTTCCCTTTAGTCGCACCGGAAGTGGCGCTCTACCGTGGAGGCACAAGCCAGCCGTATAGTAGCTGCGTACACCTGCTCCAGGCTTTGATGCCGAGTGAATTGTAAACAAGCGGGAGCCAACGGCAAGGAATGCTGCGGATAACACGATACGCGCGCTAGCTGCGCGATTGCGTAGGTGTAGTATGCTCTGAATATTACGTACAGTGGCTATGGTGAGGGGTAAACGAGGGAGTGAATGGAGGGGCGTGCTAATAAAACGACGGGGCGTCAAAGCTAATTGCAAATGAGCGAGAGACGCCTTGCGTAACAGAACACCGGGGTAACTGTCTGTGCGCCCACCTGTCGTTATACGTGGTTCTCGATGGGAGCAGTTTAATAGGTGTGGTTAAGGATTGAAACTGTATAGTGCACAGCGCGCGCAACCAGACATTTTATATCATTCCTGCTGGGGTAGATTTCCTATTCCTGTATGGTCCATCTCTGTGATTATGTTCCTTCTTTTTCTTTTTTTGAAACAGTATTGCGTAGTGGGCAAGCCTTCCGGCGTTAAGACAGTGAAACAAGCTCCAGCGAAAAACAAGCCTGTATGGTATAACATTTTCACGAAGTTTTCTAAACAGAAACCATTAAGAAGAACGATTCCCTTGTCAATATCTCTTGTGAAAACAATAATGCTTGTGAATTGTAGTATAAACACTTTAGATAACAAGATACACACAAAATATGACCTTCCCCACTTCGAGAGGAGAGCCCAAAAGTTTCTATTATGCACCGAGAGTCCTCATTCGAAACTAGCCGAAATAAACATGTTCTGTCGCAACGATAGCAGGCATAACTTCCTTGCCTAGAATAAAACAATCTAGGCACCTGAAGGTTTCACAATGCCTGAAACAGGTAATGAAGTGGTAATGGGTGGAGTGGTTCTTAAAACGCGGGACGAAAATTGTGTACCCGCGCAGGCCAGTATGAGTGCAAGGTTCTTTTGTTTTCATTGACTCTATGTTTTCTTCCTGCTTTATATATATATATATATATATATATATATATATATATATATATATATATATATATATATATATATATATATATATATATATATATATATATATATATATATATATATATATATGTATATATATATATATATATATATATATATATATATATATATATATCATGTGCTTCATTGTTTCGTTTTCATTATGTCGCCACAACATCGATAGACATATTGATGTCACAATGACAGCCGGAATTCAGCGCGGCTTGCTAAACATCTCTTATAATACTGCATTTCATGGGCTCTCTATAAATGTACGTGGGCTTAAACCAGCAAAGTAAAGCTTACGACAGAGCTGATAATCACGAATATATCAGACGACCTTTATTTTTCAAGCTTACCGCATCCGCCCGCTTGTGGTGATTGAAACTTTCGCCGAATGTAACTTAGAAGTGTGGCAGCTTGGGCTAGTTGGTATGTTCTTCGTGTCCTTCTTGTCTCTGTGTCGCCGTTTTGTTCTCGCGCTAAAACTATCGTTTCGCCGAATGAACGTGTTCGTTAGAAGCGTTCAAAACGGAGTCTTTAGGAACTCCTTTCGCACTCGCTTGCGGTGATGGGAGTGCACACACACGCCTGTCGCGGTATGCAACTTTACGACGAGCCTCCGTATCTATGACGTAGCCGCTGTACTTTACGGTCACGGAGAAGTCCGGAAGCCGCGAACGTAAACCTCGATTGCGAAGATGCAGCGGCAGTGGAATTTCTCCGTCTGCGCTGCTCTGCAGAGGATGACGGGCCGTCGTATCTTGACGCGTTGCGCTGCCTTAGGTGTGAATGCTGCGACAAGTTTAACGCAGTCGTGTAATCGAATTCCGAAGAGTGGGAGTACACGTAGGACAGATTAATGTGTGAAAACACTGGTTGTTGTTCGTAGACCACCATTGTCCTGCATATTCGCAGTGCTGTTTTCCCGGATGAATATGTACCCAGAACTTGAAAAAAGGACTGAAACCTGGGCCAGTTGGTGATGGTACTTGAACATATTTTAACACATGCAGTGCACCACTACGCGGACACAAGAGAAGAAGAGGGCGCTACGATTAGTCTCTTCTCTTGTGTCCACGTAGTCGTGTGCTGTGTTAAAATAGGTTCAAGAGCCCCCCAAAAGACTTTCAGTGTCAACTAACTTGCCCAAACTTTGGGATGTTGCAGTGAATCTATATGCCCCAATGCGAATAATTATCTTCGGCATAATGCTTCAGGCAATAAATTTTTGGGATATCTTGAGACTACAGACGTCATTCAAGGTAATAAAAAACACACGAATGTCTATTCCTCTGTTTTGATTAATTTTTACCGCATCTGTAGATATCACGCACATTACAGCTGCTGGTTGGTTGTTCCTTAGCGTTTTCAGCTTTTTTTTATCATGTTCTAGTTACATTTCTTGTAACGCCATGAAGGCTGTGCTTTGTTACTTGTTGCAGTGTGTTTGGAACGTGTATGTTCTATTAACAGGCTTCAGCGTGTTTAACTTACAGCGAAAACACTACGCTTGAAGATTGGCTTCATTAGGTGACCAGTGAGCCAAAATAGGTAAAGTAGACTTCACTGGAGGCTGCAAATGAACTACTCTGGCTGTGTGTGCCCAAATTATTTAACTAGTGGTTATCTAAGACGTCGATGTTATTCACGAGTCAAGAGCGACGTGGCTGAGCAGTTGACCTGTTTCATATCTTGCTTCTGGTCTGTTGGTTCATTTGTCATGTTCTCTAGGACACCAACTGATTTTTTCTTCATATAACTAACTGATTATATTGGATTTGTACGTTATTAGGTTCCAAGTTTACGTGATCATGTGACCAACAGGTGACTGGTATACTGATTAAAAAGCAGTACAATATCGCAAATGCGTTCTTAAGGAAGCGACAATGAATACTAGCCGTTGACACGAAGTTACCCCGTTCACTACGTAGTTCTGCCATTTTTAGGTGGTGAGTTCGTTAGAGAACTATAAACGAAGGCAAACAGACATAAATGTTGCGCAAGAATTAGACCAATGGGAGAAACGCAATTCGTTAAAGCACCGCACCAGCTGTTTACGTTCAAGCATGTGAGATTATAACGAATGCTCGGAACTCACGGGTTCAGATTGACGCCGGCTTTGCCGTCTCGATACATGGCTTCGGATGAACGCCTGCTGGCTGCACTGTTGTAACACAACGGCACAATAGCACGTGCCCCGAAAGGTGTACGGACAAACTCGTCCTGTCGCACGTGAATGTAAAAGCGTTCCACTGTTGGCCTAGTGCCCGAACATGCCGCCAAATAAACGCCCCGCGGCGCTGGCGTCGCGACGCAGTGCTTTCCTCCCATTGGTCGAACGCCGTCGACCAATGGCAGTGAGTCGCCGTGGTCACTTTAAAACTCCGCTCCCTAGCGTTGGCTCGGTCGGCACGTGAACTCAAAGCGCGGTGCTCTGCTGCACCGACAGGCAAGATGTGTGTTTGCTTCGAGCAAGCAGCACTTTTCACTTTATTGTTTTTTTTTTAGTGCGCGGGGTGTTGTGTTCCCTCACGTCACATAACTTCGCAGATAAGTGCGGGAGGTAAAAAAGTTTCCGCCACATCCCTCAGAAGACCACCTGTCATTCGCACGGATGCAAAAAACGCTAAGCAATGTCGGATACGGGGAAAAGAAGTGCAGAGCTGTGTCTGCTGATTAAGTCATTGTATGGTTGAAGTATACCCTTATAAAGCACCCTTATAAAGCCACCGTTATCCGGAAATGTTTAGGGAGGACTGTTGAGCGAACGTGTGGCTCCAGTAGATTGCGGAGTATAGTATGATGTCGTGATAATTACCATGCACTTCGTTAGGAGGGCTCACCAGCTTCAAAGCAACTTCGATTTTAAGTTTTTGTGCTGATAGATGGCAGCACGTACACCCCATAAAAAAGGTGGGAAGTTTGATCATGCTCTGCGTGTCTGTCTAAATCTCTCCAAATCCCTGAAAGTTCACCCCGCGTATGAAAGTAGCACTGCTGAAAACTTGCCCGAGACTGCTTGAGTAATGACCACTTTGTCTGAAAACATTCCTGGGTTTTCTGCCTGAACCGCACCGAATGATACCGTGGGGTCAAAACTAATTACGGCTTAGCGGTCCTCCAACTTCTCGCTTTTGTCACAACACACCTGTAGCTTCAACAATGCTATTTATGTGGCTTGACAGCTGAGTATAAGTCTGAGTAAAAAACTCTGTCTGATACATTTCTTCCATACACAAAAAAGGAACACAGTGCTGAAAACTCCATGTGAATCTGACCAAATTGGGATGAGCTAGAACTTCAAAAAGTACACATGTATTCTCTATGGGCGCTCGCGTTGGTGAGCCCTCTTAAATAAATTCAGCGTTTCTTCAGCATTAGGCTCAGATTTTAGCATTGCTGCTGCACAAGAACGCAAGCGGAAATAAAAAAAAAGCGTCTTTTATACGCAGAGTTGTTCATTCAAGGAAAGTCCAGCTAATCGTATAGCGCTGAGAATGCGTTTGGGAACGGCAACCAGCCTATACCCAATATTAACCACGAATTAAAAGATTTGTGGAATTGGATGTTACTTAACAGCGTCATGTTTCACAAAGACGTGAATTTGCTGATGATTCGACCCCGTAATTTGGTGTCACAAGTAATCATATGTATGCGGTTGTACCGCAGCGTTCTATCATCGTCGAAATACCACGCATGTTGAAGTCAAGTGGTAACCACTTCGCGATTTCATTTTCTGATGTAACAACTGGACCAGTAGTATTCGTTTTGACATTTCAAAGTGTAAGCGCTAACTTACTATATGGACTACTGCTATGTTAGGATCAACAAGCTCGAAGCCGTGACATAAGGATGAAAATGAAAGGCTAACGGTCATTAAACTACTAGTGCGCTGTAGTCACCTGACATGCAATGCAAATGTATGTATTTTGACAATGACTTTCTTCGTCGGACTATCGTCCATATTAAGTTTATTTCTGCTGGCTTCAGCGACAAAGTCTCGTACAGCCAGAGAATGCAATACGTATTACAGAACAACGTTGCACGTGTGCATTCACACCGTCGCTTGCCAGTTCTGTGTGGGTGAGCGGCTTAAAATAGTGTTAACGCGGTGGTTACTGGAAGCCCCAAACTTTCCTAAATGAAGGTTAAAAACTCACAGGTCCTATTTATCGGACGTGTACGTTATTTTATTACTTCTAGTTGATTATCCTTGCAGCACAACGCAGGCCATTGGACGAAAACACTTTACTAAATGTCATGCTCGTACGGCCGGCGTTAGTACCAAACTATTTTGTTGCGATATGTGCACACTCTAGACGGGTTATTGCCGTCGGCATCGTCCTCATTTGCCATATACAGAGCGTCCTCCTTATCGCATTTTCTACCGTCGAGCGGGGCCGACCAATGAGAGTTAAACGGAGATGTAACGAGCTGGTCCTACTCCGTCGCACTCAGGGTGCTTGCGATATAGTATCAACCCACCTTCGAAACCCGCCGTCGATTGCTATTCAAGCAGGGAGAAAACGCACCGTTTTGAAGGAGTATGAAGTGCCGCGTAGGAAGAGAGGTGACTTGTCTCTAGAGCAGCAACTGTCAATTTCGATCATAATGTGATGGTCGCGATCTATGAGGCGAGCTTTCTCTCTAGGATCGGCAAGTGGCTCGTCTACCCTTCGATGTTCCGTGCTCTCAATACGAAGAAAGTGTGAGAAAACCACGGCTGTGCATTGAGAAGGCGTATTGTCTTAGACCAGCGTTTTGTAGAGTTACTCGAAATCAGTTCCAAAAAAAAAAAAGTTAGCTGCCAGCCCTGCTTCGTATAACGCTACAATTTTTGTCCATATTACCACAGATACTCCAAATCGATAGGTTTCTTGCTATCGCATTCATTGCTTCGCCCTTGCGGTAAAATTGTGATTTTTTTTCTATTTGGGAAGCAGAACTCAGGCTTACTGACAACAGCTACCAAGAGACCAAGTCTTCTGCAAATCATTTTTTTTGGCGCCCCATAGATTTTTTTTACTTTTTGAGTCTGCCTTTCGTACCCACTGGTCATGAGTCGTTTGCCTTACATGACCCTCCCAAATCTATAATTTCCCCAAGCTCCCTTATATATACCTTTCGCCAGAGCTGGGAAGCATGGCGGTTTTTCCAAAAGCGGTTAACCCTACCACCTTCGCACTCAGAGATGCTTCCTTTCTTTCTCGCCGACTGCGAACTGAATATCTAATACCGCATGATTGACTGCCATTCCTGCTGCTTAGCAAACTTGTGAACGGGATCGGGACCTCATGAAGCTCTTGAGCTTTTAGTCTTGTACTCATCCTAATTAAAAGGAAATAAAATGATTGATAGACCTCATCATCTACTGCGCTGTGATCATGTCAATTAATGTGACCCGTCCTACTTCTCCCATCGTTACCTGAGCAGTGAATAATACCTAAAGTTTTACTGTTATATTTCAAGTTAATCTTCCACGTGCTACCGTTGTCACACAATCCAATAAAAAAGAGCATCAGAACGAGGAACTTTACAAAAGAAAACGGGACGGGCGCTCTTCCATAAGTAAATCGTTTTTATGGGCTGCTTTTCATCACAAATGCGTATCTAATTGCCCAACTGTCCACTTGAAGAGCCAGCTCACGTGAATGGTGGTGGTTAAGCATCACGTCATAATTTATAAATGCTCCATCCCATTTCTCTTTCATGAGTAGACTCCCACCATTGGTAACGACCTGCTTTTAATAGACTTCGGACTCAAGTGAACTCTGTCGCGGAAACACTCGGAATAAACGCCACACGGGCTAACGAAAACCAATGCGTCACTTTAAGTTGGGCCGAGGTTGTCCTGCTTCCGTATTATTCTAACCAAAACAGGAAGTCAAGGCGCCTTCGACTGCTGCAGTTACATCGCATTGTACGTTCGTGAGGACGTTGGCGGTGAAGAGAAAAGCAAAACTGGCGTTGACCCGCAGTTCACTATTTTTGTAAACAAAAATGAAAAAAAAAAAAACAAGCTGTGTTTGGTTCCCATGCGAACGTGATACATCCTAGCTAAAGGCCTTTGTAGCGCTGATTCATGGCACGCAGCTGGTTCGAAAAACACGGTCACACTGAGCAGCACCGACATATTTTCACGTTGTCGTTGTTTACGGCCATCCCAGTCCCCTCACTTTCAAAACTGCAACCCCGGGTTTCAACGTAAACAGGAGAGAAAAAAAAAGCTGGGTCAGTATGCAGGAAGCTTTGTTCCGCTAGTGAAGCTCGAAAAAAGAAAAGCTGGAGATGACGCTAATACTGAACTTTGTTGTCTGCTTGTGGCATGCTCACGTCGGCGTTCGCGTTCTCTGATGTATTCTTTGGGATAACATTGGGTTTGTTCGCGTTGCGATAGTGATCTCACAGGCCACATGGAAAAAAGTGTTTGAGTGAGATTCACGCCGCCAGATGCAGCAAAGTTTCCAGCTTCTCACAAAAGAACTATCTCTTGCAGTTGACTAATTGAATAAATTTTGAATAAATATAATATCAGCTAATCGAGCCAAGACTGAAACACTGTGGGAAACGTGACTTCACCGCAGGCATTATTGTGGCCACTGGCAGGTAACCAATCTGCTGGTTCAGTTATGTTTCGTCCAGACAAATCCAGTTGCTTAGCCTTTATCATAAGGCAACTTATAGCCAGATATTATGCACATCAAATATACATCTAACTCGATATATATATATATATATATATAAGGTTATGTGGGGTTGTTTTTCCAGAGCAACAGCGAGCATCTAAGGGTTAAGCGAGCTTTCTCGTAGCCTATAACTACTAAGCCTCGAAAACGCCATCTTCCGTGGTTTTTCGAGGTCAATAGAACTCCATTAAATTCACGTTCATTTGCACGTTTCCATCACTCGTTCACAATTACAGGCTGAAGAGATGCGCAGATTGTTTACAAATGAATTTTATAGATTGCCCCGACTCTCTCCCAACTGTCTTCTAACAATCGTTAGTAACAATGTGTGTGTGTGTGCGAACACTTACTTCAAAGCGACGGAAGTAATGGAACCGAAGTGTGCCGACAAGGCGCTGGCCGCGTGTGTTGCTTAGCCATTGAACGTGTCGTTGGTTCGGCGCGCGAGTTTCAATTCGTTGTGGGCTCGATAGCGATGGATGACAGGTGTTGTTGTCTTGCGGTTGCACACGATTCCCCGAATAATTGCCTGAACATTCGGAAAACACTCGGAGGTCACGATTACCCTTCGTCTCGGTACTATATATCGAATTGGTGCCAGCTCATTTCAGGAAAACTTCCTTAATACTGCACCGACCGAAGAGGTTCCATGCGCGAGCATTACTAAGTGAGCACACTTCAGCGTAAAGCTGTGAGATTCATCTTTTCTAAATAGCGTAATAGCGATTCACCATCCAGTCTGATGACGCAGCGTAGCATTCAACCACTTCAGTTACGTAGAAAAATCCAGAGTTTAAAATTTCTGTTTTCGCTCAAGAATAATATTTTAGCTATAAACCAGAGTTGTTATTTAGAACAACCTATTGCTCGTAGGACCCGGCATCGTAACGGTGACTCGTGAACACCTTATCGTACAAGAACTAATCTTTTCAAATATTTCTTCTTTCCACGCACCAACACAGACGGGAACAACCTACCCTTTTCACGTATTTCTAACGCCGATATTTTAGAACATGTAATCATTTGACAGTCATTTCTATGCTATATTTATACCTTTATTAATTGCTTATCTCATGTTCCCTGATCCACAATTAATAAATGATCACAACAACTTCTGGAAAGGGTTTCTTTCTTTGATTTTTTTCACTTGTATATGAGTATCTACATATCACGCATTTTTATTAACGTGGCTTTAACTTGAAATATGTTAATATTTTACGTTTAACTAAGTTTTGGTACCTACTTTTGTTTTTGCCTATTTCCGGTGTCTGCATCTCGCATTGCTTCTTTTTAATAATTGAACGGTTTGCGCTCTCCTTGTTGTCATATTTGTTTTTGTTTTTTTGTTTTATATTTATACTGTGTTATTTTTTGCGCATTATATATTATTGACATTTTCTAACGTTTGTGTGGGTTTCGCGTTGTTTAAATGCATTTTTTTTGTACATTCGCCTCTTGTTAGGGCCCTTTTTTTGGCCTGCAGTATTTTGTAAACAAAAAAAAACATTACCGCGTAGAAATATCCTATATAATTTCTACAAGGTGCACCATGACTGGGCCAAGCCCGTCATGCGAAAGGGTGTGTGTACTTGGCCTAAATGAATTTCCCTCAGCCCTGTCAGCGTAATCTAAAACTGAAGTATTGCCAGCCATATGCACACTTCCTATACCTACTATTAGGAAGCTACAGTTACTCCGCAAACTTTTCAGCGATAGCATCTCACCGATCACGACCCCCCAAACCAAAGCGGCCTGGACAGGTGGCGTCATCTGACAATGGAATACACAACTAGCAATTGACATTCCTCTTGGGGAATTTGGACCGGTGTCCGAATCTCAGCTGCCGTTTTTCGACAGCTCCGAGGAGCTTGCGCACACAGCACAGTCATTAACAGACATGGTGCGGCTGTTGCGATGGAGTCACCTGTCCCCTGAATGGCTGCTCTTCGTCGCTTTCGCAGGCAGCTGTCATACCCAGCGCTGGCAAGATCGGCATGTCTTGCACGGCTTCTGGTTTGCGTGGTTTTTACCAACGGTTACGCCACACGAAGACACTACTGCGGTCGGGTTTCAGTTTCGGTGTTGCACGTTTTTGCCTATTTAAGATTATTCTAAACTTTGCTAAGTATTTCTGCCATCAAGCCCATGACAGGAGCGTCTGGGAAACATAAAAGCACCATTACTTTGACATGGTCAAAAAATCACCGTAGTTGGCCTTTCAGGTTTGGGCTTAAGTGTACCAGGCGTATCTTCCCAGCCTCCAAGATCTAATTTCGAATTCGCCGTTTAACCTGCCTTGTTGTGTTCTAAAATGAGTTGTCATTTACGTTTGATGATCTTCCTTGTCTTTCTTTTGCAGTATGATTTTGCACCTTTTCAAATGTGACTAAGCAATCAAGTTAGCTACGCCTAACTTAATTGCAATGTCGAACGGCTATTTATACTGATTGTTTGGACTGGACGAGACTGGACTGCTATGTAGGACGCTGCGTGATGCCATTGTAACACTGTCATGCGTTGTCACGCAGGACTTTTTATGCAGAGCCTGCAAAGAACTCACGATAACCCAACTGTGGTGTGATGGCGCTGAAGCTAAGCAGATAGAAAAGCAAGCGCTCTTCTTAAAATACATGCTGCTGTCTTTCTCGTACGCTCAAAGAGAACAGAACTCTCAAACAGATGCATTCAAGACGTCTAAACAGCAAGACATGATGTTGACGACCGTAGCAGTAGATTCCAGGAACGCTGCTTCCTGATGCGCCGTTTGGTGTCAGATTCTCTAAAGTAGACCGCTCATTTTTCTCGAAATATGGAGGTGAAGCGTAAGAACTCTCCTGACGAGCAATCACGTAGTAACGGTGGCGTTTCAAGTGCCTTACTTAGACAGAAATGCTATAGTCACTCAAGGTGAACATTTGCCGTCGCCGCCATGTTACGAATAAAGTCCAAATCGATAACCTCACCCCGCGCTTCTAACGTTCAATGTCCGAGTGAAAGTGAGTGAGGGCTACCAAAGGTTGCAGCTCAGACAAAGATTTGAGCTTCAACGCTCCGGACTTTTCCCTCGCCCGACTGTGCGTAGAGAGTCACCTCGAGGTGGCCTGCGTCGCTAAGGAAAGAACTGCGAACTTTGATCGAACAGACGTGGTCGTGTCCACTGGCGCTTGCTATGTAAATGGATGCCAGTAGACGAATCGCGCCTTTGTACGAGCTGTGTTCTCAGCGGTTGTTTCACTTTGAGGCGATAGATGTCACGAAGATCACTTCGCTCACTACGGTGGTCATGTTCCCTCACGCAAGCATCTTGCAGAGTTACGCATGATCGAATCCTGAACGAATTTGCAGCTAGCCTTATTTGGCATAGCAGGCCAAGTACTTGCTATCGCAATTCATCGCTTCAGCACTGCAGTGACACAGTAACTCTTTCTTTCTTTAGCCAATTAGGTTAGTATAACTCTGTATTTGAACGTCGAAAGACGATTGAATGACTTGACTTCAAAGCAATGACATGGTATCTTATGACCATCTGTTAAAACAGTAAGTATATCGGTCTAAGTTAATGATCTCAGTCAGTAAGAATATCAATAATCAAACTTAAGTCATATACGTACGGCGTGCAAGTTATTGCATTTGTTCTGGCGTTCGACATCTCTTTCAATTTATGGCATCTCTATGCTTGATATTCTTTTAGTTAAAAACGCGGTGAGCATGATTTGACGTTTTCAACGCCTGTGCGATACTCTTGCACTAAGGAGGTGGCTGATATACCTGCAGAGTTCGGGAATTTCGATTGATAGGCACAGACGCTTGGATTCTTAGCATGACACGCCTGCTCTTTAGAATCGACTTACACCGCTTGCAATACGTGGCCCAACTGAATAAAGTAACGTATAAAGTTTAGGATGGTTGAGGACAAACCGTTCTTTGATATTTAGCTTACGTTTAGGAAATAGAAATCTACGAACGCCTGTAGTTTGACATGGTCATTTCAATTGATGCCAATCGGCTTAGTGGGATGCTCTACACACAAGTCACCTAAAGAAACATCATCGTCTCAAGAAGTTAAGTCACATATAGTCTCAACGTACACGGTTCTGGTGGTTTTGGCAACGGACACACGTTGCTGGTGCACTACGATTGTGCACTTATTACTGATAATATACCACTCTTGCTAGCAGACATTGATGACGACAGCCCCGTATTAGCGACTGCGCGTCGGTGTACAATACAAGTATGTTCCCCTGTGAACACATGAATCAATTATTTACTACGGACGCTCTTTTATAGTTACATAGAAAGATGCACATATCGATATTTGATATAGTGAGCGTAGCACGTCCATAATAGTGTACAGTGAAGCTTTCCCATCTAAAATTAAAAAGAAAGTGAAAAGTAAAGATGACAACTTTAGAGAATCACCTGAACGTAATTATGGCACCAAAAACTTTGAACGTATTGGGTGTGAGTGCTTTTACGGGTAGTTTCTCAAAGGGCTGTAGGAGATGCAACGCCGTGCCAAATGTTTGAATTTCCCGCGGGCCACTCTTGCGCATCCGCCGTGGAAACAGCTTGCTCTGTAAACAAAGTAAAGAAAAACTTACCCGGTGTCGCTAGGTAATCGAGCCGTATAACTGCCGACGGGAGGTGGTTTGGTTGTGAACGACTCAGTCCTCGGGCACACCATCCTACAGAGTTCAACGGAGCAGTCCACAGTTCACCGCGCCGTCTCAAGCAGGATCGTCCGTCGAGGACGGCAGGGGCTTCGCTATAACGACGTCTTCGGCTGTTGAGAAACGGCGCCGACACCGAGCAGTCTGCGCCGTGGTCGCCGGCCAGAGAGACACTCGCGGAACGGCGTTTCGACCACCGGTACGAACAGAGGTTTACGTGAAATCATGAGCGGACGCACCAGCTGCTCCGCATTGCAGTCGACTTGCGTTGGAATGGGACGTGACTCGGCGTTGCAGGAATTTTCTTTGTGCACCGACGCCATGGCGATTTATTTATTTATCTGCGGCCGGCCCCTCTCCCTCCATTTCGACCGCTACCCTCATGCACACGAGCGACCACGTGCGTGGAAATTGTCCGCGCCGTGGAATCCCAGGAAGGCGGCGGTGTGTGATGAAACAGCCCGAGCAGCCGTCATGATTCAGGGTCGCCGCGCAGGCTTTCCGAGCATATGGGTATGCTGTCAATCCCTACCCGACAGTTGCTGAGCCGTTATCTCTCGCGTGCCTCTGGCGGGAACGAGCGAAAGAATAATTAGCGCGCTTGTCGTTCCTCTGTCTCTACTCCTTCGTTTTAATCTCAAACACTTGTAACTCTGATTTCCTCTACTCTCGAAGGCGTGCCAAATGACCACTGTACTGCCGTTGTAGTTTATGTCATGCAGTCTAGATCTCAGCACACGAAAGGAGCTTGATCGCGTACCGAACAGGGAATTCTATGATATGAAAGTCTGGGCGTGTACGAGCACTTATGTGGGAGGAGAGCAGTAGCGACGTTGTCTTGTCAGATACGACACGAGATTCTGCTTTCCTGTCTCCGGCTTCCCGAGAAATCCTGCATTCCATTGCCGTATGCCGTTATTTCAAATGACTCGCAAGTGTGAGGGCGCAAGTGCTTAGCGGTAGATCAAACGTATACTGACTTCTATCAGCAGATGTCGTTTGTACACTGCGGTCATTATGTACCACTACAGTAACACCTGTTATCATTGCCTCCTGCTGGTGTATAGCATTGTGGAACGTTGCTCAGGGTCCAGTAAAATAACGGTAACCGCAGTATACCCACAAAAGACGTGTGAGCTTGGATGAACATCAATTTAGGGTTGAGGTGTTAGAGGACCGTCGCTTAGATAGCAGCCGGTTCCGACTGTAGAAGCAAGGCAGACACTTGTGGATTGTGCGTTTTGTCCTCGTACAAACTCTGGGAAAGCCTTGGTACACCCCCCAAAATACTGTTCTACCTCAACGTTAAAAAAATTGTAGCAACACAAGCCCTAATGCATGTTGCCTCGGGAACTTGATCATGTGGCCATCTTTAGTTCGGGAATTCCAATGTGTCCATGAGGCACGGAGAAGTATTTGCCTCCCGCAGAGGATGCTATTCCAGGAGGGTGACAGAGAAAAGTTTCCCATGAAAACAAATGCATGGTTTTAATGACAGTGTTTCGGATGCTTCCGCAATTCAATAATGTGATGAGAAGCGCGGAAACCATTCACAGCTCCAGCAAGGAAAGAAACAGAAAAGAGGCACATGGAGGTCAATCACGAAGGTCTCCCATCGGCTACTCTACGCTCTAAAGATGGGAGAGGAGGGTTTCACTCCTTAGGTATAACGTTCTATAACGTAAAGCAAACTGTATTCCCCGTAGGTTCGGCGGCAGTAAGATTTGAGCGCCTCTGTGATGCCGTTGTTGTGTGCGTAGAGAAGTGTGCGTTTGATTCCTAGCTGAAAGTATGCCCTCAAACATGCGTTGGAGTGAAAACAAGGAAGCTGACAATATTTTGCACCGAGTTCAAACGGTCGCATCAATATCGAAAACAATAAACACTGGATGCGCAAGGCAGATAGCCCACGTGTCTTTCGAGGTCGTTCCAAAACCTGCCGTGGCTTGTGGACAAGACGATAGTTATAGCACGAGAACAGAGCGATGACACAGAGAACAAGAAGGTCATGAAGGACACGAGTGCTAGAAGGAAGTCCTTCTTGTCTCTGTGTCGTCGTTCTGTTCTCGCGCTATAACTATCATCATGTCATACCAACCAGCCCAAGCTGCCACACTTCTTGTGGACAAGCTTTGGGAAAGCGAGTATTCGTTGAGGGTGAAAGACCTTCTTTCTATTTTTGAAGCATGCATGGCATGAGATAGGTGCGATAACAAGGCATGCCACCTACACCAAACGCGGCGTTCACGAAGCTCCAAGTTTGAGTCACTGCATAAGTAGAGATTCTGCACTACCCGCCGACTTCCGGTATGTGAACCATATGCTTGCCTGGATAAAGAACGATACAAAGAAACCAGTGGCTACTGAAGGGCGGTACAAAGACTTGTAGTCCGGTGGCTGCTCACAACTGAAGCTTTTCCTTTCTTTATTGTCTTTTCACGGATGTGTCCCATTCATGCGGCCGACTGCGATGGATACAGTGATTTTAACCACATGCTCTGCGAGTGCTGCTCTTTACAGCAACACACGGATCAGAAGAATCCCGCAAAACACTTTTCATTGTCTGCTCAAAAGCCACGATGAAAACCCCAGGCCACGGCACAGCGGTAAGGCTCGGCCTTTCCGTCCCAACGTGGTAGTGGCCTGAGCTTATTCAATGAAAATTTGGAGATGACTTCATCAGAAGTTCAATAAAGTTCAGTATTTACCTACCTTCCTACACACCTACTGCCTGCTCTAATTTCAGCAAAAAATACGTCTTATAGTAGCACAAAAATGGCGCGACAAATACATTCTTGTTGGTGTAATTAGGAACCACGTCGGGACGTCAGAAAATGAACGTTCATTGAAATTCATTTATTGTAAAAGTTGGTTTGATTTAGTTGGCGTAAACAATGATCTTACCTCTCAGTATACTATGGTGAGATCAACGCCTTTCGGAGAACATAATTCGATTGGTATGTGCGGCTTAACGTCCCAAAACCACGATATGATTATGAGACACGCCGTAGTGGAGGGCTCAGGAAATTTCGACCACCTGGGGTTCTTAAACGTGCACCTAAATCTGAGCACACGGGCCTGCAGCATTTCCGCCTCCATCGGAAATGCAGCCGCCGACGCCGGGATGCGATCCCGCGACCTGCGGGTCAGCAGCCGAGTACCTTAGCCACTAGACCACCGTGGCGGGGCAGAACATAATTCGATTTCACGCTTTTTACCAGTTGGCGTGGGTGTGCTCATGCGAAAATGGTATTTTTGCTGTTTCAGAGCTATGCTTCACAAATACATATTTACATACTTTCTCGCATGTGCCTTCTAAGTGTTCGCTCCGAAAGGTCATGGCGAATGACGACGCATTGCAGTCTAAATGATTGGTATCGAGCTCACGCAACTACCAGTGTGAAAGGACCCCTATATTTCTGAAAACGTCCTTTCTCGAGCACTCCTTACAAACGGTTAACCATCGAATCGGTAACGTGTTGCCTGTTGGCTAGCAATTAGTTAACCCCGATGGTTTATCAAGGCCTTTCTCAGTATTCGTTACGTCTGTCTGGCAATTTGAGTTGGTGTTTTTTGCCTCGGCGTAGTCTATTATTGTACCAGTGGTGATGAATTGGGATTGCCTAATTTCGGTGTCACATACATGCTAGAAGTCTTTGCACGCATGAATTAGAGTTTACCATAGCCATATAGAAGAACGTTGGAGGAGAATCCACTGTTTACAAATTGGCACATTGAGCATCGCGTTCTGGGTTGTTAAGCATAACAAAGAAAAATATAACCCGCCAACCGCAATAACAGGGGCTGTAGTAAAAACAGACTTGTCAAAACAGAAGCCTTTCCGGACGCAACGTCACATCTGTATTCGCACGGTGTCACCGCAGTAACGTTGGTTTCACAACACCCCCCCCCCTCCCACTAATTACGAGAGATAAGTGTGCCCGCGTAATTATCGTGCTTTTGGGCCCCGTCGGCAAAGTCTCGCAAGCGTTGACGACATTCTTCATTCTCCCTTTGTGCAGATAACGCAAACAGAGGAAATGAATGGAGTTCTTTGACGGGCTTCGTTCTTACGGAACAGATTACGCTCCTATCTCCTACCTGCCTTACCCTTGCAGATTCCGTCGTCAACAACGTGCAATGAGAGTCTGAGACCCTTCCGCCGATGCACACTGCTTTTGACAGCGCACCCATTCAGATTCTTTTGAAACGTCGCTTTCTGCAATGCTCGCAGAGAATTTATTAGCAGTCGTATACTCGACTTAGAATTCTCGGTGCAAGCCTCTCACTCGCCAAGGAAACGGAGCGAGTATGTTGTCGTCGCCAATGACAGTGCTCATTCGCACTTCCAGATATGTTAACACTCAGTGAAAGATCCATAGGAATGCGTGTACTCTGCACGGCAGGACCTACTGAAGAGAGTCGGTGCGTCATGATCAGAAAGGGTCTGTCCAAAGAAGTGTATGCAACTTGTGACAACATTCAGCGGTGGAAAGTTTATTCGAAGAAGGGCTGGAATCGGATCCAACTTATCTACAACTGTCCCTGTCGAAGCATTGCAAGATGTAGAATTTTTTCCTTGTGTGCTGTATTTTACAAGTATATGTGTTGCCATTATCATAGGTTGCGCTTGAATCATTAGAGTGTACCTTTGAAAACGAGAACAAAAGCATCGCAGTCAGATCTACTGTTAGAGTCGCCTGATGAACTGTATCACTAGCATGACTTTGAAGACAAAGAATGCGCGGTGTCAGGTCTATCCAGGTGAGGTGCATATATGCACTGTACGGTGCATATACCGCGATGTACAAAGCTCCTACCCCACTCGTATTAAGATGACCCAAGCCAATTCTGTGAGGTTAACTGACAATGAGCTGTAAACATGGAGCATATACGAAATAGCTAAATCAATGAAAAGCAAGTGAATCACGCACTTGATTCATAATAATGTTCAGTGAAGTAGGAGCTGTGTTTCATTCATGAGCATCTTACGGTTCATCACAAGGCCTATGGAGGACCTATTATCCATTGCGTTACTTGTATGCAGCTGCTTGTAGGAACATTGGTCCCTTGAGTAACTATAACTGCACTTATTGCAGCATACTTTCAGGGACCCTTGTTATCAGCTGCACCAACTGTGCACCACCGAAGCTGATCACAGGGGCCATGATTTTAACGAACACTGAGCCCCAATCAGCTTTGAACAGGATTAGTTGTCTGCTTGAATAGAAGCCGAAAGTTTTCAGCTGAAGAAGAACTGGTGTAGAGAACCACTGGAGCGTTGATAATAATGTTTCCTGATGACTATTTATTGTCGTACAAGTGAAGTTTGACTGCACTGCGAGCTTCATTTGATTCCTGGTGAAAGCGGTGAACAAAAAAGGTAGATTAGGTGTACTTCGCAATGCCTAAATTAGTCATCGAAACTTGTGCCCCAATCAAAATGTTCCAAAAGTTCACGAGTTCAAAATATTGTCGCGAAGGCAATGTCTCGCGGGAAGCTTTTTCTTTTTCAGCTACAGCTGGAGTTCGTTCTTGGCCAGATGCTCTTGCTAGAGGTGCTATTTAATGACTTGTCTCGAGGTGGGCACCTCGACGAAGAATGAGAGTCTGAACAGAAAAAGCTGCATCCAGTCGGTCACCTTGCGCTTCGCGCCAAACCAAGCACCGCGCTGTGCTTCCGACCGGGCTGCAGAAATTAGGTGCCTTTCTCCTCTTCTAACCACTACCATTACCACCCCAAACGAGCGAGCCGCCACTTGCGTCCTCCGGGGCAATCGGGGGCCAACATTTGAGCACTCGTGTGCGCGTCAAGGCCGTTTTAGAAAATGTGCCCATTTCAAAAAAGCTTCTACAGTTTTGTTGCGAGGCAGGCTCCACGCGACCATGAAAATTCGTGTTGGGATTGGTTATCCTAGGCTTACCTGATTGGTCCGCGCACCCGTGGATGCTGGAAAACCCTATTTAAGCAGCGACTCGGGCCCTTTTTGGGGTGCGCAGACTCGGGGTCAACAGCGCATCTCACCACCGAAGACCAGTCATGCAAACCGAGGGGTATACCATCATTTTCTATGTTTTGTATTTGTGACTTAGTGCATTGTGTAAATTTGAGTTGTATTAGATAAATAAACCCCCAATGAGTGCTCCCCGAAATCATCGTGTCGAGTTGTCATCGCTTGCCTGTGCGGAATTGCTCCCACACTTCTTCGTCTGAATAGTCGTCAGATGTGTCTAGCTTAATCAACCCTGAAGTGTCGCTACAATATCTAGTTAGTGAGCAGTGACGTCGTCCAAGGGGCTCATATTTTTCTGTATTTCGCACATATTATGAAACCGACAGACAATGAACCCTAGAGACGGGGGCAAGGGGGCGATGAGTTGATTGATTTTAACTGCGAGCAGTAGGGTAGAGGAGGGGGCCGTCCTGGCCACCGCAAGCAGTCGAAGCGCCACTGCAAGCCACTGCTCTGCTAAGACACTGCCCCTTCACTGACTCCCAGCCATAGATAACAAAGAAGCGTGCGCAGCACTAAAAAAAAAAAGAACTAAAAAGAAAGAAAAGGCAAGATAAATGTAACGAAGAGAGATATACTGGTGGTGTTGACAGTGTGGTGGTGCTATCCTAGATAAAACAACATTATTGCCGAAAACCGCTGAGTATGCGCGTGTCCATTATCCGCAGTATGACCGTAACATACTGCTGAACTGGTTGCGGCGCTCTCCTGTGCAATGATGTTGACGCGTGTTGTGTTACTTGTGTCTCTGAATGGGCCTTAATAATAATAATAATAATAATAATAATAATAATAATAATAATAATAATAATAATAATAATAATAATAATAATAATAATAATAATAATAATAATAATAATAAGTGTGGCTTTAGATGCCAAAACCATATGAGTAACGTGGTATGAAACTCGGGCTGCAAATGTGGAACCCTTTTTTTTTTGCTAGAAGGTGCCACAAGGCACGTGGTCGAGTGGCATTCTCTAACACTTAGTCAAATAGAGCAATTAATCGAAGCTACTGGTTTAGTTAGCCTCAGTCAAGGCTCAGTCACGTACGAAAAAAAAAGTTAGCCATGACGGTTGTTTTGACCTTGGTTGATTGATTTGTGGGTTTTAACGTCCCAAAACCACCATTTGATTATGAGAGATGCCATAGTGGAGGGCTCCGGAAATTTCGACCACAAGGGGTTCTTTAACGTGCACCCAAATCTGAGCACATGGGCCTACAACATTTCCGCCTCCATCGGAAATGCAGCCGCCGCAGCCTGGATTCGATCCCGCGCCCTGCGGGTCAGCAGCCGAGTACCTTAGCCACTAGACCACCGCGGTGGGCTCTAGTGACCTTTCGTTCTGTTTGCTTTAGTGCGCATAAATTTAAGCGGTAAGGGAGAAGTCGAAAGGTAGAAAATTAAAGTTACCTTCGCCGCCTATCTGCCGACGTTATGCGCGGACAGTCCAGATTATCCAGATGGTGGCTTCACAGAGCGACACGTGGATCGGATGCATTCTTTCCACACGCTCCTCCTGATCGTGCAGGTGTACTGCCGCTGAGCTGACGGACAGTGTTTGTGCACAGTGCAAGCCCTCCCACCTCCATCATTACTGGATCCTCACGACGGCGACTGTTTCACGCAGTGCCGTCAGTTTAGTATGCACTGCTGCAAAGCCTCGCGAAGTCAGCTGGAAGGGTGCTCTCGGTCGGCAAAAATCCACGCGTGCAACCGTGGTCCGTTACGCTGGCCTCCGCCAATGAGCGGTGACATATAAAGAGAGAGAGAAAAAAAAAAGCGCCGCAAATAGCTGGAGGCCATCTGCATTATTAGCATTTGTGCCGATTGCGACATCTCAACGTTTACTGGGGTTATGTACGAGTGTGTTCGTTTAAAGAAGGCTGTTATTCACGAATAAGTTGTGAAATATCTTCCACAATACGCGCCAAAAGTTTAAACGCAGCCTACAGCTTTGCCCCAAAACAGCAGCTACTGTGATAGTTTTAAAGGTATTGATTAATTTGTGGGGGTTTAATGTCCCAAAACCACCATATGATTATGAGAGACGCAGTTTTAAAGCTATGCCGTATTGAAGAAAACGTTTACCGTTAATATTTACTGCTTTGACGGACGAGGTGTTTGGCATAGTCTGTCACAGCTACAATAGTAGCGAGTCAAGTTTCACTCTTACGGGAGTTCTGAAAAGTCAAGGAAACTCTGAAAAGTACGATAGCTATTACCTCAGAATTCAAGTAGTTGGTGCATGCAAGAATATTGAATAGCATCAGCAGGATAAACAATAGGTGGAGCTTTCCCACTTAAGTCAATTCCCTTACGGAGCGCTGATGACGTTTTCGCTTTGCACATTCGCTCACCACGGCGAAATCTCAAGCTCTACATATAGTAGTTTGAGGTGCGCATGGGGGGGGGGGGGGGGGTGATTAATTGTGTTTTGTCTGTTTCGTTCCTGGACAATAAAACTTTGGTACAAGCGCGAATTTCAGAAGGGCAACCCCTGAGCTCTACTTACCACAGTTTCTTATCTCGCTCCGCTAAGCACGACTCGGTTCACCGCGCAACATCCAAATACCCAACAAATCACACCATCTCTCTCTCTCATCTGCTGAAATTGCCAGAACGTACATTTCCAAATTTGGTGTTTTAGAACAATACCTGTACACGGGGAAAATGTGAACAAATAAACAAAAAGCTTGGGTTGACAAGCCGATGTTTCTCGTATTCGTATATAGCAATGTGGATTAATAAGGCCCTAAAATATTATGCACCAACCCCACCGTTCTCATGCATATACGTATACCATAACACTGTTTGTTTGGTTGTTAAAGAAACAAAACACAAGGGTGAACAGCCCAACACGGTGGCACACAAACCCATCCATAAAATAGCCTGTTGGCGTACACCCTAACTTCGTAGTGCCAGTTGGATTACGTAGTCATCTAATCACCCTTTCTTCCTGTATTATCTCTTCCTATTATCTTTACTTCCCCATTCCTTCTCCCTGAATGCGCTGAGCCCTTTCCCCACGACGGGAGGCAGAAACTAGCATACTTTTTAAAGACGATAGTCTTCCTTGGGGACCTTCGACGCAAAAATTTTGATGTTTCTGTCTTTTTGTACATTTGTCTGTTCATCCACCCTTAACGGTCCCCTAAACGGCACTAGACGATGCCCCAAACGGCCGACCTCATCCGCAGCGCCCGCCAATAGTGCTCAAGATGCAACGCGGCCTCCACCGACAGTCACCGCGCGCGTTGGCTGGCCGTGCTGCTCAGTTCAGCCCTGGACGATCAGCTATGGGCGATCCAGCGGGCCGAGGAAGCCGCTAGGATGCAAGACCTTCTAGCCGACACCTGGGCGGGAGCCCGGCCCACTAACACGCCGGATACAAGATAAAGTTTATTCCTACCTTTTTTTCAGCACTCATACTTATGTGGTTGTCAATTAAAAACAATTTTTGCGCATATATGAGGAACCATGACAATACCTTAATATGCTGTATGTATGTGTTTTTACTAGAAAATGCATACTTAAGTAATTTTAGGACCGTAGTGCTTGTCACGCTGCGCTGAGAATGCAACGCTTGCACGAAAATGCAACTGTTTCCAACGCTTTGCTAAGACGACACGGTGGTGACACCAACCCGTCGACTTGTGTTCTACACCTTATCGCCTCCAAGACGGGCGCGCATGCCACGTGCTTCGTTTTCCGAGATAACTGTCACATAGCACTCATGTCTCACTGCCAGATAGCACTCATGTCATTGTGACGTGCTTGATGGGCTCGTTCGCCTCCGCTGCACGCTCGAGGCACTGAAACGCAGTGCCTCCAGAATACCATTGACCAATTTTCTTGCGCAGAACATTAAATAAACGTTTGTTCAGTCTCTCCAGACGCAAGACTATCGTCTTTCGACGACATTTGCAGTGTAACATGCAGATACGGGGCCAATTTTTTTCTGCTTCTTCCCTCTCTAGAACCACTCCCTCCTTATCCGCTCTGCGGGCAGCCCTTGCCACTCCCACCATCACGCGTGCCTGCCGATGTGCTGGAGTGATAGCGAGCACGTGGGTGGCCGCATCACGATGACCCTCCCTTCGCAGGACTAGGATAGCCGTCTGCCAGTAAATCAAATGGATTTGTTTCTCTTTCTCTTTTTATTCCTCCTCCCCCATCGTCTTGTAAAGGCGAACGCTGCGCAAGTCTAAGTGGGCGACCATTTTTGCACGCAGCCATGCCGACGTGCTCAGCATCGCCGTCCACACTCGTGCCGCGCACTCTCCGAGGATGAATGACTATCCCACAACGGCACGCGACTCGAAGCGGCGACGGCCGCGAAGCCCGAGCGCCGGCACGCAGCTGCCGCGGTATGCGCAGCTGCGGCATGTGTCTGCGGAATGCTCCTAAACTTCGATGATGAAACGTGGTACATGCTCGCTGTCAAGCCGGAGAGACGGATTGCGTGAGCTGGGGAATTCCACGGTTGGCTGTTCTCCGGAATTAAAAAAAAAAAAAAGTTTAGGTGCGTGCGTTCATCGGGACTCCGTGCAGATTGGTGGGGTGTCACTGTGCAGTCGAAATTAGTGGGAGAGAGTTATAAGCAAAGAGAGTAGGCGAACGGTTTAGCGAGATATAGGTCGAATGAACCAATGAGAGATCGAGCGAAGCGAGACTTAGGGCTGACTCACATGAATGAACAAGTTCGCATGAACGAATGAGTGAAACGGCAACTCTGAAGGTTATGAAGGCATAAGTGCATGCCACGAAGCGTCTCAATTGATTAGCGAAAACAATCGCATAGGATAAAAAAAAGTCGTGTGAAACTTACTGCCTGTAGTGGTAAGAGTGATCGAATATAGGAAGCCAGTATTTTCCGCATTTTGTACGAAGTCGAACTATAATAAGAAATGAAGCTTTAAAGAAAAATATAGTCGTGCGTGCATGACGGAGAGGATGGCGAGATTAATTAGCAACCACATTGATGCTGGGTTGCAAGCGGCACTGGCTAGCGAGGGAAAAGGGTTGAAATCCTGCCCGACTTTTTTATTAGTTTTGCGAACGTATGTATTCTTGCACCATAGAAACACACAAAGTAATTCATAAAAGTTACATCAGTCCCCTACCTTCCCCCTCCACAGCCTCGAAAAAAATGTATGGCTAAGCCCCGGACATCTGGTAGTAAGCTAACCTGCCTTGAACTAAATGTTCTTTAGCAGATGGACTGTATTGGTGGATGGATGGATAGATGAACGTAATGATAGATGGACAGATGGATGAATAAACGATTGGATGAATGTATGGACGGATGGATGCATGGATGCATAGATGGATGTACGGACGGACGGATGTACGGACGGACATGCGGATCAATGGATGCATGGATGAATGCATGGATGAAATGATGAATGGACGGATCGATGAATGGATGTGTGCTATGAGCGTTTCATTTATAACCGGGGGGAGGTGACGTTTGCCATCGAAATCGTCAAAAAGATTTGTTTAATATTGGCCTAATGCCTTGTCTATTTCGGTAATATCGGTCTCGCTATCAAATGCACACTATATGTATAGCACATGTGTCATCGGCGACACCTGGCGGCCGCAATCATAGCGTTTGGTAAGCTTTCACTTTTCCCACTAATTATGAGAAAACGAAATAGAAGACTTGAATCGAAGAGAATGGTGGCAATCCTTGCAAAACAGATTTCGTGGCAGTTGCGACTGCGTCATGTTCGTTTATGAAAGTTCATCGCAACTGCCCCGCCGCGGTGGTCTAGTGGCTAAGGTACTCGGCTGCTGGCCTGCAGGTCGCGGGATAGAATTCCGGCTGTGGTGGCTGCATTTCCGATGGAGGCGGAAATGTTGTAGGCCCGTGTACTCAGATTTGGGTGCACGTAAGGAACCCCAGGCGGTCGAAATTTCTGGAGCCCCCACTACGGCGTCTCTCATAATCATATAGTGGTTTTGGGACGTTAAACCCCACATATCAATCATCTTGCAGCGCTCCACGAGGTTCCAGCTTTGGTCCAGCCCCTCCTATATATAGATATCACTGTCGTTCTCATCCCGTGCTACTTCGTTGCTTTAGATCACTTCTGATGAGACAGCACGAAAGTGACGCATGTGACGCTGGTATTGCCGAATTTTAGAGGTCGACAGGACCCAAGCTTCTTACACTCTCGCCCAATGAAGGTTGTGGAATTCATTCATATTAGACAGCTAGTGTGTTTTTGAGAGAACACTCGTGCCCGTGTTCCTCGTCGCTCTGCTAGAGTACACCTGGTGAAGTCGTGTCAAGCAGCTCTCTTCGCAACACACTTGAGCTCTATACACTGACGCAGTTTTTCATGATAAACACCGTTAAAAACAAAATGCACCAGCAGTCGGACATTTCTTTTCTTATTTGTTTTTTCGACTTTCAAAGTGCTAAGTCACGTTTCCGAATGGGAGTGTTTGGAAAATAAGCTCCATGTGTTAGCACGTGAGAGGATGATCTGATATTTTCCCCCTCACCTACGGACTGCTGCCTCTGCTCTGTGATATTTAGGTGGAATGCGGCAGTGATTTGTGCGACCAGAGCGTAAAATGGCAAACTTGTGTCGTCACTGACTCTGGAGAGCTTGTCTGTTTTGCGAAAATAACCCTACATGCGCCGTTTATGAGAGAACTTTTTTATCTAGTCGCCTATCCCCGCTATGATACTTTCTAAAGCGTGCGCTACAGTGAAATGGCTGTTTGCTCTGCCCAATTGCTGCTGTTTCATGAATGTTTCTCTTTTTTAATTTTTCTGTGCCTCGTTTTTCATGTCCTCGAGCTGTTCTAACGCACTTCAGCTTTCGCCGCTCATGTGAGCTGCATGAAAACTGATACAGTTACATAAAAAAAAAGAAACAACAACATGGCAGTAGTGTTATTGAACGTATAGGAAGCACATTTGTTCGGCAACCTGAAAGGTATAGGATATGACACTGCCTATACGGATTCGCATATAAGTAAACATTTCTTTTATCATAACAGAATAGCTTTAGCTCTCAAGGCCCACTCATCGGTGGCAGAACACTACTGCATTACTAATATGCACTCAATGTCTGCTCAACGCTTGAGCTGGCATTGCTTATTGATTAAAAAGAAAGTCTCATATTTCCCATGAGCAAAGTGGCTTTGCGAGATTCGGTGAAGCCTAACGATACTTCGCGAGACCTTGCGGTGGCGATGGCGTATATGAGAACGCAATGAAAATCATCACACTCGCAGATGACGTCATGATAACATCCCACGTGGCGTAATCATGACCTCACAGACCGTCATAATTTGTTACGTTGTAGTGACGTACGCCATCACAAAACTTCAGACGATCAAGTCATGACATGACGTCATCGAATGGTAAAAGGTGGGCCAATTCCGGAGGATTTGTAGTATAACACGATGACGTAAAACCACGTGACGAAGACCGAATTGCTTCAGAGGTGGGATCAACAGAATCGACCGAGATGGGCGGTATCCCGAGTTCTTCGTCTGTGTTACGTGCCTTCCGCGCTTACAGAAACTATGAGAAGAAAACAAAATTGCGCTTTAACGTCGTCTTAGCGAATGTATACAGAACCCTGCTAGATTTCGTACCGCATGTGTCCTTGATAAACCAGTGCCGAAGAATACTTCAGGTGTAAGATGGCGCATCTTCAAATACTCAGTGTGTAGTCGTACAAGGTTGCACAAAGTACGCGCAATCTCATTAGGTAACCTTTCCCGGCGACTCAACATGACTCTTCATTGCTAAGGCATGGCCTATAATGTCGAAGCCAGTAGTTCTCTATCGGGCGCGTGCTCGGCAAGGTAAAAGTAACAGCGGTGACAGTTCTAAACGGTATATAATTAAGATATGACCATAGCTTGAGCTAGTGGAGACAGAAAGTTAGGTGGTCAGGTGAGGTTAGGATGTTTGCGAGTATGAAGCGGCAGCAGCAAGGACAGGACCGAGTTGACTGATGGATAATGGGAGAGATCTTTGTACTGCATTGGGCACAGTCAGGCTGATGATGATGGCAGCTTCGTGAAAATGGTGGAGCTCATTCATACTCTATCAAGAAATATATTTCGCCCTTTTGGGCTCGCTCGGGTTCAGACTCACCCTTATTTTCCTCAACCAGACTCGCACTGACTCAGTAAAATTTTCAACTGTAGTCACTCATACTTGAACTCACCAAAACTACCCAGACTCCATGAGTCTAGGTGAGTATAGTTACGGCTAGTATAGTCAAGCAGTATAGTCACGGTGGATAGTCACGGAGTACAGTCTGGGTGAGTAGAGTCACGGCTAGTATAGCCACGGAGTATATTCTAGGTGAGTATAGTCACGGATAGTATAGTTACTGAGTATAGTCACGGGTAAGACTCAGTTCTCTGCAGCGATTTCTATATGCGGAACAAGCTGTCCGTTCGCCCAATATCAAGTAGGTCAACCATTAAACATGTCATAGAGATAGTATCGAAGAGAACTGTAGTCTACGAAGAACGCAGTGTTGTGCTTTTCATACAGAAAAACAAAAGTTCAGAATACAGCTATTTCGATAAGATGAAAAGATGAAAAATATCCGGAACAAAGGATGACACCGGATTCAATTTTTCTGCAAGTGGTGTTGTCTTCTTCAATGCAGTGACCTGAAGGGGTGTTTTCTTCTTAAAATAGCACACATGCTGTTGCGGTCTTCAAGCGAGCTGTATTGAAAACGACGAGACTGGTTGTCAAAACGTCGCGTACAGCAAAACCCCGTGATCCGGAAATTTTTCCTGTGTTTTTCTTACAGTTACTTGCACTATTTAGTTACGCAGATTGCCCTTAAAGTCGCTTGCTGTTCCTGACGTGATTTACCAGGCAACAGGGTCCAGTTAAATCAGAAGTTTTCAACTTATTGAATCCGAAAAAGGTGCGTTTAGGTGCTCTTTATCGAAGTTCAAGAATGCATATTATAATCTGCTTAACGCATCAATCGAAATGTATTTGCTGTTATTTGGGCCGTACCGAAGCGGTAGTTAACACGAGTCACAGTGAGAGAGAGAGAAAGAAATTAGGCCTAAACCCATTCGCGAGCTGTTCCTGCCTCTGAGAGAAAGATGAAATGCCAAGAATGGAAAAAAAAGAAGATATGTATCTCTAGACACGTTTGCTACGACCGCAGGGTGCAGATAGTCGCGAGCAGTAAAACACGGCTTCGCGACAGGAAACGTGATGCCCGCAAAAGGAGAACGAGGATACGGGCCGCGTCGCGTGACCGCCAAGGACTCGTTCAGCGCCGCGATCAGCGCCGCTATATGCACCCCGAGAGATTCAGTTACGTGCAGTGCTGCCGAAGCTGCGCGCGCACGCTTGCTCTATACAGAGGATAACATAACGTGGCGTTAGCTTTAGCCCTTGGCCGGACTTGTTTACAACTTCTTAACCAACGCTTGCTCGGCTTGAAATTCACTACTTCTCAGCTGCTTTGCCAAATTAAATAAGGTGGTGGGAAAAAATACAGACCATAGAAGCCTGAAAATTTCGTTGGGAACGTACTAAACACGAAACTATAGGCTCAATTGCAGGCGCGAAGGTTGTTTTTTTGAAAGTTGCTGCATACAATTGTTGTGACTATCGGATTACTGGGGTCACCTTGCGCGGCCCCCAGAGACGAAAACATATCTTGTGGCACTCGCGCTACGGCCAAAACATTCGAAACGCGCGCATTCCATGCTCTCTGTTGCCAACCTGCCATCACGTACCGAATCCGAAGAAACGCTTTCTCTCTCTCTGTCTTTCCCTGCTCTCTGGGCGTGAATGCGGTGTCAATTCGAGCGCCATTCGAGCCGACTGTTACAGAAGTCATCCAAGAGATGTACTTCTCGGCCTGCGTGAAAGGGCATTGTTGGCGCCTTCGCAACAGCGCACTGAAACTCCCCCCCCCCCCCCACACACACACACCACCACCATCCTTTTTTTTTTTTCGTGGTTCTCGGGACATCTGGCACCGATTTTACGGGGTCTTCAATACAATTTTTTATTCTGAGTTCATGCAACAAAGTGAAGCCCGGCGATTCTGGAAGTTGCCAAGGTAACCAAATACCGCAGTGTCCTTGATACAAGGCTCTTATAGGCAATGATCATAACGCCAAAAACAGCGAGCGTAAAAGGTGACTGGTGGCCCCGCCACGTTGGTCTAGTGGCTAAGGTACTCGGGCACTGACCCGTATAGGTTGTGGGATCAAATCCCGGCTGTGGCGGCTGCACTTCCGATGGAGGCACAAATGTTGTAGGCCCGTGTACTCAGATTTGTGTGCACGTTAAAGAACCGCAGGTGGTCGAAATTTCCGGAGCTCTCCACTACGGCGTCTGTCATAATCATATAGTGGTTTTGGGACGTTAAACCTCACAAATCAGTCAAAAGGTGACTGGTAAGACATCCAAAACAAACGGGACACAGCGCCGCTGCTCCCAAAAAAAGCTTCACTTCATTGACCTTGTAAAAGCTCACAAATTACAACATAGCAGGACGCGGTAGTGATGATAAAATCTGCTTCCGTTTCGGCCTTGCTCATGTGAGTCCTATAGCTCAGACTGTAAATGCGTTTTCTGCACCAGTACGTAGGCTACAAAGTGAGGAGTTTTTTTTTTTTCATATATCACGTGCCACCGCATTGCTCCATGAAAATCTGGAGCTGGTTTAGTCTGATTCACTCCGACCCCAGGGATTTTCGGCAGACAAAAGTCGAGTCTAGCCTGCCACGATGAGCAGTGACTGTCGCAATCTTTAGCCAATCAGAAAACACGTCCCAGAAACCACGCCTACAGTAATGGCATCTGGTTCTGTCCATTTCTTGCATTCCTGCTTCCGTGGCATCGGCTGCGTGTTCCTGCACAGATACTTCGTTTTTTATTTTACCACTTGAAGTCGTATTTCTCGTTTTTAGAAGCGGGGAGAACATGGTTGATGGAAGTGCCAACTAGAGAGAATAATGACTTAACTACTACGTTGGCTGCCTTGTTTTACACCGACTAATCTCCTTGAATCGAGAGTTCTATGCCGGCCGCAGCGATCACATTTCAACGGAGGTGAAATGTTAGATGCTCGAGGACTGTTGCAATGTCATTGCATGTTAAAGAACGACAGGTGGTCGAAATTTCCGAGACCGTCCACTACGCTGTTTCTCGTAACTATAACATAGTTTTGGGATGTGAAACCCCAGATATTCGTATTATCCTCTGGAGTGAACTGCCGATCAGTTCAATTACATGCAAGAATTGCTTCCGAAACTCTTTCTTTTTTGCCAACCGCTCCAAATTCAATGCAGAAACGTTGAAAGAGAGAAACAACTTTATTCAAAACGGCAAGTTTCCGAGGAATTATATCCTCTCCTCTAGATGGCAGCTAAGAGTCCTTGGGCCCTAGCGGAATCTTTGGTTTGCCTGATAACTTGTAGCTGGTCTTGGATGTTTGAGCTAAATAGCACGGTCTCCGACTGCTGTGCGTTGAAATATTTGGTGCTTGGCCCTTTCACGAGGCCTTTTGTCAAAGATGAAAGTTTAGAAACGTTGAGAAAATAATTTAACCAGCTCTGCTTCTCAGAGACAGATGAATCAACAAAGCTAATAGCACTCTCTCAGTCCGGCTATACGCATTTCAATGTTTTGCAAGTGTTTCAGACATGTTTCATCACTGCTTTTCGTTCAACTCTTTTTGTGAAGCTTTGAGGAGTCAGTATGACTTTATTGCATCTCCACCATGCCGCTCTTGCACAGTTCTACAGAGAAGCCATAATCTTATGCCAAAGCCTTCGCCTTTATGTTGGCTGGCTCGGCAGTTCCTTCTATCCCGTTATGCGCTGTACTATTTATTCACGAAAAACCGACTCGCCCCATATTCAACGCTTTGCTTGTTTTTTGTTAACCACTCTTTGTTAATCTTTGAACAGGTAGTTCAGCCCCCCATTTTTTTGTAACCACAAAGTGCCTCTGACAGTGGTGTGAACTGTGGTAACGCATAGGCCATTATCTTGGGCCTACTGCGACCTTCTTCCTTTTGAATGGAAGTTGTGTGCTGTGGGTTCAACCCAATTTCTCGGACGCATATGTGTTTTTGATACTGATAGTTTTCCGATGGGCCGCACAGACTTGTGTGGCACGTAGCGGTTTGTTGGGCTAACTCGCGCTTTCATTTCTAGTGCAGCAGTCGGAGTAGTGGAACTTGTACACTGTCTGTGGGGCGTAGCCATTCATAATTCCCACAGGCGTTACCGCAAGCGCTTTCACGGATCCACGAAAATGGAAGGCCCGACCAACAAAAGCTTTCCTATTAAAATAAAAAAAAAATGCGCCAGACTATATCCACAAGGCTGCTGGTTTGTATGTGATCCTTTGTACGTGCCGAAATAAGCGGTTCGAATAATTTTTGGGGCAACTCTGTAATAATATAGGTACAATTTGTTTATCCGCAGTTTATATACGCTTCTAATAATAATTCATTCATGTCTACGTTCAATCACACACCGACGTACCAAGCTAGCTTTGCATCCCAACTCAACTCCATCGGCTTCATTCCAACTCGTAACTTCGTGCAAAACCGCAGCTTCTCCTTCGACTTCGACGCCAACCGAGCTGGCGATAACCCATTGAATGTGTGCACACTGTCTGAAAAACCACCTTGAACACGAAATGGAGTAGCAAGAAAAAATATTCCTGAATGCTGTAGTCATAGCGCAAGGTTCCGGAACACTGATGAGGAAAAAATACCTTACCGGGGGATCAACAGATTAGGCGGCCGTGTCGATTCTGCGAGAGGTAAAGACGGCAACATAACACCGTCCTTCAATAATGGGGACGCTGACAATAGTGTAAAGACGCTTCGGTTATGTTAATCTCGTAGCTAGGCGATGTTACAGATAGAAGGTAATCATTTTTTTAGCCGATTGTCACGTCCTTGCAGGAAAACCCAAAAACGTGAAGGACAAAGTGGAGGTTGTCCGTTAGGAGAGAGCAGGGGAACTCGGCGAGCGTCGATGTAAGGGCAAGGGATCAACAAGGTGTTGGCTTGACGGCCTTGCAAGCTTTCCGCGGCTTTGTTTACAAACAGCTATTTGCACTCCGGAACTGGACGAACTTAATGATGGTTTCGGTTTCTTGAACGCAGTAATGAGGAAAAGCCCCGCATGCGTCCGGAGGATTTCAACACGGTCACTTCAAGGGTCTCGTTCAGGAGCCGACATTCCCAACGGATATTACAGATCTGCCGAAGTATACCTAAACACAGACTGACGGCAGCATGCCCCGACTCCTCTTGGATGTTTTGGTTATTGAGGAAATAGTTAGGATGGTCCTAAGCGGCGATTCAAAACGCAAGGGTACTTTTTTTCAGGTACAGGCATAAATTTGTAGTATGCCTGGGTTTTACGTGCCCAAATAACAATATGAACACGCCGCTGTCTTCTGTATGTGCACGCGTATATGTGTTTATTGTCATGCAAATTTCCCCTTGGAACATAACGGTGTGTGTGTGTGTGTGTGTGTGTGTGTGTGTGTGTGTGTGTGTGTGTGTGTGGCACGTAGCACTCGGTTAACTTAGACCATATCGACTTGATGCGCGCTAAACCTCCCGTTGCCCTGCTCTGAATAGCGACCACCGTGGCGATACCAGTACCAGTGACCTCACAGCCAGCAACATGACATCGATCTAACTAAGGCAGGTTAGCACTGGTGGTACCGAGAACGGAGGAAGCCCGCGCTTGACAGCCTTCTTGTTTTCTTTTTCCTCGCTCCCATTTTACTTCATTTTTACAATCGCCAGTTTTTACTGTTCATTTTTTTTTCACCATTTATTTATATCATCATCAAGGCGCTCGTAGAAAAACTAAACTTCTCGCGCACGCTCAGATGGCTTTGCTATATGTAGCTTTGCCTGCGTTACGGCTCTACGATTGCGTACGATGATGACAGCCTACTTCGGCGTGGACGCCTTCAGTACTCACTGTGATTATGAGGGATTACGAGGGACGCCGCGCAGAAGGTGTTCGGAGATTTCGGCCACGTGTTGTACGTTAACGTGTACCCACATTGCGCAGCACACGGGCCTCTGCCTTCTCCGCCTCCACCAAAATGCGACCGCCGCAGCAGGAATCGAACCCACGACCTTTCGAGTCAACAGCAGAGCATTGTAACCAACGATACACCATGACGGACAGCAAACATGGCATTACAGTGACTCAGTTTGTGCAACAGGTAAAGATCAGGGTGGATTATTGCGAAGCGTGATAGGCATCTTTCTAATCATTGCAAAAGTACACGCAGTGGGTCGGATTAGCTTTGGGATGTACTTATCAACGTTATTGTTAGTGTGGTATTTATTATTTCTGAAACAGCACGGTGGGATGTGGCTTCGTGTTAGTGTAGGATTCTGGGCAAGTTTTACTCACAATAGACTGTTTAGCATTGGTACTCTTGTTTGACTTTAATACGATGCATATGAGGAAGTGCCGGATACATTTAAAATGAAGGCGTACTATATTTTCCCCTTCAGGCTGCTTAACAACCAGCACAAAAAGGCGGAAAAGGTTTTCGGGAAACCAAGAATACTTATCAGAGGCGCTTAAAAGATCAACTACATTATTCAGCAGTTTGTAAGTATCACATGGAACAAGAAGAAACGCACAGTCAAGATGTACAGCAAGGCTTCGTAGGAGCTGGCTGTTGAATTATCGTTTTTCCGTATTTATTTCCAGAGTGAAAAAGACTTCAACATAAGCTGCAGTATTTAAAGATTATAAAGACACCGGCCTTCCTCTTCTGATTAGAGGGGAAGGCAGAGGTTCGCCGATAAGAAAGCAAAAGACATAAAAGTTATCATTCTCGATGATAGCAAGGGCGTTGCTTAATTCCGACCGTAGGCTCTCGAAGTAAAGATAAGGGCTCTTGCGGGAACTCGGCTCGTTAGCGTGCTAGACGGTGTTGATGACATCATTGCACTTTTAAGTAAAGCGTTCTTCTTGGCCTGTTTCCAAGCAATGACAAAAAGGGTTACCTGTGCCCCAATATCTCCTCTGTGCACTATTTTATGAACAGGTATTCTCCTCACTTGCGTGAAATATCCAGGAGAAACTAGTATAAAACCGTAGCACTATGTTCGCCTGGTTTTCCCTTAAGTACAACTCCGAAGCACAACAAAATAATTATCGGGCTCATTGGCGTGCTTAGTTTCGCTCATTTAAACTAACTAGATATTTGCGTTCATTGTAAGTTTACGTTATCAATTGCGTGTCAGCTGCAGAACCAAGTTTCATAGTTTTTGTTGAAGCATAAGAAAAATTTAAAGATCTTGGTGGTAACCTACCGCAAGTCAAACAGCTCCAACTGCTAGGAAATATCATGGATAGAGAAGATCGTACCATGCTCTGTCCCACCATACAAGACTATTATAGTGTGTGAATTCGGTTTGTCTTGTTACTCACTGGGAAACTCAATAAACGAAAGAGACATAATGTGTAAGGGTATAGTTTATTTGGTAGACAACGTAATGAGGCCAAGGAACGCATAGGGAACGTTATCCGTAGGTTTTCCTTTCTTCTTTACTGTTGTTTAGCAATTATGATAAAACTGGACAACAGGAAAAATGTCGCGTGCTGGCGTGCTGAGGCAGCGACGGTGACGAAGACAACTAGCGAGCAATTTTTTAACCATATTTTATTTCATTATATATACAATTCATGTGCGATCACTTCAATCTAATTATTAGTTTCTTGGCCAATCCCCCAGAGGGGATGTGAGCTATAAATATATGCCGTAGCCCTCATCATCATTGGTAGGAACTAAATCGACAACTTTCCGAAAACTCTCCCGATGCTGCACCGATAAAGCTACGGTGGTGCTCGCTCCCCCGCGCACTTTGAATGGCACTTCTCTGCGTTGAAATCCTTGGAGTGCCAGCAAGTGTCACTCGTATCCGAGGCGATGAGTGTTGAACAACCCTCTTCCCACCGTAATTTTCATATACCTTCAAAGTATTAACACCGCATACCAAAAGGAATCATGGCCGAACAGCCATCTCGGCCTTCATTAGTTATGCCTCGTTTCCTATTCTTGGATGAACTTTTCATGCTTTCTAATGAGATCTTGAATCCTACTTCCACCAGTCGTGGTTACACACCAAGTACAGTGTCACGCTGCTAACCTCGAGGGCAGGGGTTCGACTCCAAGCCATGGCGGCCACATTTAAATGCGGATAAAATACAAGGAACACCCGTATGCATTTACTAGTGAGCTGGGAGAAGAACTGTCCAATAGTTTATAGTGAGACAGCGCCCGGCAGGCGCATGCCGGGCGCTAGAATTAGGCGTCGGTGCGCGAGACCCTGATTGTGCGCATAGGCGCTACGTTAACGTACGATATTGAAGATATTGGAGAGGCACGTGGCACGCGACCTGATCCGAGATAGGAAATTCCAAAGTATGACCTGTCACTACACAGTGGAGCTCCGAAGTACGAAGATCGGCAAGGTCAGTGTCACGACGGAAGCAGTAGCTGCCCGGTTCTGAACGCTGTCGGCGAAGAGGCTCAGGGAGTGGCCATCGATCTCGCAAGACTCGAGTGAGGCTGCCCGGACTTGCGGTATCCTTTCACCGCAGTTCCTGGTGGGACTACAGCTCTTCCACTTCGCGCCAGAACGGTTGCAGTCCGCGCCACATTCATGACGCCATTGACGAGTCGGGTTTACCATAGCTAAGACAAGGACTTCGACGAAGACCGGGACGCCGGAAATGAGGACGAGAGGCTCGTTCGGCGGGAACAGCCGACTACTTTAAGAACTTACGAAGAACATCGACCACATACTGAATGAACTGTCGACCTGGCCAGGGTGCAGAGTCAACTTGGCAACGTGACGAACTGTAAGAATGCTTCTGAACTGAGACGCCGTCTTGAATAGCTTTCAGCTGGGGTTAGAACTGGCTTTAACGGACAATGTCATTGAATCTGGTTTCAGTCCGTAGCAGGCTGGTGTGTACATGTAGTGTTAAGCTAATTTTGAGTGTATTAACGCAAATTTTGTATATTTATTTCGTCTGTCCAGTGTATAAAGAGTGCTTCTGGCAGCTTGTCTTGCCACGCCCCTCTCTCGCAGTCCAATCCTTTGAAAGCGTTCCAGAGATTATTCGTGACAAGAACCCAAGGTAGTCAAACTACCAGACTCCCATTTTCTCTCTTCCTAAAGCAGCTATGATAATTACGTCGTGGTTTTGTGGCATAAAACACCGACGATTATTATTAGTAGTAGTACCAATATTAATATTCAAAATGCAAAAATTTTCCAAAGCGTTCTCACGTTTCTTTTTCCATTGTCAATGGTCGCTTCTAAAAGAGTCCATGTGCATGAGAGTGCCACTTGAAAAAAACTACGTTCTAAAACCTTGATGCCACCAAGCAGCTATGTTTCAGAGGTGCGCATGAACGACGTCCCGTGCCGTCGAGTCTCGTGCTGGGCGATCGTGCGACCGCCGTCGTCTGCCCCAAGAAGACGAGCAGACACCGTCGTTAACAGTGTTGTCGCCTGTTCCTGGCCTTCTTACGATCCACCGAAGGACACGGTGATCGTTTAGCGACAACGACGCGCCATCTTTCGTGCGATTTCCGCTGGCCCTCGTTCGCGCATTGCTAGGGTTTTATAGGTACGCGAGAAGCTCGGGATACAGATATAAGGGTGAACACATCCACTCCGCTACTTTTCGGCTTCCTTCGTCTGCTTCTGCACAGCACCACTTATCTTTGCCTCCGTATCTTTACGAGATTCTCACCTCTTTTCAGAGCCCATTGACGGGTTCGCCTCATGGTTCACTCGTAGGGTACGCAATCTCATCGCACGTGGCTCTTCGTTTTTCAGCCGTGTCATTACAGCGCGTTTGCTACCCCGTGTCTACCAGAAAGCGAGGCTGGCGCGAAGATACGCCGAGTGGGAAACATACCCTCGTCGATAGGAGACAGCTTATGCTTGTCGGGAAACTTCTTTGAGTTAGTGTTATACTGGACACCAAAGACTTAAATCTGAAACACCGGATAGGTCGTGCTATCTAGCAGGGCCGAGATGAACCAGGGAAGCGAAAAATTCGCATTGCAGTATCCTAATCCATACAAGTCGACATGTGTATAAGTGCCCATGTGAACAGGCTTAGTTCTTGGTAAAAACTTGTCTGTAATCGGATACAACCTAAAAAGCCAGGAGAGGCCCCACCCGGGTGACCGAAGCGCGGCCGCTGATTACCTCCGCGAGTAACGAAATAGTCCCGCGCCGTGCGCTCGGCAGTGTTCTCCAAAGCGGGGCTGACGGTCGTCCCACTCATGACGACAGTCTTGCGTACGTGCCCATCGTGGTGGGCTTGTACGAATGCGTGTAGGCTTGTACGCATCCGTCTTTGAAGAGGGAAACGCCGCTGATCTCTAAAGCTGTATCAGACTATAGCGTATCTGTGTCTCTAAACATATGTAAACTTGTTTCTAACTGTGCTAGCATGAAGGGTGAAAAGATGTCTACACCACCATTGAGTAGCCTGGTATTCCGTAAACATTTTTGTGTATATCCCGATGCCGGAAAATCATGACGCCTGTACTTCTCGATACTTTAGGTGTAATCGTGCGAAGATAGCAGGAAGGTTTAGCAACTAAAGCAGTGAAGTTATCATAAAAATAATGAAATACTAACCAAGATCGAGCCTCAATATTGCAGAAGGCGGAGCGTATCTAAATCGGTTTACGTGATGCTAGAAAAAATAATTACGTCATCTCCAACTAAAGGGAACCCTGCGGGGATGCGAAGTAGCGCTAATGTTTATTTGTGTTTTCATTTGCTGTTTCCATTTGTATCGGTATATTTTATTTGTGTGTGGAGTTGTGTATATGTGTGTACCGCTCATCTTACCCCCCCCCCCCCCCCCCCGCCTCCCATTTGTGTGCATTACCAAGTGTGTGCAGCATAGGGAACTCACAGCTCCGCTAGGAGACTGCAACGGTGCGACAGCTGTGATGATCTCTCTGCCACAACTGTGAGCGTATAGTTGTGGGAGTAAAAGAGAGAGGAGAAATGAAGCAGAGGCAGCGCTCTGCCACCTCCTCTACCCCACCTCCTCGAACTCCCGCGAAGACAATCCGCTGCTCAGGTGCCAGCCCTTTCCCTCTCCTAGCGTGAGGCGAGGGAAGTTGGTGCATGCGCAGAAAGGGAGGTCACGTCGCACACCACCGAATTGAGCTCCGCCATTAAGCTGCTTCGCATCTAGAAAGCTCAAACGTAACGCGGTAAATACACGTTGCAAACTTGTACTTGGCTGCACACAACAATGACCCTTGAGCCCGCAATACGGCGGTTGGTTCCCAGCGGACCCGCTATGAAACCAGAATCGCGTTTCTCTGGAGAGCGAGAGGTGTTCATCAGCCGCCAACTTTGCAAAAATATGCGGAGGCAGGGGCTGCAATAATGACAAGCATAGTCGTACTCTATGCTATGTCCTTGTGGTTTAATTAAGGCATGAGTGGAGGCTTGTAGCCAATTCGAGATGCCAGCGTCTGCAGCCCAGCACTCGACCGCTACGGACAAGAGTGATCCAGACTGTAGTGAAATAAGGGATGTATTCTCCGTCACATGATTTCACTTACAATTCAATATTGCGTGGACTTGATGTATCAACCTCTTTATTTTTTTGTTAGCAGTAAATGACTTACAATTCTTCGAGCAGCTGCGGGACACGGTAATTCCTGTGTCGTCGACCTTTCCTCAAAAGACTACGAGAGACGTGTTGGCCTAAAGCATACCGTAATAGATCGTACAGCCTAATTTTATTCGAGAATGAATTCGTGGTGCTCGCACTTTATGGAAGTCAGGAAGGGGCACAGTGGTCTCCCTATTCTTTGATGGCTTGGAGATTCGTAATAACTGTTAAGGTCTGACGTTTCAAAGTCACAGTGTTAATATACAGATACCGTAGCGGAGCACTCCGCCACTGTGTGGGGTTTTTTAAGAACACATAAATTGGCGCACTTGGGCCTGGAAATGTCCCCATCGAAGTGAGGCATTCGATTTCCGGTTCAGCAGTCAAGTGCCATCACCTCTAGACCACCGTGGCGGGGGGCATTGCTCGAAAGTTAACGTAACTGTAGGAGGCGGACAGATTACATTCCCTTCAACACTGGAGGAAAGCTGGCGTTACTGGCAAACGCCCGCTGTGGATTTGCATAGTGCTATCCTAAAAACCAAGGTCCAGTGAACGCCACTGATTGACCTAAATGCTACTCGGGCGCTAGCATCCGCTCTTCAAACATCTGCCTTACCACAAAAACCTTCAAAATCTGTTATTTTCTCTATTCTTGCTTGTTTATATTTTACCTTTTGATGTGTCTAATGCTAATCTGCACTGTTTTCTCTGGTGGAGCTTTCACTACTTCTCGGTGTTCTCATGCAGCTATTGAACTCGGAGTGTGGGAAGATGCAGCTTCTTAGTGAACCAAGCAACTCTGCACGGTCGCTCGCCTTGAATGTGGGCCTAATTATGTCGTCACGCATCCTTGAAAGAGGAAAAAAATATACGAAAGAAAGAAAAAAGTAGATCCGCTTGCGGTCGTTCACTTTACAGCATGTTCAATCTTTTAAGCGGACACGAAATTGCGAAAAAAAAAACACAACTGCGAAGGCGGGTGTACAGAACTACCTCACTATACCCTGCCATTCGGCACGTAGCAGCATAGTCCATTATACCCAAGACGTGATTTCGAACAAAAGAGGTTGTCGGTACTCTCGCCTGACGAGTATTGCAGCGTCTCTCGGCCTTACCCCTAGTACTTTTCAACTCCTACAGCCACATCTTTTGTGTACGATATGGCACAGTGCGGCCAACAGAAAAAAAACAACAACAATAAAATGTGGCCTGCGAAGCGAAAACGACGGATAGATGCACGTCGAAAAGAACGCAAAGGAAGGGGAGGGGTGTTTTGCTGAGAAACGCAGATAAATACAAAACAGGTAGCGAAGGGTTTACGCTAAATGCTCTCGCCCGCAGCCTCGCAAGGGTGTTAATGCGTTAGGCGAAAGTATTTCTCGCGATTCACTTGCGCAGTCTGCTGTGTTGTTCATAGTTCGTTTTAGAAATAGGAAGAGATTCCGGCGTTCATTCGTTCTCTTCTTCTCGGCTGTCTTGCTTTTTGGGTCACGCGACTATTGTTAGCGGCGAGCAGTTCACTCGGCGCGGCTCGAAGTACGCGCGTCGTCGGACTCGTGCGATTGGCCAGATGGACGTCCACGGGACGCACCTTTGTCGAGGGCATTAAGTCTTTAGGTGGCTCTAGACAAGCGTTCTCACGCAGCCATTGACTTGACCAAAAGTACTTATATAGAGGTTAGTTGATTCTCGGTTGCACCAAAGGTTGATCCGGATCGAATAAAAGCGCTGTAGCGTCCATCGTGCGCGTCGAGAGAGTAAAAGACAGAGCACTGCGTCCTCTCTGTTTAGTTTGACTATCGTCATTCGTCCTTGAGTACATAGGCATGTCGACAATGAGCTCTTTACTCTAAGAAAAATAAAGTCTCAGTTACGGCACAACGCCGAAGCAATGAATGCGATAGCAACCCAGTGGAATGGCGTGCAAAGTAAGGCTGAGAGACGTTGAAGCAATGAATGCGATGGCAATCCACTGGAATGACATACTAAGTAAGGCTAAGAGATTTAGGGTCGATAGGAAATATAGCGAACATTGTCGAATGTGACTTGAGCTGCAGCGTTTTTCGCGCGCGTAGCAACACGCCCTTCCTATGTCTGGACGCGTACGTGAGCCCACCTTGCTTCAGCTCGATTAGCATTTCGTTGGATGCTGTACCGCAGGTGTATCCTACGACGCGGGGTGGCATCACAAAGGCCAAACTACTTAGAGCGCTTTTGCCGGCGTTTGTGCGGTATTTCTTTCCTTGGCGTCCGTCCACATCGACGATACCGGTGACGGTGGCGAACAAAGAACTCTTTCAATGCACTCCACCAAAACGTCCACCTCAGATTGTCCCAGACATTGCAGTTCGGGTACAGACGCCGGAAACAGCTGGATGGTGGGAGAAGCTTGCTTGATTCTCTCTTGATATTTGGGTCCCATCGACAACAGGGGATTAGCTAGTTATGCCTTTAGGTGAAACTAGCTGTCTCGTTTTTCGCGCTGCATAACTGCAAGCGAGACATTAATGCTTTGTTCAAAAATGTTTCCTTTAAGTTCAATGACACCAAGCGAATGGTGAGTGATATATATATATATATATATATATATATATATATATATATATATATATATATATATATATTACTTTGGTAATGAAGATCGATAGGTCTCCGCCACGATAGATGATTTAAGAGAAGGATGCACGTACGAAATGTGGAATTATTAATGTTTCGTACGTGCGTCCTTCGTTTGAATTATATATATATATATATATATATATATATATATATATATATATATATATATATATATATATATATATATCCGGGACATGACTACGGTGACGGTGAAAATCAGCTGAGATTGTCCCCATAACTGTTATCACAATAAAATGAGCGCGGTGCACGCACTGTGGGAGTGAAGCAGAAGATGAAGGTTACCACGATGAAGAAGAGGACCAGGTGATTTCATGCCGGTTAATGATGATGATAATTTAGACCCGCTCCTCACGGAATAGCCGTCCGCTTAAGGTGCGTTGTAATAAAATTAGTGAAAAAGAGAGAGTTGCTCGCCTTTTCTTATTAGTCGTGACTTGTGACGTACGTGACTGAAGAAGCCAAGTGAACTCTCCTTGGAAGCAATTTTACTCCATTCGGGGAGTCTTGCAAGCAACTAGCGTTAACGTGTTTGTTTAAAGAGATTCACATAAGCGGAAACTCGCACGAAAAAGTAACACATATTTCTTTTTTTTTACTGGTTCTATTGCGTTGTACTTCATCGTTCGTTGCGCCAAGAACACATGTTTCAAGTGAGCAATGTTTACTCATTCGGTATTGAGTTCCTTGTTTGCCGCTGCATTTATACAGTAACTGGCGTCTGCTCTATCAGCGCTACTGCTTTCTATGTTTTAGAACATCCCGAGAGTTCGAGCTGTGTTTGAATAAGCCTCTGCGCCTGCTCTGACCTTCTTTCCTCGTTCAGAAGGAAAACCGCTCGTTCACACCACTTTGGGCCGTAACCATTTTCGCCGAGCACTTACGCGGGGCCTCGTCCCGTTTGCGTGCCGGCGCTGTTACGTTCGGTTACGTTTGCCGAGAGTGGTCGGCAAACCTAAAGCCGCGAGCGGTTCGGGATTCCAGTTTCGGAACGACGCCTGTGAAAGGCACGGACTCGAACGACGCCGACAGGAATGTTAAGAGAAACAAAAGGCAGGAAGGAAGGACTACACGAGCGTGCAGGAGGAAGTAAACAAGAGAGACACGTTCAAAGAAAGAGAAAGCAGACTCCCGGCAAACGCTCGAGCGAACGCCGCAACCACTCGCATGTGCTGCCGCTGACCGCCACCATTTGGCTCCCCAAACGTGTGGGTCACGATCAACGGCCTGACGCGTACGCCGGCGCGACAATGAGCCGACCTCCTGGAACCAGGCGTTCGGAGAGCACTTAGGTTCCAGAGCTGCGGAAATGGAATGCACACTCATCGAGCACGTTGAAGACAACGACTTCACTTGAGAAGAGATCACCATCACGAGACACTCGCCAGTACGAAACACACGCCAGTTAAACGCCTTCTGACAGTCAGACTGGAAAAATCATTTCTAACTGAAAAGTCATCATATCCAGCCAACAGATATTTACGTCAGTAATTGAGGCTCATTCAGGATCAGTAAAATGAATGAAGTTGAAGACAGGGGCAAGAAAGCTTGTTTCCGTTGTTGCTATTTCTAATCACAATGACTACATGCACAGTTTCCCACCCATAACAGTAGCTTTATGATGTATAAGATACCCTTAAAAGAATTTCTCCCAGATGTTTCTTGAAAATGTATCACGAAAACAGTTACATTTGATGCACTACGAACAAGAAAGCCCCTCCAGTAAAGCTTTCTAGTAGGCCCACCGAAATTTTTATTTGTTGCCATACGCACAGTTATTTATTCCATTCCCTGAACGGCTGCATTTATTTTCGTGGTAGTTTTGGTATTCATTTATTTACTTAGTTTGCGATAGCGGGTGATTGGTAATAAAATAATAGCGTACACAATATCAGGAATTACGATTTTGTAATACTATTTCCAAAATTCTGAAGACAAGAACCCTGACATCATCTACATACTAATGGTAAAACATTAAGAAACACGGGGTAAGAAATCCCACAGACATTAAAAAATGGAACAGTAAACTGCAATGCAGGGTAAAATATTATTTCTGTATTGAGACCAATGTGGCTCACACAAAGCAACTACAATCCAACAAAATGATGCAATAATGCTCCGATTTCATGTAATGTTATATGAGCCAGAGCCAGAGGAGGGGCAATGGTTTCCATCGGCCTTAATTTCTGCACAAGAACATTCTCCACGGAGCCTTCAAGCCCCACGGCATCCTCAGTGTATTGTATTATTAAGCCAGAAAAAGTAAACTTAAAGACCTCTTCCTCATTCCAAGACGCAACCTATACGCATGTGTTTCTGCGTTTGTAATCCTACGAACAATGGATTCCTTTCAAAAAGGCCAGGAGCCGTTCTTGGCAAATCGAAATTATATTGAGAACTCACGACATCGCGTAAGAAACGCCGGCGCACTTAACGCACACAACACCACGCGAGCACACACTGGTGGCGGTTGCGCAACTTGCGTAATCAGGTGCATGTAGGCGTTGCGGAAACAAAGAAATTGTCCGGACTGTGACAACAAAACAATGGCCCTGGTGATACGTTGAAGAAAGAAGAAAGCTACTTAATGCGTTCGCAGCAACAACGCCTTCAAACCATTACTCAAACAGGGACTGAATGGAGGGCGAAGCCCGAGGCAGAATTTCCAGCGCCCACGGTCCTGCGAGCTTCTGTTTCTCCGCAACATTCTTACGATCAACGCAAATCAGAACAAGGAGTTTGCGTACATTTGTTTCCTTCGTGGTTTCACCATACGTTCCGTAATGCTTCACTTTCTCTTTGTTTCGTTTGTAGACCTTATTTTTGTTTTAAGGCTATGCGCAATTTTGCACCAGCTGCTCCAAGTATAGGTTATTGAAGTGGCAAAGCGCAGACAATCACATAGTTTGCGGTTTCTTGTGAGTTCGTATTTTTTTCTTTGCCTGCGACAAAAAATGAGGCCCCCTGAGCGCGAATAGCCGTGAGAAGTCGGACGTACACTGGTGTTTACTCTTAAATAATTGCGTTTGGCTCACACATACATATGAAAAAAAAAAAAAGACGCCGTGGTAGTAGAGTGAATAGTGCTGTGGGCTGAAAAAGACGCTTCCGTATTCATTAATGGTCGCCACGGTTCGGGGACTAGTGCGTAAATACTCATTATGCACAAGTGAAAGAATCTAAGTTGTTCGAAATAATACGCAGGACACTGTTCCTTCGCTGTCATCGAAGTGTCTCGGCCGTTCTCTTTATGCATGTTCGCGTGTTCACTTGAACATGTGCTTGTATATCTGCAATAAAGTTGAATTGCGGCATTTTTGCTATACTATGACCCTATGTAAATGCACAGATGACGTGCACGATGTTGTTAAATGGTTTTTATTGTTTTTAATTTTTTTCATAGTTGGCTGCTTGTATTCGAATAATTTATCGTGGGAAGTTAGCGCTCGTTTATGGCAAGCTTCTTCACTGTCTTAGTCTTCTGGAAGTTTACGCTGTGTTTTGTATGCGTCCCATACAAAATAAAAATTCTGACTTGGATAATGTAACCCCTTAACCCCCCCCCCCCCCCCTTCCGCGGGCTTCGCCAAAAGCCTGAAAAATGGGTTCAAGAGATGGCTATTGCCGCGGCTACTTTGAATAAAGAGGCCACCTACCTATTCACACACTGCACTTGCTCAAAACAAAGGCTTTACTCTTCTTTACCTGAACACCCAAAATTCTAATGGCTAATGGTTCTTAATCAGACTGTAACCACTGCTAACCCTACCAGCCTGCCCAATGACGTCAGAAGCGATGCACCGAGAGGCAACCAAAAGGCCGCCGCGCAATGGGAACTGGCACCTCGAAGTATTTGAGAAACATGTTCCGCAAATGGCGCAACGTCGGGAGACGAACTTCCTCAAAAAACGGAAACAAGAGCGCCTATATACTCGGGCCCACTTTCATTTCCTCTAAACACACCGCGAAGGACGAGATAATGTTGGCGCAGTCACGAAAATGCTCCGCGTGGGAAGAAAACATATCCCAGCAAAAACAAGAGAGTTAAGGGATACTGTGATGCCACTCCTTTTCAATGTTTTATCTTGTAACACTTGGTGCGAGGAACAAAATGTCTTCCGCCTTTCGAGATGGTCATATTCCAGAGCAGTATATTGTTTGCAATCCGCGAACCATCGAGTCATCATACTGGAAACAGCCGTCGTGTTTGTAGCCAAATGAACTAGGAGTACACAACAAACGAGAATATATACGGTCCAACAGACGCCGTCGAGGCCTCAGAGGAAGCTCGCGTTCCGCCGGTAGTTGGCTGTCGGCCATCATCCCGTCATCGCAGAACAAAAAACGCCATTCTTTCGAAAATCGTGAGTCGTTCACCCACTTGTGCGTTAAACGAGGAAAAAAAAAAGCAAGGCAAAACGAAATGCACAGGCCGCTACCTGCGAAAGAAAAAATGCGACCAGCCTAGTGGACCGAACGGTATAAGTGGAACGAATGTAAAGGAATATCCGCGAACCGATTTCGCCGGCTGCGCGAGTATTAAGTTTTAGTCCGCAGAGCGAGCGGGGCGTCTCGCTTCGTGCACCTATATCTCTATTAGCGATATCGGGGTCGCGTGCTTACACCGCCGTTGCTTTGCGTCGTATAATGAACGATCGTGCCAACCAGTGTGCTCTGGAGGTAGATCACGCATCAACTTTTACGGCGCTCTAAAATCGCAAGCCTCCATATGCCTTTCCTTTGGACTGCAGGCATGTGCAGAGGTATACCACTCTGATAAATACGTTAACGATTATTTAATTACGCAAACCATGGCCACACTTGATTTGAGGACACAAGTTACGCATTTAAATTTGTCTGATTTTTAGTGCGTGTACTATCGGGAACCACGTTAGTCTTGCTATTCATGTTAAAGATTAGAGTGGGCCTCATAGCTCAAGGTCGTGCGGCTAGACTTCACAACGCACAATTGCATGCCAGTAGATATAAAGAGTTATTAGGTTATGAGGCTTCTATAAAAATTAATTGCAACCGTGGAATTCACCGATGTCGTTATCTTCGGTAGGGCAGTGAAGTAAGCCAGGAGAAAGGAAGGAATGGCATGTATTGCGAATGCATTCTGTGGAAACCCGCAACGTGGCAGAAGAGTTAAGAAAGGAAAAGAAGACAACTACCCGTTTGTAGCACGAATCACAAGAAGCTCCATACAAATTTGTTATAAAGGAAAGCCTCTTAGTTGCCGGAAAATTTGTCCAGGTCCGGGTTTTGAACCCGAGAGCGACACCTTTACGGGGTGGTCACTCTCCCAATTGAGCTAACCAGGAGGCATTTTGACTCGTTCTACGTCAAGAAGGCAAAGGAAGTTATCCGCTTCCATACCACTAGTGGCACGCAAACCCAGACCGTCATTCCACAATGGTTCTACAAGATGCCAGAAGCTACAGCAGCACGTGTGTGTGATTGAACTGATGTGTTTCTCAGGAAGCTAAAGCATCAATGGTGAGTCTGCATCAACGTGCGTAAACAGAACAATTGCATGCGCAGCTCGTGACAACGATAATAAACACCGCCTCATTAGAACGCAATTCGCAAAGCGTCACGTCTTGTGTTGTGGCCAAAGAAGATTTCACGCAAGTAAACAATCCTGCTTTAACGATTTTCAACCTGCTACGCAAAATATTGCAGTCGGTCGTTGTTCATGGTGTTGTCCTGCTGGATCCCAGCTGTGGCGGCCGTATTCCACCGGTGATGAAATGCTAGAATGTTGGTACATTGACGCTCAGTGCTGGCCAATGCTAATCCGCGCTCGCTGTCGCATCAAATTGTCGGCACGTGGAGCCTTTATGTAAATTTTATTTATTTTAAATAAACAGGCACCGCTTGCTATTATGAATCCGCCAAGATTATGAGGCTTTAGTTGTTTACAAACACAGGTCCTGGACGGCTTTAAGTTTCGAGTGCCTGCGCGGCCTATGGTAACAATGAAATGCATGCTTTCAAGTTTAGTCTCTTCAGTAAGGTGGGTACGGCGGCCAGGGAAACAAATAGTGCATGACATTCTGAATCAGATAACCGTGCTCCGCAAGCAAGCTCACATAGCAAAGCCTAATTTACTCGCCACGAGTGAAGTGGGAGAGTCTGAAACGAGTAGCAACTCGTTCCACGTATTTATGTTTTTTTTGTGTTGTAACGACATAAGGCACGCAGAAAAAAAAATTACAGCACGACATCTGTGTATTCAATGGTTAAATTGAGATAAATGTTAACACATCATTTTTGTAGATGTTTTTAAATCTCTAATCCAGATAAACGATCTTTTACAGCTATTTGTGTATGCATTCCCCATGCCAACTCTGGTAGCCCCAATGCCCGAGTTGCAGTTTTTTGCCACAATTTAAGTGCCCGCATAACCAATCAAACATTCAGCGTCGATGCATCATTGCTAGGAACTATTCCGCCATGTATACGGCTTCTACGAAGGTTATGTCCCATTTTTCTGGTCGTTATAAGCAGTGACGAAATTTTAAACCATGTCTGAAGAGTACAAGACGCGTTCAGCCATTGCAAGACGCGCGTTAGAGGATGTCAGGCGTGAAAGTGTGCCGCGTACTTCGCGGGGAGGTTGAGAACCTCTCTGCGACTTCAAGGCTGGGGAGGAGAGCCTCAGCCCACAGTTCAAAAGGCATCGCATTCGTCGATGGATGTCTTACAAGTGCTGACAACTCAGTCGTTCGCGAAAAGCATGACCGATTGGCTTTGACGGATCACGAATGCCGAGAGCCTGTGTCCCTGTTGATCATCGAACACTATAGAAATTTCAACATCAAACATGCGCTGCATGCCTGTGCACGTTGTTCGCGGCGTCCTGGAATCTACAGATTTGCAATCGATCCGCGTTTTGGAAGCTTATACTAACAAGTCAGGAGTGTGGTCGCGCGGCAAACGAAATCAGCCCAACTTGGTTTGGAAATACAAACTGAAAGCGAGAATGTATAAGTGGATTGTTAAGCAGAAAGAGATGCGAAAGAAAACAAAGTAGGAAAGCTTTATCAGGACACGAAATGCATTTCTCTAGCACACACTAGCAGGGGACGTAGCAAGTTACAAAAAGCTCCAATATACTGAGGGAAGATGCAGAATGAGAACGAGAACGCTGTTGAACACTTATCCGTCATCCATCACCTTAATCCATGGATTACCATCACAGAATGGATTCTGCCTCGATCATGGGTATAGATGACATGGTTGCGAGAGGATGTGTGCTCCTTTGTGCCTTACCGAATGCGCAATCATACCGGTCTTAAGCTATTCCTCCACCCTCCTGAGCAAATGGCAAGACTATACGTTTGCGCGCAGTTGCCTACACTCAGCATAGACCGAATGAGAGAAATCATTTCAAAGCAGCCGCTGCACCCCGGTAAACCTGGGCCGTCTTCTCTGGGCTACGAGAGATGTCTATCATGCGATTGAGCGCTTGTGCTTCGCTGATCTCTACAGTTCCATATCATGAACGCAGAGAGCAAAGATTTATCACTTGCTCAAAGAGGAGCACCTGGTCATCCATCCACATACACCACAGAATTCATCGTTATGCTAGATCACATTCGATCGTTGTGGTAGAATATTGTAACAAATGACGGATAAATTTTCAACACAGGAACAAAAAGTAAAGATATGCTCAAAAGTAGGGGTTAATACATGCAGTGTCAGTGACCGTGGGTATCAAGGGACCTGGAATAGATATGAGGGCGTCAACTTGAGCTGGCTGGTTAGAGTTGGTTGGACCTTATTCCGAATATCAGAGGGGAGATACTAGCCCATCTAATGATGAAGATGCCTGCGCTTACCATCTATGAGTCGTCCTGTAGCTACGTAGCCTTGTCTTGTTTTTCGCTTATTTTATTTGTAAAACATGCTAAAAGTATTAGGTAATGAGTTATATAGTATATAAGGCTGGAGCACTCTGAACAGTCTAGTACAAACTGGCTGAACGACTGTTTCATTTTTATACAAATCCTGAAGTCCGGGATATTTAGCCTTTACCCAGACCTTGAGATCTCTTCTTGTTCTTCAAATGGGCTGCTCGTTAGCTGTGTACGTATAACGCACCCGCTTTAATGAACATATTAGTGGCAACAATCCCACCATCTGCCCGTAGATTGTCTCTGATACATAACGCGGTAATCATACCTATTAATCGTCGGTTTCAAAGCACTTGTTTCGTGCAAGTATTCATTTCAGTGCAAAAGTCATGTCGCTTCCGGAAAAATATAACCCCCGTATTCTAGAACGCCCCTTCACTCAATTATGCACCATCACTTGAGAAAGCTGATGGCAGCGCCGTCTCCAGGCAGGGCAAGTCACTGCACGTCAGTGATAAGTTGCTGCTATTCTTGAATAGCGCAGTGTCATTTTCAGCCGAGCAGCGGCGCAGTGCTGCACTCTGTCAAGTGAAGGGTGAAAGTCGAGTCGAGGAGCGTTTGTTAATACGGGGGTAAGAGTTATATCAGCCACCTTAAGTGGACAGGCGTTCTGCTTTCAGCGGTGACGTCATACTCCATAACTTCAAAGAGCTACGTCCCTGTTTTGACGGTGCTTGTGCTCATGATATAAGAACAAAGTGCTTCGCAACCTCGAGTCGTGCACTTCGGCAATCACATTCTGTCAGCCGCACTCTAACGCGTCTGCGCCAATGCAAACGGTTCTTAAACGTGGTCGTGTCTGGCCTTGCAAGGTGTGTGCACATCGAGCCTACTGACCCTTCTTCTGTAGTTGCCGGTATTTTTTGTACGTACGTTGCGTATACGTACTCTCTAACGAACGAATAAGCACACGGACGTGCTGTCGAAATGTCGCAACTTGCTGCCTTCCTGTCTTACAATGTCCACTGTTGAATAAACAGGCCTGGGATATTGATAATATTCCATTAAATTCATCCTCACTTGCATGCGTTATGCCCAAGGCTCACAGTTCATCTTGATTGGCCTAACCAATCAGCAGTGTTTGCTGATAATAAAGCACTAGCAATTACCACAGAAAAAAAATCTCCGCATTATGATATCTTGATACCTTTACTTTAGTGCTCACATTTCGTTGCACATTAAAGAACCCCAGGTGATCGAAATTTCCGGAGCCTTCCACTACGGTATCTCTCATAATCTTATGGTGGTTTTGAGAAGCTAAACCCCACAACTCAATCAATCAATCAATAAATAAATATTCAGTCAATCAAATCTAATACCTTTACTTGAAAATTCACCTTCTCTGATTTGCGCTCACCAATAGACATGTACTGCGGTGGCAGTCCTATAGTATTGCTGCTACACAGAGATGTGTGTTTGTCTGCCTCAAAAGAAATATTTTCAATAATTATAGATGCCACTCAATGCGCCTCCGTCGGTGGCCAGGAGAACTACAGCTTAAGAGCGTATATTTTAAGCGCTATATATTAAAGCACTGAAAATGGGCCCAGTCATTAAGAAAAATAAAATGTTCTTTTCCCATATATTTGTTTCAATGAGTACGAGCATCAAAAAGTGTTGTCGAACAAAGCATAGCTGCAATAGGCTAGCAAGCGCACAACAGCAAGAGCCCTTACAGGCGCGTGACAGACGTATGATAGTTAACACGAGGCTATTCGTAAGTGTTATGGGGTATTGTGGACCAGCAGCGTTAGCTAACAAAGTGAGCACTACATCGAAGTTATTTGTCAGTTCGCGTTAGTCCACGTTAAATGCCACTGGCAGCCATGCATACTGAAATCAAAGAATATTATTCTATATCGTTGTTTGCTCTGTTCGGTCTAGATTACTTGCCCTAGTGTTCACGGTGGAGTTGGAATGATCAGAGATTTGTTGCTGCTGCAGTTGCACAGTTTCATCCTTCGCGAGTCCACGCAATATTCACAGTGTTAACTTGAATATATTGACACCTTGTCATCTCGTTTCCTGCTTTAAGTTTGCTCTCACGTGGGCATCAGTTATCAGAGCCGCAGCACTCTGAATGCAGTAGAGTGTGAAAATTGTTTGTCATGCTCAACTGTTGCACTATAGTACCGGGCAAACATAGCATAAATATAAATACGAAACCGTTTTATTGATACAGATGTATAAAAGATGCGCGGTTGGCACGCCACATATTAGCCCAGCGATTCGAGACGGGCGTCGCGATGTGTGGTCCAGCACTTCCAGGCTGAAAGACGCGCATGCAGTATATGTTCGTTTATATATAGCCTCATCATGGCGCGAGCGGCGCGCGTTTCGAACACGTCGCGGCACACTTCTCGCTGCAGTACATATACGATGGCACCCGCCGCCTCGCAAAGTACATCCAAGAGGAGGCCGCGGGTGTGTGGCCTGGCATGTGAGATGTGTACTCCGAGCACACACGGATATTTCTGAAGCGATGGCGCCGTCACTTAGTTCCGCGGATGTGCTGAGCAGAGAGAGGGAAGGATTGTAAGCGAAAGTGAGTAAGGCGTGCTCCAGTGCAGTGATCGAAAGCGCCTGCATGAATAACGAAGTTGGATAGACTAAGTGGCGCATCCGTGGTAGTCAACTGAATGTGATAGGCAGCAGCGGACTTCGATTGTTGTGCCAACGCTTTGTCAAGAACCCGTCACATGGTCGTTTTGGAAGTAAGTGCAATAGTGACTGCGCTAGTCAATTGATCATTCATTCATTCATTCATTCATTCATTCATTCATTCAGTCAGTCAGTCAGTCAGTCAGTCAGTCAGTCAGTCAGTCAGTCAGTCAGTCAGTCAGTCAGTCAGTCAGTCAGTCAGTCAGTCAGTCAGTCAGTCAGTCAGTCAGTCAGTCAGTCAGTCAGTCAGTCAGTCAGTCAGTCAGTCAGTCAGTCAGTCAGTCAGTCAGTCAGTCAGTCAGTCAGTCAGTCAGTCAGTCAGTCAGTCAGTCAGTCAGTCAGTCAGTCAGTCAGTCAGTCAGTCAGTCAGTCAGTCAGTCAGTCAGTCAGTCAGTCAGTCAGTCAGTCAGTCAGTCAGTCAGTCAGTCAGTCAGTCAGTCAGTCAGTCAGTCAGTCAGTCAGTCAGTCAGTCAGTCAGTCAGTCAGTCAGTCAGTCAGTCAGTCAGTCAGTCAGTCAGTCAGTCAGTCAGTCAGTCAGTCAGTCAGTCAGTCAGTCAGTCAGTCAGTCAGTCAGTCAGTCAGTCAGTCAGTCAGTCAGTCAGTCAGTCAGTCAGTCAGTCAGTCAGTCAGTCAGTCAGTCAGTCAGTCAGTCAGTCAGTCAGTCAGTCAGTCAGTCAGTCAGTCAGTCAGTCAGTCAGTCAGTCAGTCAGTCAGTCAGTCAGTCAGTCAGTCAGTCAGTCAGTCAGTCAGTCAGTCAGTCAGTCAGTCAGTCAGTCAGTCAGTCAGTCAGTCAGTCAGTCAGTCAGTCAGTCAGTCAGTCAGTCAGTCAGTCAGTCAGTCAGTCAGTCAGTCAGTCAGTCAGTCAGTCAGTCAGTCAGTCAGTCAGTCAGTCAGTCAGTCAGTCAGTCAGTCAGTCAGTCAGTCAGTCAGTCAGTCAGTCAGTCAGTCAGTCAGTCAGTCAGTCAGTCAGTCAGTCAGTCAGTCAGTCAGTCAGTCAGTCAGTCAGTCAGTCAGTCAGTCAGTCAGTCATAACCTTCTACCACGTCCTGCCCTTCTTGACTTAGCTCTCTGAGTAAAAGCTTTTTCATTGCCACGTTGCTATTATTCATTCAGTCCAGCCAATCCATAGGAGTAGCAAGGTGTGAGTGCGTCAGCGTAGTACTCTCTTCATTATATGTATTCGAAATTCTCAATACATATATATTCCACAATATATTCCGAATTTCGCATGTAAATATGCACAAGCACGCATAGAAACATTCGCACTACTATACACAAAATTAGCAGCTTCCTTCTCTCGTCACCTGAAAATTTTTCTGGCTATGCTTCTGACATCGTGTATCAAGTGTGAAGACGATTTCTAGGACCAGTGTAATCCATAGAGTGTTTTGTCACACTGTTTTTGCAGTTGCGCATTTTTTGACGATATCCCATTTCATTCATAGTGAAGTCTCTATAGTCTGCTGTATTTCCGTTGCAGGTGCGTTGACTGCCTACCGTTTTAGTGGCAGGCGGAGTCCATACTCGAAACACAAAAAATAGAAAAACAATAATAAAGCTTTCACAGTACTGCATATGAAAAGATGAGCGCTGGAGCGCGTACTGGATGCGGCGTATTTCTCAGAAAAGACGTGCTTATCTCTTCCGGACGCACAAAGCCGGTATCGAGAGACACGCCACTGGGCGCTTCAAACCGCGGTTGCGCGCACTCACAGAGACAACCACGACAACACTCTTTTCATCACGCTTGTTGCTCGCTGGCCAGTAGTGTTGGCGAAAAAAAAGCATGCCTGCTTTGATAACCTAATGGCTTCGTTATGAAATACTTCCACGAATTTCCTGCGTAATGACGAGCTCTCGTCTCCACCAGCATGGGCTTTTCCAGCGCGTCTTCAATGCGATAAATGATCACAATCAGTCTGAGTTGAAGTAGGAGAAAATAATTTCTTTCTCGCCTTCAGCAATGTTTATACAAACGTCATCTCCTTCTAAGCGCCCAATTAAAAAAAAAAACGCGTTGACATTGTCAGCAGTTTAGCGTCGAGCCTATTAAGATTCTGCGCTTTTCGTTTGCACGCTGTTATGACCTCTTTGGAATAAGAAAATCGCGCAAATTGAAGTCAAATCAGTTGACAGGCCATAATAGTTTGGATAGACAGCGGATAACGGGTGTGCGATTGCATGGTGAAACAGAGTAGGAGACGATTCGCCTATGAAATGTCACATTTATGGGACAACAACTTGCCTTCTCATGACGTCCCGCGAACAGACATGCCGTCTTCGCGAAAAGTGTCGAAAACACGGGAAATTCCGGGAGTGCACAATGCGGTCGTACTTCATATATTCAGATGTTCTTTAGGCCTTACCAGTGGCTAAGATACTTGGCTGCTGACCCGCAGGTCGCGGGATCGAATCCCGGCTGCGGCGGCTGCATTTCCGATGGAGGCGGAAATGTTGTAGGCCCGCGTGCTCAGATGTGGGTGCACGTTAAAGAACCCCAGGTGGTCGAAATTTCCGGAGCCCTCCACTACGGCGTCTCTCATAATCATACGATGGTTTTCGGACATTAAACCCCACATATCAATCAATCAATCAGATGTTCTTTAGGTGTCTCATTAAGAAAAACCAGTAAAATCGTGGACGACTGTACGTTTAAGCAGCTGCATACAAGTATGACAAAGCTGTTTTTTTTTGTTGTTTTCTTTTATCAAACATCCTCGTATAATGCTCCTTCACGACAGTAGCAAGTTTCTCCGCGGTGGGTGGCATCGTGTCGCTTTTCTTTGGAGGCCACGGTCACGGAAGAGATGGTCGACAAATGCCGTTTCGGAAGAGGGAAACGAGCATCCAGGAAACCGATGGCTGACCCGTACTCCGTCGCGGCGTGTATATATTACAGGGCTACCGCTGCGGCGGCGGCGGCGTCCCCCTACCGACTGGCTCGGGGGCCCGTCGAGAGATCCACTGACGCGGCGGCAGGAAAGAAATGCCGGTAGCGTCGTTCCGCGACGCGGCTGCACACCGACACACAGGCCTCTCGGAAGGTCGAGATTCCCTTCTTCTTTGACCCCGAGGTGACACCGAGGGCAGGGACACGCTCTGTATCGCCATCGGGGCTTTCTCCTCGATTCGACCGTCGGATGTGTTTAGTGGGACAAGGCCTCCTTACTTCCGCCTGGCGGGGACGAACGTCGATAGGAGTCGTCTATTCCAGTCCCCAGGGGCTGAATAAGCAGTAATCTCTGATTGTACGTGTGTAGTTTCTGGCCGTTAGTGTTCGCTTTTAGATATGTTTGCAATCAGTCCTTGGCTGAAGTTTTACTAAAGTTAAAAATGTTTTGGTGAAACCGAATCCTGACACTCCTGATACATTGGCACAGCGGGGATGCTTCTTAAGATTTATAATTAATTTTTTACTGGGTGACATGTTTGCAAAAGAGGAGGGGGGGGGGGCGTTTATGGCCGCTCTAACTGTCTAGCTTGAGCAGCTGACACTTTAAAGGCTATGCTGTACGACCACATTTAATTAAAACCAAAAGAAAAGAGGGGGATCTCACGCATTCTGCGAACAAAGTTCGTGCAATATACCTAACGTGGAGCTTCTCATGGCGCTCTCTGAGTCAGCCATGAAGATGTACGTCTGCGCCTGCGTAATTTGACCAGTTGTTTACATATCGGGGGCTTACTAGGCGCATAGACTATATTGGCGTTTAAATAGCTGGTCTAACGTAATGTCGACCCGCACGTTCAAGCCCCAAAACTATCGCTGTTTTTGAGCATGGAGACGACGAGAGGAGTCGTCTCGGGGAGCCCAATGTTTCGACTGTTCATTCAACAAATACTACTACGTAACGTATAGGCACAGATATACGCAGTGGCATAGATGATTAGGCTATAGTTGGTATAGGTTCATTTTTAAAGTGAATAAGGGTGCGCACAAAGACACCGGCACTAGAAGAGGAAATCGCACAGATCAAGAGCGCCAAGTCGCAACTGAAGTTTATTGGAATACTTCTTTCACATGACCTGGCAGGTGGCACAGCAAAAAAAAAAAAAACAAAAATGGGGCTAAAAAAAACACGCGCCTCAAATTAGACCTCAAAGTTCTGATGAGGTATGAAAATTCTTTTTCTGTTAACGTGATGGAAGGTGTGCTTAGGCATTTATTCCCGCTTCTCCTAATGTGAAACGCCTCTATCAGCTCTCTGGTAGTCCAATCAGGGTGTTTTGATAAAACGATAACATCACAAAAAAGGGGTTGCAACCGCACGAGCTGCTATGTTTGGGCAAGTGTGAACTAACTTTTGCATCCAGCGATCTCCTATGTTCTTGCAATCTGGTGTTGACACATCTTCCCATTTGGCCCATGTAGATGTGACCACAGGAGAATGGTACCAAATATACCACACCTGTTTCACACTTAACAAATGACTGCCTATGATTCACGTCGCATCCTCCTTCCCTTCGATCCTTAGCGTTCTGCGCTAGTTTTCTATCTATTCTACTACGTAGCTTGCTTTATTTGTTTAGGACCGAAATACCTACCGCAACGTTTTTTATACCATCTGACAGCTTGTGCATGTATTGAATGATGTACGTAGGAAGCTAGACATGCGCCGAGCGCATACCACCGTAATCAGTCGGGGCCTATCAAAATCTCAAGTTACGTGGCGTTTTCTTCAATCAAACCGTCACTTTTATTTTACCATACTGGCTCCTGTGGGACTTCATTTCGTGACCGCGGTGTACTAGCTAACTTAAGTTTGAGAGCCCTGTCATGTGGCCTACTTGCCACCCATGTTCACCCACCATTGCCTCTAGCAACAGCAGACCTACAGTTCCTGTGCAGACCGCGCGGACAGGTGACAACAGTGTACAAGATTGCATCTGCTTTAACTAAAGAAAAGCTGCGAGAGTGCAGAACAAAAGACAGTTTCACACATACGTCTGAATTTACTCCTCTAACGGGAGGGGGCGAAGGCTGCGTCCGACTGATGTTCCCATTCTGCGTGTCGTTACATAAGGCCCAACAACGGTGTCAACAGCGAAGACCAATCGTGCGCCAATGGTCAGCCAGGAAAAGGTGCTGGACTGAAGTGGTCGATGCACTGCAGCGTGTTCGACTGCGCGGAAGTGAGCGGGACCCCGCTTCGCACTTTCATCGGGTGCTCCACTTTCGACACGCGCACGGAAGCGAGTACTCGCCTTGTTTGAGACGACAACAATGCGTTGTTCCGAACACGCAGGGCGGCACTGCACTGTGCCTGCCTAATCAGTGCCTCGGAAGTGGCAGCAGCCCGTTCGGCGCACGTGTCGAATTTATGGGCTTCGGGCGTACTCCTTCGTTCACGGGACTGCGCTAATGCGGCACCGAGATTAGCGCGTCCAAAAGGAGTTACTGGAGATTTAAACCTCCTCTTGCTGAAGAGCAGTCGAAGGAAGAGAGAGAGAGAAAGAAAATAAAATAAATGAGCAGCACGAGATCATTTTCACTCTTTCACCCCCGACAGCAGCATAGAGCTTTGAACGCAGTATTTTCAATAGTTGCTTCAGCCATCGTGATTTTTACAAGCAGCATGGTAGGCTACATGTTTATGTCTACCATGTCAATTTTGTCGGCCCGGTGTCATCTCTTTCGCGAGATAAGACGCAGTGTGCAGTGCTTTGTACATTGTATACAGCAGTTAATGCTAACCAAGGCACCTTCGCTATGTTGAATGAACGGCGGCGTAACGTGCTTGTCTAGCAGCACTTTTCAGGGCAATAAATAATTGAACAAATTGCAATGAAAATAAGCAAATATACACGGCTGCTCATTGAACATATTGGTGAGGCAGTTAGAAATACTCAACGCTTGTCAGATATTCCTTTGCATCCGGGCCCGAGTTCATGAGCCTCAAAGTTCATACTTCGTGAACCTCAAAGTTCATACATTGACCTGGTGGCCCCACTAGCGCTGCGTCCAGCGTCGCGATTGGTTGAAATTACTTCATACGGAAATTTCTTCCATGAGACGTTTTGTGAATATGCAGCCTTTCATGATCACCATCATTGATGTGGTAATATACAACATAAAATTTATTGCTGTAATATTACTGAAGACATGCTATAATAGATTCAAGCAGTTTCTCACACAATCGGAAGTATAACGAACAGGCAATAAGAAACCCTGTGAAAGCGCATGACCAGAGAAGCAGTTCAGTACACGTCAGATGTGACACTGATGTTTTAACAAACGTGGGAACTCATTTCGCTTGTCTTCAACTGTGGTCATAGTGGCGACAGGAACGCGCACTCATTGTGTTCATCAGTGGTCAGTAATTGTCTTGTGTGGCTGGCCAATATTTTCCGGCTCACATACAACTTTGACTTTTTTTCCTAGCCAATATTCCTGTCCAATATTCGCGCGTCCACTGGAGAGTCGCTCGGACTTTGCTCAATTTGTGTAGCACAGGCGTTTGCCGCTGAAGGACAAGTAAAACATACGGAGCCATAGTCATATACAGCAACACTGCAATGAAAGCAAACATCAATAGACTAGGCATTCGGCACGAATGCGAAACTATATATGATCTCATCCCGGACATGCAAAACCAACACGCGGCGATGCTTCCAAACACTGCAGCTTTGTAAGTCCGACAATGCGGGCCGACCAGGAGGCCCATTTTCTATTCCCACGCGTCCTTTAAAGCATCCGGTTGGACTGCCCCTTTGCACGCGGTGCTTTCATTCCTTGAATAGCAAGGCGGCGTCGCGGTCGCCCCATTTCCGGGTGGTAACTGAAGCACACGGCAAACGCGACGGTGTAAAGTGGACCACGCCGGGAGGTCACGTGCTACAAGGGATTGGGCGCCGCCGACACTGCCGCGAAAACTTGGCCATGCGAGTATTGCTGTGCAGTCACTGTTTCACTACACACGCCACTCATGCAGTGGATGAATGTAGTTTGACAGGACAAAATTATTGAACGGCTGAATATATCAGTGTTATGAAATCACTGAGCATCATCACGTCATGGACATTTGCAAGTGTGGTCACCCAAGGCGTGCCATTGGTCTCGGGCTTTCCGAGGTGAAGGTGGGAAATACGCATATATTTGAATGCATCAAGAGGGGGTCGTTGGTCATCACTATTGTCGAAAACATTCGTAGCCACAACCTCGGGCATTTCAAATTGACGTTAAAGGTTCGACTAAGTAAATGTATCAGAAGGAATTGGTGCTCTTGTTTAGATGATTGGGAAATGACGTCGGCCGCCCATCTCGACGTTCCCAATGCACATTTTCGTATGCCATGGGCCGTAAATAAAACCAGGTAAGAAATAATGGAAACGAAAAAGCAAGATAGATAGAGTGTGGAAGGAACTCAAATCAAAAGCAGTGCGGTTGATTAGAGGAAAAATAAAGTTAGTGGGACAGGAACCTTTGGAGACGACAACGGTGCCCAGGAAAGACACACAAGAAGGCAATACTCAATGCACAGTCCTAACGTGACGTTCAATCCGTTTTCCCTAAGGAAACGCAGAGGCGACTCGACATTGGCTCGTCCTGAACGATACGCTGACCAGTTCCTACAGAAATTTGCGTTATGCAGGTGGGTGGTTGTCAAGTTGGCCTGTAGCGCGAGTGAGGGCGCTATACCTTCTGGCTGGTAAAACAAGGCGCCAGCGGAGAAGGTTGGTGATCGTTTCGTTTCACCGGTACAGTTCAAATAGCTCGCCATTAGCAACTTGAGTAAGAAAATAATGCACGGTCTGTTATGTATTGGCCTGAGACGATTGCAAGGCTGTAACCCTTTCTTCTCTATTTGTATTATGTTCCATTCTTGCTTTCTCTCTAAACTTTTAGCAAAAAAGTTTGTGTACTAGACCCCTTTTAGCGCGCATTCAGCACTGCAAAACACATAGAGCTCAGTCTGTCCTGCTGGACGAGACTGAAGAAACGGCCCACAAAAGCAGGCCTGACAGCGAACCGTCGAGAAGTCCACACTTTTTTCCCCCACCAAGGACCGCTCGTGTGGGAAACGTAGACTGGTTGTAACCCGTTGTGAGTTGTTTGCGTGATCGTACGCTGACCCCTCACGTTTGAGCCAGACACGTTGACGACCTAGGACAGTGATTGATTACGGTGTCACTTATCACGCGAAATGATGAAGTAACGGAACAAAACAGTCTTACTCTCGATAACAATTGCATACCAAAACAGTGTGCGCTTTCCGAATGTGCCGTATTCTATTTCCTTTTTCGGACGGAAAACGAACAGCGTGTGTGTATACGTGAGAGACTCCCGACCCCGACCTTTATCAAACTGCGATTACCTTAATGACTGCGGACGTCAGTGATGACGACGAAACGGAAATGTTTCCGCTCTGGTGTCTCGCGCACCTGCGCTCAGCTGGAACTGATTCGGCAACAGGCTTACATCTCGTTGTTGTGGCTGTCAAGTTTGCTCTTAGCTGTAACCGCAGAGAACCCAGCGACCAACATTGACGGACATTGTCTGTCATTTTCATCTCGTGAAAACATTGTGCGAAAAATGCCGCTTCATGAAAAAATTTTAAAGGATATTTAGTTACGCACCACGCAACGGGAAACGTTTACAAAAATTTACCTAAGGAGTTTTACGTCGCCATATATATATATATATATATATATATATATATATATATATATATATATATATATATATATATATATATATATATATATATATATATATATATATATATATATATATATATATATATATATATATATATATATATATATATATATATATATATATATATATATATAAATATCCAGGAGAGTTTAAACGCACTGTTTTAAACAACAAAGAAAAAAAAACGGCAATACACCGAAGGCCGAAACGACAGAACTCTTTTTGTTGTATTTGCGTTTTACCAATTTATCAACCGGCTCCCCAAATAATTAGTACCGTATCATGACTGGCTGATAGTTACTTACGGAAAACTCTAGCGCAAGACATTCTCGTGAATATAAACCGTGGAACTGAAAGTGCTTGTACATAGCACGTGTTTGTTGCTTTGTGCTGTACGTATAGAACTGACGGAAAATGCTTCAGTATTTCGTGTAGAGAAAGTTCGTTTCTTACGTGCCGAGCTTTGCTGGGTCGTACAGGCCGAGTGGGCGAAACCTTTTGCTAGCAGGTGTCAATTTTTCTACAGCTGAGAGGCTGAGTTCATTGAAAAGAGGTACACGGATTACAATTATGCTGAAATCCCACCCTAAAAATAAGGGCGTTCATCGTTTTATGTTCACAGTTTATTGAGTACACAAACATTTCACACTAATTCTCCACTAGCGCCCCAGCGGGATTTTGTTAACTACATCTGTTCGAATTGTTGCTTTGTTCACGTCTCATTTTTTTTTGTTGAAAATGACGATGCTAAGAACTGGTCGTAAAATTACAAGCAAGTCACTTTTGCGAAGCGTATTTTTACAAGGTAAGCACATTCTTACGAAAAACAACCAGCTAATTTTTGTGATGACCCGAAATATAAATGAAATATAAATTTGACCACAGCTGTGCTTTAACGAGCATCTGCAACCGTTCGGTTCACGCCTACAAACTCCAATAATAAGGAACTCTACCTGATGTCCGGTTATTCTTTGAACGAATCTTCGAGACAATGCTGCCAATAGAATGAGAGAGATTGATTGTGACGCAACGTACGACACGTCATCGCAAACGCGCAGCTGTTTTCAAACGAATAAGTCCATGTATATTGCTGTTTTGGTCAACACGAAAAAAAACAAACGATAGAAGTCCTACTTGCTACACCATAACTTGCAAAATATTATAGGCCAAAGCGTTTGAATTTCATTCGTGGTTTTCGATGTGTCGTCTCACACTATAAAAGTCGACGATTTGATACACGCCGGAAGCAATCGGGAGCACTGTTGTCAGATTCTTCTGACGGATGTCAAAGGCAAAGGTGAGTCAGACGTCTACTTCCGCTTTTTCTTAATCGTTCACTGCAGTGGATGTAGGAAACGCTGCACGGTCAGGTATCTAGACCCTTCCCGCATGTCGTTTTGCACGCTTTGTCAACGAGTTGTCCTCTATGGCGGTTTACCCGCGAGAAGACCCTTAATGTGCAGCGAAAATATGTGTCGATCGCTTCATGGACGTCTACAGGTGAGCGAAGGAAGTTAAGTTTGTAACGGTGGCTGTTATCGTGTCACAACCACTGTGAAGTTTTCACTTGAAGCTATTGAAGAATTCCTCTTCAGTCTGACAGCCTCCAATCTAACATACGCGTAAGGCATGTCGCCATCTTACATAGCTAGACCTCACCGGTACTGCGCTTACTGAAACCAAAGCTAATCACATGTTCTGCGCCGTACAGGCGATGTACTAGAGCACCTAGCCCATTTTTCATCTTTCAGAGACCACGCATTAGGTAGTAAGGACCTTAATGTCCTCACTTATTCCATAGAATGAAATGCAATGCTTCCACTTACGAAATTTCTTTAGGCTATGAACTCGCGCCGTCTGTGTAGCCAAAACAACAGAGGGAACGTTAAATGTTTAACTGAGAAACCATTTGAGCTCACCGTAAAGCCAGTGTCGTAGACAAAGCTCCGCGGCCATGTGCTACACAAAACGAATATATGCCCAGTACCTCCTTTGCGAATAATAGTATAGTGTAGTAAAGGGATGGGGGAATAAAGTGTGGGTGAGGAGAGATGTGAAGGGGAAGAGAGAAATGAAAGAGGAGAGAGCGAAGCCTGGGATAGCCTTGAAGAGCACAGTAAAAGAGAAGATGGGAAGTGAAATTGAGGGTGAGGAGAACTGATGTTATGGTGAGGAGCAAGAAAAAGATAGGGAAAAAGAAGAGGTGACAGGGTAAAGGATAGCCTAATTGCGTAAAGTACAGCCTATCAAGGGGTGGAAAGAAAAAAAGTGCGGATGAGGAAGAATGGATCCAAGTGTCAGAACAAAGCAAAGGAGGAGACTAGGCAATATAGAAAGAGATAAGTAAAGAAAAAAATAAGTTGATGAAGAAGACGTAGATATAGAATAAGAAATGTATAAATATGGTGAAAAAAAAAGAGAGAACTCAATCTGAATTCGCCAAGTGGTGGCTCTTCTGGTTTCCAAAAATTTGCCAGGAAGTGTCTAACTTATCTTTCAATCGAACACTTGTTTGAACGACGCTGTATTATATGCAGCGTCTCTTTATATTTTTAATTTCTTAACTGTGGTTTTTCGGTGTGTACGGCAATTGCATGCGTGTAACTACTATGAGAAATGCGTTCGTGTTGTCCTCTCATTTGGCGTTTGAGTGAAGCCAATAAACTTCGAGTAGGTATAAGTGAGCATGTGAGGAGCGGTAAAATATCCCCCGATCAGCTTTTTTAATAAACGTTACCAGGCATGCTCCACTGTAAAGAAGTTCTCCCAGACACGCGCGTAGTGTTCGGTGATTTGGGCATAAAAACAGCTCCAACACGTTGCGTGGAAACTTGGGCAATTTGGTAGGACATAACTGAATGTATGAACAGTGCAACCTAGAGGTTAGGTTGTGCTGTTCATACATACGGTTTTCACACGCATGGTGATTCCGCCCATATTCCCACGGGACTGCTTTAAGCTCTGCATTAGTAGAGTAACTAGTACTCTAAATCGTTACCCCCCTCCCTTTTTTTAAAACACAATTAAACTAGAGATGACGATTTATAATGGGAAATACTCATGTTATTGCTACCCATGCATAATGCCTATGCATAATGCCCAATGAGTTGCATAATGCCTATCAGAAAAATTGTGGCGGGCTTGAATGTGCCAAGAATGTTAGACAAACTGCTAAACGAGCGTCCTTCAAACCGGAATCGCACTCGCAAAGAAGAACTGTGGCCTTGACTGAGAATCCAATGAGACAGTTCACCTGTTCCGGAAGATCGAGTAATCAGGACGCAAAGGCGCATCCGGTGGTCGCTAAACGGGATAGCAACTGGGAAAATTCTCTTACCGTGCGGATCTGCGCAGAGATGAGTTAGTTAGTTCGACGTTTCGAGACTTCGGTCGCCTTTGAATGTAAACGCCGATATCCTTCCGTTCACACCCACGAGTTGGTTGCTGAAGCGGGCACTATGAACAGGCATAGGCAAAAATTAGATGCGCCGGAAGAACGGCAATCTTACCGGCTCACGATGCGTGTCCATCTGTCTATGCGCAACTTTCCGTACCACATTTACTTTAAAGATAACTCCGCGTGCCAAGTCGATTTGCATATGTTGAATCCTGAACATCTTGTCGCTTATTATAATAACTTCCTGCAAGGTAAACTCCGCGCACGCGCATCTCTCAAGAGACGGATATAAAGTCCCAATTTACGAACGTATTGCCGGGGAGCATTACGTCAAACAAGCGAAAGTGATAAGCAATTATCGAGAGTGTACTTACGCCAGCTAATATTTTGTCGTCTATTAGTTGAACATATTAATGAAAATCAATCTGTAAGATTCCGGAAAGTGGTTTCTAATCTGATGCCTATATGCCCACGATTGGCGTTGTATTCACGCTATGACATGTTTTAGTGGCACAGCCAAGCGAGGCGGGAAGTGTTCAAACCTTTCCGAAAGTTTTCACTTTTGCTTGCGTATATAAAAGCGCACACATACAAGCACACCCACGAAATACATAAAGTATGGTGGGACCCCCTCCCCCCTCTTTTCTCCTTATAAAAACGAATTCTGCAGATCCCACGTAATTTGGGAATCCCCGTTAGCGGAGGGAAGGTGACCATGTTTTATTTTTTTTAGTGAGCGACACGTTACGAAATTATGCCGAATATATGTTTAAAAGTTACATGCACAAACATACATTGGCGAGTTACAGATGTTTATGTAACCTGTTTATTGCACTTGCTCAATGCTGCCAACAGGAATGTGATATTAGCAACACGAGAAGTGATGAGCTCATACGAAGTGCTGGCGCTCGCGAGGATGGTAGCGCTGAACGCTGCTTTAAAAATACACTTCAGCGCACGGCACCTAACTATAATTGACGTTAACCCGACGTGACGGCTGAATCGTAGGAGTACATATGAAATATTTATAAAATTGAATAGCCAGCACTGCAGCCACAATCGACGTTTCACGAACACTAGAGGGTAGTTGAAAAACGGTAGTACGGAGACACAGCGTGGACCTGTGGTAAAATGCTTGACTTCTACGCAGAATGCTTGGGTTCGATTCATGCAGGGACCCTAACATTTCTTGTTTGCATTCATTTGGTCAACGCTGCCGATGTCAGGTTTTTCTTAGCACTCACGCCTTGAAATCGCCCATGCGTGTTCCCGCCATTCCGGGTCAATAGTGTCACTAACATGAGGCACAAACTCTGCTGCGGGTATGTGCCACTGTCTGGCGGGAAATGTTTGGTGACGTACGCGACGGTATTGTGAGAATATTCATGTCTTCCGCCGCACGTCATATTTGCCAAAGCACCTTACCCTTCCATAGTAATTTTGGTTCACGACCATTTGAGGGGGTGATCACGATAGCACCCTGACGTAAGCGGCTGGCTAGATAGATTGATTGAAAGTTAGATAGATAAATAGATGGGTGCCAAAAGTGCTTGCAGTACGCAAAGAAACGCCTCGCATTGAAAACATTCTGGCTTTGGCCTTATATTTACGGAAACTACAGCTGTCAGCTTCAGTGTAGTTCTTCAACCACAGTGATGCCTTACAATGGAACAAGGTTCCCTAAAATTATAGAGCAATTCAGGCGAAATTAACGTACTGTTAGTAAGAGAAAAAAAGAAAAAAAAAGCTACAGATATACTACTTTGCATATGAAAGTTATATTTCCCAACTTTTGCTTGCGTTTAGAAAATTTGGAGGAAATATCGCAAGAACGCTGAGCATACTGCACTGAGCCACCTCGTCGGCATTAAGTATGAGAAGGTGTGCGGCAAAGCACGAAAATGCAGCTTTATGTTTAATGTATTTGTCACTTTTTGAAACCCATGCTGGTGAAATTTGAATGAAAAGATAAAAAATGTAGGTATGTCCGATTACACAGTAGATGCTGAAGGGCTGCAGATAGCCTAAGTTGGACAAGCAGTGGGAGAATTGACTTTTTTTAATCATAGAGACAGCTTTGAGATGATAAAGTGAACATGCTTAATTCACTACAGTTTTATCCCAAAATCAAACTTCAGAACTTGCGCTTACTAGGCTGCACACGACACAACGTTAGGTTTTCACATTATAGCCGTACGCAGTCTAAAACTGAAAGGAAAGCGATATGCGGAGGTGCTCAAAAACCAAGTTCTTTAACAGTGTATTCTGCATCAATGTAACCTATTTCCTAAGTGCTCGAAGTGACCCTACCGTTTTACCAGTACGAAACCTGTGCGATAACTTGCCCTAGTCTTACTCAACGTTATTGGTAAAATACAACTCGGCCTAAACGCCACTATGCTCAAATAACTGGCTGAGATCTCTTTGTTCAGCTATAAACTTGAGAAACCCTTGTTTCTGATGGGGGCGTTAGACCATTTGCTGGACAAAACAAATGCACGCTCGTGAACTGAAGTGTGCTGTGGCCTGTATGCAAGAAATATTCATAATACATAGACGCTTGCAGATGTTACCAGCATTCTTCTTAAACAAAAACGATTGTGCTCGATAGGTTCACAATCGTTGCTCCAACACCAACAGAAGATTCTTGGCTAACACTTTCTGTGAACCCTGCAGGTGAAGCATATAAGAACTTCACAGTGTAACTGCTTCTTTGAAGATTCGTTTTATTGTACGCGGTAATAAGTTAACTACGTGTGTTGGGTGATTCTTACCTAATATGTCTCAACGCGAACAAATTGAGAAAACAAGGACCATGCTGGCAACTGGCAAACTTTCAGACACTGGGCTGCCCACGGTTCTATTAATCCATGCATGCAGCTCTCGAGTATCTCAGTTCGGTGGATTGAACAGCTGTACTGAATATAGTTCCTTTCAAGCGATTGTTGAAATGTATTAGGTTCGCAAATTTTTTCTCAGTATTACCACCATAATTGAAGATCATAAGGAAAGTTCTTGTCATCGGTTAAGACAGTCATCCACTCTTTGTCACAATTCTGAAATAAATCCAGCATTTTGAAACCCACTACTATGAGTAATACGGGTTATGTACGAAATACTTAAGCATACAGTCGCACACAGTCCAATTAGCAATAACGCGTCTGTTTTGTCAGGATTGCTACAATACTGCATCGCACTTGGACTTTTGTGGGGTCCTTAAGATGGCAAGTGCTTCATTCTTGAGTGGCAGGAAGGAGTCAACATTTGGCGAGTACCTCGAAGTTAGACCGATGGACGACTTCACTGAATTCAACGTGGCTATTGCATGAACCAATGCACGAGCAACTCCAAAGACTGTGCATATCATTTCTCTCTTTCCGCCTCTTGAAGAAGCGTCTACGTTCAAAAAAGTGACACTTTTCGAAACGGAGATTATTACCAGCGCAAGAAAGATAACAGTAATGGCTTCTGATCACAAATATGATACCTTAAGTGCTCTTTTTGCATTACGCAGGTAACAAAACGAAAAATAAAGAAGCTTCTTACTTTTAGTAAGAGCACCGAATGGCTAGGCACGGAATGTGCAAAAGTAGTTTCGTATATAAAAGGGAACTTCAGCTTGTCGTTTATGACTCATCACAGTAAGGTGTCATCCCACCACGTCAATTGGGAAACACGCTTGCAAAAGAGCTATTATTAAAAACATTGTTGATTTTAATTTTTTTACGTGCTAAACACCATAGTTCATATGATTTCCGGAAGATTCATTGCTCGAATTCAGAAAGCAGGCAATATTTTGTGCATCTTACCAGGACGAAGTCGAAATTGGTAGCTGATTGTCGATGGCACCTTTGGTCACTGCAGAAAAAGAAACAAAAGCAAGATTCAATAATGGAAGCAGGAAATAACTACCGAAATAAAATGAGGACCCCAGCTGTTAAGGTGCTTTTTATTAAACGTAAGTAAAGACATTTTCTTATTTTTTACGGCAAGATGTGATTGAATGCACTTCGAGAACGATTTTTTTTCTGACTATTGCTTCAAATGCTTTGTGAAAAAATTCAGTGCGAAATTAGTCACTCTGCAAAAACAAAAAAAAGGGGGGGGGGGACTACCAATTTTGTCAAACACAAGCTGGTGTTGCTAAAAGTAAGTAAAGAAGAGAGAAGCATGTAAACCTGAATGCATTTGCCCCTCGTATAACGTCACACTCCTTCATACTCGTTCAAGAACACAATAAGGCATAAAAGATCCGGGATAAGTGGTGCCAATGCACTGTCAGATTTGCCATATTCGAGCTCCCTCTCATATCCAGTCACTTTGGTTCTACAAGGTGTTCAGAGGTGTTCAACGTACACCAGCAGGCGTGTAGGATGATGGGCTGAATAAACAGTCCCACGAGGATCACCGCAGAGCGCCCCGCCGCGGTGGTCTAGTGGCTAAAGCACTCGGCTGCTGGCCCACAGGTCGCGGGCTCGAATCCCGGCTGTGGCGACTGCATTTCCGATGGAGGCGGAAATGTTGTAGGCCCGTGTGCTCAGATTTGGTTGCATCTTAAATAACCCCAGGTGGTCGAAATTACCAGAGCCCTCCACTACGGCGTCTCTCATTATCATATGGTGGTTTTGGAACGTTAAACCCCACATAACAATCATCAAGGATCACCGCAGAAAAAAAAAAGACTCAACGCTGTTTCCACTCGACGCAGCACAAAATCCAAGGATCACCCAAATACAGACGTACAAAGAAATAATAAAAAGGACACTGAGTACTTCGAGTTCCGGGTCACGTTGCAATAGCCACTGGAGTAAGAACGATTCAGAAAACGCCCCCCCCCCCCCCCTCTTCACATTACTACAAGAATGCCTCCGGACCGAGTGCACGATGGTTCCTGTTGACGGAGTTTTGAATAGACACGATCCTGAGGACAGATGAGCCGTGCATCCAATAACCTTGACGCCTACCACATGGCACACAACTCCAAGTTTGGCTTCAGTGCAGTTGTGAATCTCCTTAGAGCTACAACGACATGGACGCTCACGGTCCCCGCACCCGTCGCCACCATGCATGGAAATCGGGACGGTGGTGCCATCTTGCGAAACGCCCTATTCGCATGCAAAATCCTCTCGGGAGCCACCGAGTCGATGCAGTTGTAGCTACACTGCATGCATACATCACCGGGGAGCACGTACTCGGTCCCCGTGAAGCAGTAAGCAACGACGAAGCCCTTGAGAGCACGGCCCAGCGCTCCTCTGACCCCTTTGCGGGGTTCCATGACTGGGCGCTTCTAGCCGCGTGCACGACGCGGTTACAACTGCTAGGCCTGGCGCCTCGTCACGGGCTTCAATCAGAACGCACGTTCGCAAGCGGTGGTAATAAACTGCCGCACGAGAGAGACACAAAAAATAGGCACCGAAAGCAGCGGACCGTGGTTTTGTTTTGGGCTGAGTGCAGTAAACCGTGTTTTTTTTTTTTTAAGTGAAGAAAATGTTTTTCAAGGATAAGTGCTATGCACGCGATAAGCTAGACGTGAACAGGCTGAAACAAGGTTGAAGGGGAGATTATAGCACTGGCCTTGGCCACAATTCACATATGTTGTGTTACTTAAGAGTTTATTTTTAATTCAACTTGTGGACTAGGGTATCCGTTGGCCTAATGAAAATGTCGACATGTTTCATGCACGAAGCAATGCCGAAATGTTGACGCAAGTCCACGCTAAACTGAGTTGCTTGCCTACACCAGATAAGGGTACGCTGAAACAACAAAGCGCGCTTCAATATAATAGTCACAACGAAAGCCATTTTTACTTGTTGTAAGGGGCCCACATAAAACTATAGGTGTTTCTTGAAAGGTATTTTTCTAGTTGGCATATTTTCGTAGTAATAGTAGCAATAGCAGCATCCGCAACAGCAGTAGTTGCAGTAGTAGTAGTAGTAGTAGTAGTAGTAGTAGTAGTAGTAGTAGTAGTAGTAGTAGTAGTAGTAGTAGTAGTAGTAGTAGTAGTAGCAGTAGAAGTAGTAGCAGTAAAGTATAGTAGCAGTAGTAGTGGTAGTAGTAGTTACTGTTGTTTTAGAGGTGAAGCTCCTCTTAGTCTAACCTTGTCCCGCGTCAGGCGTAACCGGCAGTTTGTCCCGAACAGTATAAAAGATGGCACTGCAGGTCTCATCAGAATTTCTCGTCTCAATTTATAGATGGCGTTGATACAACAGCAGTGTGTGCAATAAAACAGACGGATGCACAGATGACGGAAGCATGGACGGACTCAAGGACAAACACATGCACGAACGGACGGTTGGACGGACCGATGATGGAAACATGAACGGATGGATGGACGCACAAATGCATGGATTGACGCACGGATGGACGCTGGGATGGAGGTACCGAAAGACGGATGCATGGATGGACGGACGTACGGACGGACTTACGGACGGATGTTGGGATGGATGCATGGACAGTCGGATGCACGGATGAACGGACACACGGACAGATGGACGGACGAACACTTCACCCCACTCATCATCATTCCCTCCGTGGACATGCTGTCATTTTTAGTTGACGTTGTTTGTTGACTAACAATGACAGCATATGAGAGGAGTTATGGAGTAATTTGAACCTTTATTATTTAGAAGAGGACGACTTTCGGCCACGGCTTTGTAATAGATGGGAAGGTGCTGCGGTGAGAACGTCGTAGGAATATTAAATGTCAGTTCTAGTGAGTTCACCGAATGGGGAGGGTTGCGCCTGTCTTGGATAGATGTTCAATAGGGTCACTCTAACACGACATGGTCGAACACTTTTACACCACTTCATATGGGCTTTTATGCTAGAATGATTCGCAAGTGCCTTTGACGCTTCATCGTTGGAATGAAGCACCTTCCCTAACCTTCTTATGTCGTAGCGTAGCCTGTGTTGAACGAGCAAAGTAGCTGAACTTTTTAATTCAAGAAACGCACCACATGGTGGCGATATGAAACATACCATCCAACAATATGAGCCAATCAACTCCGTGTAAGCTCTCCCTTTAACGAAATTTCAAACGTTTCGTAGGGAGATGTCTCGTATAACATGACGTCAGAATTTCACCTACGATGAACTAAATGAAGGTAAAAACTGAGCGCACTATGCTCCCTAACTCTCGTCGAGAGGAAACGAACGTCACCTCCTGTTGCTGAGCGACTGCATGTTTCCGGGCTCTCTAAATGAGCAAGCGCACGCCGAATAGTGTGTTCTCCATTAATATAGACAAAAATATCCTTGAAAACTTCAGCGAGGCAGTGTTCCAGTAAGTATAATTTGCAATGTGTAGGTATTGGTCTGATTTTTTTTTTTCGAACACACAGGCTTCTCCTTCAGCGCAATTCTCTTTTGATTGATTGATATGTGGGGTTTAACATCCCATAACCACCATATGATTACGAAAGACGCCGTATTGAAGGGCTCCTGAAATTTTCACCACCTGGGGTTCTTGAACGGGCACCAAAATCTGAGCACACCGGCTTGCAGCATTTCCACCTCCACCGAAATGTAGCCGCCGCATGCCGAAATTCGACCCCGCGACCTGCGGGACAGCAGCCGAGAGTGCAGTTCTCCTTGTCAATTGTTTTGATGTGTAGAAACAAGTGGTTCGTCTATAAGAATCACGGTTTTCACGCTGTTTGAAGCAAAGAAAAACAGCGTTATTCAAATCAAGCCGCAAGGTATCAAAGCACCGCCTGCAAACTCGTCATAAGCTTCAAAGGTAGGCGTTGCAATGCTAAGCTTTTGGTCGCGGGTTCAATTCCCACTCACAGTGGGCGCATTTCGACTAAGCAAATAGTAAAAGGCATGTATGAGCAGACATACGTACACGTCGACGAATGCGAGGTTGTCAAAATGAATTTGAAAATTCACTTAACGGTGCACCCCTAGCACATGGTAACGATGCCGTGGAAAACATCAGAATTGATTGCCGTTGTCTCTAATGTTTCTTCAGGTCTACCTGTGTGTGAAAGCAGTGGTTACTTGTCAACGCTTACCGGCGTGGCGGTAAGCGTTGACGTTCAACATACGATGCCGTGTTCCTAAAAACTTATTATATGATTCTACTTTTTCTAAGCGTTACGAAGTCTAGGCTTCTTCCTCAATAAAAAAGCAGGAATATTTAATTATGAAGTTTACCGTTCCGTCTGTCAACGCTTACCGGCGTGGCGGCGGCTACAAACGATATTCCGCTAATTACCCTAACCACACTTGCCCGCCCAGCTTTCGTATGAACTCCCGCACATAAACCTCTCGGCTTCTCGACGACGAAACATCGCCGACATAATCACGCCCCCGGTGGGCCTACCGCGAGACGGCGTTCCTTACGGCAATGTCGTAACCGAGGGTGCAGCGGTGTAGTACGACATGGACACCATACCCGAGGTCTCTTGGGAGAAACGCCGCTTCGCAGACCATTAGATGCAGTCCACGGACGTCCATAGAGCGCTTGCCCGGCAATCAGCGAGTTTAATTGAGCGCTACGTCTCATACACACACACACGAAGAAGGGGCTCTAGAATGTTTCCTTCCCACCGTCTCCGTTGCACCGAGACCGTTTTCGCAACACCCGCTTATGCCACTGAACCGTCTGTGCGCGCTCGTTCTGCAGAGTATACTCACGTTCCGGTTGCAATGGAGAAAGTTTGTTCGTGTATTTGTGCGTGTCTGTCAGCGTTACATGTATTCTACGTACATATTTCATGACCGCGTGTACGTTTTGTGGTTTGTGCCCTGCGTGCGTGAATAGCACCGCAGTGAGTAAGGACTCGCCGAAGAATGCGGGCGCCTGATGTTGCAACGAAATCTGGCGGTTTTATGCGACGGCGCACTCGCTCACTCTAGCCTGCTCGCCTGTGCATCTGTGGTGGCGCACTAGCAGTCCTGGCAGAGCCGACGTGCATGCGAAATGAGTTTGTCGACAGAGAGGTGAACGCACTGCCTTATTACATTGCGTCACAAACATGCTCGGCTGAGAACTCCATTGCCAAAGATCGTTTCTGGAAGCGCTGTTTGAATTCAAAAGGTGTCCACTTTATTTGAATCGATGCGGGGATTATTGGTGTAAACAGCACTTGCACGGAAAGCCTATCAATACTGAAAGAAGGCGGCAACGGCCGAAACAGAAATCACAACGTTAGGGCCAACAGCTCGTGCTTGAGGCATTTGCTAAATAGATGGCCCACTACAGCATATTCTTATCCTTTCTCCGTACAGGATACATATCTCGTGGAAAGGTAAATCATGTGAATGTGAAGGCTGTGATCAGTTGGGATCAGTGGTAGGTGTGCTGCTGTGGACATCTTGTATGCTTAATGGATACGCCACATCGGGTCACTGAAGTCATATTCGGCGATGGCGTTTCTCCCCGCGTTGTTGGTTCAGCTGACACCTCCTAAAATTTTCAGAGGAGGCGCTGGTTCTACGAAAGTGCAGCTTTCGATATCCCAGTTGCCACATTGCATGCCACGCGCATACTACATGCTACGAGTATACCGCCATGCACATTGCGCAGCGATACTACATTTGTACAGCACAGAGAGCTGATCTGCGACCAAGCATGCTGCGTAGCGCTCACTTGTTCAAACTTTGTGGTGGTTAGTACAGACGGAACGGTAAACTTCATAATTAAATATTCCTGTTTTTTACTGAGGAAGAAGCCTAGACTTCGTAACGCTTAGGAAAAGTAAAATCATATAATAAGTTTTTAAGAACACGGCATCGTATGTTGAACGTCAACAAGTTTCATTTTATATCTTTGTGCTCGTGCAATGTCCGAACATGAAACGCTCTGAAAGATTACCAAAAGATCAATTGCTTGCTTACGCATGAAACCAATATTATTGCTCAGTATAGACACACAGTCGTAGTAGTTAACCAATGCACAATGAATTGTGAATTCTTTTCGGAGGGGGCGGGGCACAAGGTTGATTCGGGGGGAGAGGCGCCCCCTTCAAGTGGCAATTTTTTTCTTTTTCGGGGAAGGGGCATGGTCATGGCCTCCGCCTGGTTACACCACTGTAAAGCTGTCACTTAACACGTTGAAGTTTATTAAAAGTTTATTTCATTGACAGGCGATGTTGCGAACAACATTTGGTAGTTCACATTCAAGATTTTCAAGCTTCCAGTAACATCTTTGTTGATTAGTCGGCTGGTTCAGCCTCGCTACATTCTAGTGTCATTGGATGCAAAGCGAAGATGACACACATGTCTTGAAACTGAATGAAAGGTATCTGGTGTGAAATGTGATAACGTGTGACACTCGTCAAGGTGTTTGAGATGAGCTGCGTGAATTGTTATATTATAAGCCTCGTCCCATTGTACAGGGCACTGAAATATGATCAATTCATTTTTCGATGGCAACGCAGTGAAAGTAATCTAAATATGAACTTGGTACTGCAGCATGATAGAGTTCTTAAGCGGGCTTTGAAATGTGTTGCGAAATGCCAGAGCGAGTGAGCTTGAACTACGCCCGGTAAATGTCGAAGATTTCTTGTAGTAGAACGCAAACACGAATGCAAGCAGGCCATGTTTCATGGTGCTGCCCATCGTTACGCTACGAACTTCCAAGCTAACGCCGCAACTTCCGTACCGCGCGTTGGTCAGCATTATGAAGGCCGGTTTGCACAGTGTCACGACCCGTACATTGCGCTCTTAGGAGCTACGGAGGCGCACCAAGCCGAGAAGGGGCGGCTACAGAGTTTGCGATGAAAGGCCTTTCCCTCTTCGGTTTAAGACCTATGCCAACTGCTGTAAGCAATTGCAAACGGCAACCTGGACCACGCCCCAGCCGGTAGCTAGACTCGCGCTTGCTACCTGCCAGCCATGAAGAGCTGAGCGTCTTGTGACACTCGTCCACAGGACTGGTTACTTGTGAGTGGTTTGTGGGAACATATATCCCTGACGAAAGATTGGGAAGGGAACTTGGCAAAGAGAGATTGCGGGGCTTGTTGCTCCTTCACGAGCACGGGTAACCTCGAAACTTAGAGCACGGCTGCTGTATAGGCTTAACGTCACCGAATTCATAGCCAGTGGTTTCCGTTTTCTATGTGCTGATTGTTCAACCAATTCGTCCTCTATTTTAAAGGAGGCACTGGTTCAACAAGGGTGCAGTCTTCGTCATCCGCATTGCCACATGCTTATAGTATACACTTCATGCTACGGGCACACTACCTGCCACAAACATGCTGCCCCAGGGATGCCACTGAGATAATGCTCAACAATAACAACTGGTAATCAGAGACCAAGCATCCTGTACACTGCAGATTAATTCATACTTTTTTTCAGGTTCTTACACACAGAACAGAGCAATCAATAAGCACAGTATTCGTGCTCGTTCTCAGGGAGGAAAAGATGGGATTAGTAATTTGTCAAAAAAGTGCATTACCGCCTTGAATTTTACGACGACCGCATCACACATTTAACAACAGTAAAAAAAAAAGTTCTACACTTGATCTCTGCGCTCCTGCAATGTCTGTGCATGAAAATCCCTGAAAAAGACGCAAGAGAGTCATTGTTTGCTTACGTATGAAAAAATATTGCTGTTAAGCTTTGTCATATAATTATTACTTGTTTACCAATGCACAATACGGACAACAGTTCCGAATGCGAGCGAGCAGATGAACTTTTCCGAGCTCTCACTATCACATCGCTCACGTGGAACTTGGTTTCAGTGGCACGCGGCGTTGCCCACAATCTTTGGTAGCCCTAATTCAAGCTTTTTAAGCTTCTATTGATCTGCTTGTTGACTTGTACGCTGCTTCAGTTTCGTCGCAGTCTAGCGTAGTTGGGTGTAATATCTCCATTCATCGCTATCCTAGTCAAACATACGCCAGAGATGCGAAATATGTCCGGCGCATCTTAATGCGCAAAGAACAGGTGACAAGAATTTGGAAGTTCTGTTACTCGAAAGGAAATTATGCGCTTAGAATAACGCGTTCGATGCTCTAACCACTGAGCTACCACAGCGGCCTAATTATGCGCTCAGAAAATGTGGTCAGGCGGTTCTCGGCCTCTGCGGTGCGGTAGCTATAGTCTGCTCGGCTGTCGACTCGAAACTTGCGGGTTCAATGTGCGCTCGGCTAAGGCGGTCACATTTCGATAAAGGCAATGTGCTAGTGACTCCGGTACTGTGCGATTTCAGCGCACATTAAAGAGCACGAGTTGGCCGAAAGTTTCCTTTATACCCTTCAGCACAGCGTGCATTACAATATCGACGTTTTGACACGTAAGCTCTTAATATTGTAGTTTCTGTCATTAATAAATGCGAAGCCTTTTCTTGCGTACTGCAATCACTTTTTGCATCTATCTATCTATCTATCTATCTATCTATCTATCTATCTATCTATCTATCTATCTATCTATCTATCTATCTATCTATGTGTCCGTCCATCCGTCCATCGATCTATATATCCATCTATCTATCTATCTATGTATCCGTCCGTCCGTCCATCGATCTATCTATCCATCTATCTATTTATCTATGTATCCGTCCGTCCGTCCATCGATCTATCTATCCATCTATCTATCTATCTATCCGTCCGTCCGTCCATCGATCTATCTATCCATCTATCTATCCATCTATCCGTCCGTCCGTCCATTGATCTATCCATCTATCTATCCATCTATCCGTCCGTCCGTCCATCGTTCTATCTATCCATCTATCTATCCATCTATCCGTCCGTCCATCGATCTATCTATCCATCTATCTATCCATCTATCCGGCCGTCCGTCCATCGATCTATCTATCCATCTATCTATCCATCTATCCGTCCGTCCGTCCATCGATCTATCCATCTATCTATCCAACTATCCGTCCGTCCGTCCATCGATCTATCTATCCATCTATCTATCCATCTATCCGTCCGTCCGTCCATCGATCTATCTATCCAACTATCCGTCCGTCCGTCCATCGATCTATCTATCCATCTATCTATCCATCTATCCGTCCGTCCGTCCATCGATCTATCTATCCATCTATCCGTCCGTCCGTCCATCGATCTATCTATCCATTTATCTATCCATCTATCCGTCCGTCCATCCATCGATCTATCTATCCATCTATCTATTCATCTATCCGTCCGTCCGTCCATCGATCTATCTATCCATCTATCTATCCATCTATCCGTCCGTTCGTCCATCGATCTATCTATCCATCTATCTATCCATCTATCCGTCCGTCCGTCCATCGATCTATCTATCCAACTATCTATCCATCTATCCGTCCGTCCGTCAATCGATCTATCTATCCATCTATCTATCCATCTATCCATCCGTCCGTCCATCGATCTATCTATCCATCTATCTATCCGTCTATCCGTCCGTCCGTCCATCGATCTATCTATCCATCTATCTATCCGTCCGTCCGTCCATCGATCTATCCGTCCATCGGTTCATCCGTCTATCCGTCCGTCCGTCTATCCGTCTATCCGTCCGTCCGTACGTCTATCCGTCCGTCCGTACGTCTATCCGTCCGTCCGGCCGTCTCTCCGTCCGTCCGTCCGTCTGTTTCTCCGTCCGTCCGTCCGTCTCTCCGTCCGCCCGTCCGTCCGTCCGTCCGTCTGTCTGTCTGTCTGTCTGTCTGTCTGTCTGTCCGTCCGTCCGTCCGTCCGTCCGTCTATCTATCTATCTATCTATCTATCTATCTATCTATCTATCTATCTATCTATCTATCTATCTATCTATCTATCTATCTAGCCGCTTACGTCTCGTGCTCTCGCGATCACTCCCTTACCTTGGCGTGAATCAAAACTCGCATGGGAGGGTAAGACGGTTTGACGAATATGACGCGCTCGTGAGGACATGAATAATGTCACAGTCCCGTCGCGTACATCGTCAAAAACTTCCAGCCAGACAGCGGTACATGAACGCCGGTGGGTATGTGCCACTGGTATGCGAGTACGTGCCACATGTGACTGTCACTTTTTACCTAGCCAGGGATGGTGAGAACATACACGAGTAACTTAAACGCGTAAGCTATAAACAAAAGTCACATCGGCAGCGTTGGAATGCAAAGAATAAATGTCAGGTTCCCTGCAGAAATCTAACCTAAGCTTTCTGTGTGGCATTCAAGCATTCCACCACAGAGCCACACTAGGTCACGGAAATACTTAGATCGATTGATTGATATGTGGGGTTTAGCGTCCCGAAACCGCCATATGATTATCAGAGACGCCGTAGTGAAGTGCTCCGGAAATTGGGACCACCTGGGGTCCAAATTTCCGGAGCCCTCCACTGCGACATAGCATAGCGTTTAACGTGTGCCCAAATCTGAGCACATGTGCCTAAAACATTACCGCCTTCGTCGGAAATGCAGCCGCCGCCGCCGGGATTAGATCCCGCGACCTGCGGGTCAGCAGCCGAGTACCTTAGCCACTAGACCACCATGGCGAGGCACGGAAATACCTTTCAAACAGGGAGTAATGTTGGTGCAGCGTCAATTGTGGTTGAAGTGTTCGCTCTGCGATTTGATAAACATTACATATGTAGTCTTTCGATGCAGCCGTCACGTTTGGATAACGTCAGGTATAGTTAGGTGTCACATGCGCTGAAGTTGATTTATGTAGCAGTGTCCAGGGCTACCATCCTAACGAGCAGCAGCACTTCATATCAACTGATCGCTTCTGGTGTTGCTAATAATCATGTTCCTGTTTGCATCGTTGCGCAAATACAGACAACTGCTTATATAAACACCTGAAACTGTGCAACATATCTCTGTGCTGCGTGCAACGTTTATATATGTATGCATATAGTCAAGTAGATCCTCCGTGAGCAGTCACAACGTGGTTTATTTCGACGTTTCGGCCTAGAGTCTGGCCTTCATCTACTTGACTATATGCAACACTACGGCCACTCAACCACCATGCCTGCCTGCATATATATATATATATATATATATATATATATATATATATATATATATATATATATATATATATATATATATATATATATATATATATATATATATGAATAAAAAGAAGACACACGTTGAAAAACAGAAAGGTTTCTTTACGTTTCGGCCGTGGGACCGGCCTTCGTCAGTTTCGACGACTTAAGACAGGAAGACGTGGCCTGGATCACTTTAGCAGTTCCTGAGGTGGACCGTGTCGCAGCATGAATTGTTGGAGCAGGAAGGAAGCCACATCGCTCGCTGTAGCCGCAGGGAGAGCGGCAGTTTCGGCGTATCGCGTGAGGTGGCCCACAGCATCAATGGCCCAGCGGTTACCAGCCGACGTTAGTGGAAGTGGCCCATACAAATCGATGCCAACGCGCCCAAACGGCCTGGCAGGGCATGGTTGAGGTTGCAGACCTACCGGCGACAGGTGCGTTGAAGCTTTGCGGCGCTGACATTCTATGCAGGAGCGAACGAATTTCTGCACGTAGCGGTATATGCCGCGCCAAAAGTACCGTTGGCGAATGCGGTGGTAAGTCTTCGATACCCCGTAGTGCGCACATTGCGGATCAGAATGAAAGAATTCGCATATATGAGAGCGCAGAGTGCGGGGTATGACTAGTAGCCACTGGCGGCCGTCACCGCTGTAATTGCGTCGGTGGAGAAGGTCGTCGCGAATGGCGAAATGTGGGCTTGACGACGCAACGCACGCGTGGATGGAGTGGATGGATGAGTCAGCAAGTCTATCAGTGAGGCAATTCATTGATCCTTGCGCTGTTCAGTAGCAACGGCATGAATGCTAATGGAAGAAATGGCAAGGTGAGACGCCGAGTCGTGGACATTGTCGTCAGGCAAGGGAGAGCGTGACAGGGCGTCGGCGTCAGCATGTGGTGTAGATGCTGGAGGCGGCTGGTGCTATTCAGGAACGACCTCCGCGATTTCCTGCTGAATGGCTCGGCGGAGGGGAGGCAGAAGTGTGCTTGACGGCTGTTGAGCACGTTGCGGGGAAGCAAAAGCTAGTAAAGAGACCTGGCGGGCAACTTCCTCCCGCACGAATGACTTGATTTCAGCGAGCAAGGTGGTGTGGTCAGGAAGTGTTGACAAGGCTGAGAGATCCGCGTCACGTGACGGTGGCCGACGGGTCATTGAGCGCTGCCGCCGCAGCTCTCGTAACTTCGGCAAAGTGTAATGATCTCTGCCTCCGTGCGAGGGTTCTTGGCCAGGAGCATGGTGAAGGCATCGTCGGCGATGCCTTTTAGAACATGGGTAATTCTTTCAGCCTCTGCCATGCTCGCGTCCACTTTCTTGCACAAGTCAAGGATGTCCTCTATGTAACTTGTGAAGAACTCACCGGTCTGCTGTACTCGTTCACGTAACCGCTCTTCGGCTTGCAGCTTACGAACGGCAGGACGGCCGAACACGTCGACGACGGCGGTTTTAAGAGCGGACCAAGTGGGGAAATCGGATGCGTGGTTGTTGTACCACATGCCAGCCACACCCGCGAGGTAGAAAACCAGGTTGCCCAATTTACCTGCCTCGTCCCAATGATTGGGGACGCTGACGCGTTCGTACATAGCGAGCCAGTCCTCGACGTCGGTGCCATCCGCGCCGGTGAAGACAGGAGGGTCGCGGATGCGGGGGACACCGGAACATGGCGTCGGCGCAGGAGGAAGCGTTTGCTGCGCGGCGTCTTGGTGCATGGTGGAAGGCAAGGTACGGGATCGAAGCTCCAAGGGCATGGAATGCTAACCGAAGGTGTTAGAAGGGCACAGCACTCGCTACTAAATTGTTGAGACGTTTATTGACGGACACTTGTCGATGATGCTTGACAGCGACAGTCAATGCGGGTACCGACTCTCTGCACGAGCTGCTCTTCTCTTTGCTAAAAGGGCGAACCACTAGGCGCTGGAGAGGACGACCCTCTGTTCGAAGGCTTCGCCACAATTTTATATATATATATATATATATATATATATATATATATATATATATATATATATATATATATATATATATATATATATATATATATATATATATATATATATATATATATATAAATATATATATATATATATATATATATATATATATATATATATCGTCTTTTCACGACGTGCCGCTCAATAAAAAATAATGACACGGTGCACAACGTTGATTCCCACGCACGTGGGATCAGATCAGCTGAATTGCTTCTTCTTCTTCTTCTTCTTCTTCTTTTGTTATTATTATTATTAATATTATTATTATTATTATTATTATTATTATTATTATTATTATTATTATTATTATTATTATTATTATTATTATTATTATTATTATTTCCGAAATGAGACGGTGGAGAGTATCATTGATGACGCAAAGGCTACACAATGTATACAGTGTAAGTAGAGGCACGTAATGAGCTATAGCACAAGTGCCGCACGACGCACAAGCGTGCCTTACGTCGCTGTACAGTCCTGGCTTTATGGCGGTGGTTCACTCCTAACACGGTGCCTTAGTGTTGTCCTCATTGCCGTCGAGTTGGGCGTATGCCTCCTCCCGCGGCCCCTCGTCTCGGACCTGACGTACGCGCCACGCCGCGGTCAATCTGGGCTATCAGCACGACTGATCTAAGCACCGTGCTTCCGTATCGTCAGTACTCGCCGCAGCTGTTCGTGGCAGCCGTCATTTGCATTTCCCGTTTATCCTAGACAATGACCCAGCTTTCAGACTGTTCCCGTGGGAACAAATGCGCAATGGAAAGCGCGAGCTTTAGGAAACAAGTCTGAGGACATGAAGAAATTCAGTGTGAGAGGCACTGGAAAAAAAAGAGTCATAGGAGTGTTACCTCTGCGGCCCTTGTTTGCAGAGCATCAAAATGCCAAGTTAGCTACATGAGCGGTACAGCTCTCGTGGACTCTGCACAAACTAACTTATTTTCATTTATTCTTTGAGAAAACGACACCAGACCAAACCTGGCCTCTTTTATCCCGAACAGAGATGAACGGAGGCCTTAAGACAAGTTACGACAGCACAAACAAGACCATGCTCAATCGTCAGGCAAACCTCGAGATAGAAACACAAATCGTTTTCTGCAACACAGTGTTTTGGAAATTCAATTGCACGCAGCGTTTTGAATGCAAAATATTTTTTGCGTATACCGGCGCTTCAACAGAAATAAAATTATATTCTTGACTTTCTTTTTGAAGATCTCGCTTGCCACGTACATGATTCTTTTTGAAGAAACACGGCAACTAAGTTTGCAGATCAAAATACTATTTTCGGAGAGTCGTGTCAAGCAAGTTAATGTGTTTACTATCATCGATATTTACAGCAAACTACAATCAAATGTTGCACCACCAAATATAAATACGCCAACGATCACTGATTCGAATATGCAGATAACCACACATTAGCATACTTCTCGTTTCTATAAATCTGACTCCCGCAGAGGTACATCGGAGCATGAAGTACCCTTCTCACTGCAATAATGTTGAACCAACTAACCTAACAAGCAGTCTTTCATATGCTATACCTTGTTCGGCGTTAACGTAGACGACGCCATATGCGAAAAGTTACTTTGCTGACAAAATAAGTTGATCCGCCTGGTAACGCTTGAAACCGCGGAAAATCACATGAGGTGCAGGCAGCATTTCGGTGACATCGTTTTCCATAATGCGTAGGATCTGCTGGGATGTGGCCTTCGTTCGCTTTAAAAGCTGGCTACTCGAGGCCTCTATCTTCGGACTTCTGGGTGCTCTTCACTGAACCGAAACCGAGACCTCGGGTTCCGCGGCTGGAGCAACCTTGTTTCCTATTCGCTGTGGAAGGCTTTAGTGCGGTTGTTGTGGACACGCACTCTGATTTGCGTAGCACTTCTAAGCGGGTGTACAACTGGCAGTCGCCGTAAGAGGATCTACGGAAATAGCCGCAACCACACCGAAAGAAGAAAGAGACGCCTGAACATTTCGCGCGTTCGCAGGCGTACTACCATTCTCTCTGGGCCATAATCCTCCGCACGAGGAGCTCATTATAGCATACTCAACGGTGTGCGGGACAGTTAAACTGGTGCGTCTGTGCACAACGGTGCTACTAAACGGACAGTCGTGTTCACTCTCTCTCATTGGGCGCGGGCCTTTCAGGGCCCTCTCTTAGAGTCATCGCAGCCCGCTTCCTGAGTATCGCTGCTTTTAATCTGCACACCGACGCTGCGACCGGTTTGATGACTCGGTCCGGGACACTTCTAAGAGCCGCCGATGGTCGTAAGAGCTTCCGAAATTCGTCCTTATCGCCAAGTCCGATCGAGTACTGGGGTTTTCGCCCTGTTTGAGCGACGAGTTGGCTGCGCTTTTACTTGTTTTTCGCCGCATGTCTCCCCATGCAGTGTCACGTGCGCAGAATGTGTCTGTCGAGAATTATTGTGGACAAGGTCTAGAAGCCCAACTGGGCATGATCGCGACGAAGTTTGATTTGTGGTAAAGAAGTGATCTTGCTCAAGATAAACATGATGTGAGAAGTAAATAAGGTGTCTTAGTTCGCAGAAGCGTTTGACGTTTGGCGAAACCACAGACAGTTAAGACACTCGGTAATATAACATATACTTTTATTCCTCCGGGTACCAACGCGCGCTTGGTGTTGCAGTTGAGCTGTTGGTTAAACGAATGGTATGGGATCCAGCGCAGAGCCTAAGTTAGGGCCTATATCAATCTACACCACTTGTAAAGATGTTTATTTGGCGCCACCATACGGGTGGACTGGTAGTTCAACTAACAGATCAGTTCACGGACCCCGTGCACGAGCAGCGTCCACGGGCTATATACGGTAGAGGGAATCTCCTTCAGCACTAGGCAGCGCAGGAGAGTATGCCCCACAGAAGCGTCATTCTTCGCCACAGTGATAGCCTAAGTCTATTGCAACTACCGAGTCCAGCAACATACAGTTTGTGAAACATGCGTCCTTCAAGTGGCGGAGGCAGACGTTCACCACCTAGAAGTGTACGTCTTCGCCGTATTCTCCACATATCATGTCTGCGTAACTTGCCAGAGGTTACTTGCTCCGTGGTGTGAAAGTCAGTGTGGAGGTTATGTGGTGTTTAATGCGTTACAGAACCGGGGAGGAAAGAAGTGTACAATTAAGAGCTTGTTTTCTTCTTTAGACGCAATATTATTGAGATCTAGTAGTTAAATGCCGCAGAGGAAAGTATAGGGGATGTTATATGAGGTAATAGTAATGTAAATGTGAAGAAAGAAGAGTAGATAAGAAGATGAGTTGCCGTGCGCAGGAACCGAACATACGACCTTCGAATGACGCATTCGATTTTCTACCAACTGAGCTAGCACGGCGGCCATCCTCCCATGCACCTTATTGAGTATATACGTGAAGTGAACGCGAAGGCGTAAGTAAGCGTCACAGATGTTCCCATGGCGGTGATTGTGTGACACTCACCGCATAGCAACATGGGGGCGGGGGGGGGGATATAGCGGATAACCGCCGTGGTAGCTCAGTTGGTAGAGCATCGAGCGCATCATTCGAAGGTCGCAGGTTGAGTCCCTGCCCACGGCAAGTTATCTTTTCATCTACTTTTCTTTCTTCGCAGTCAGTTACATTAAGCTTACCTCATATAACATCGCCTATGTTTTTCTTAGCATAATTGTCAGTTAGATCTCATTAGTACCGCGGAGGAATGACGCCACTGTCAATTGTCAGTAAAACTTGAAGCTGTGAGAGTTGGTTCACACTTCACCGGACAGGTACAGGCGCAATCTTTCAGTTTTGGTGGAAAAATACCGCCTGTACCTGTCCGGTCCTTTCGTGTCCTTGTCTTTATTTGCGCACACCAGTTTACCCCGTCAATTGTCACTCTGGTTTCATAACATATCTTGTAAAAAATGTGAGCGTAAGTGGTGTTATTTTTTCCCCCTGATAATACGCGCCAACAATGTTTGACACGCCAGAGCCTCGAGTCATCAGCACACAAGGGGCGTCTCATTTCCTTGCCTGTGGTGCTGCCGATTGCGGGGGTGGTTGCTACGATGACGATGAGGCGTTGAAAAGTGAGTTCTCAAACTCAAAGGACTCCACTGAAACGTCGAAAGGGGGAAACATCGGAGACAAAAGCAGAAACAGTGAGCACAAAGCTACCTCTGTGTTCACTGTTTCTGCTTTTGTCTCTCAGCTTTCTTTTTTTTTTCCTTTTTCGACGTCGTAATAGCTTTCTTCGTGTTTAGGCATGTACGAACTTTCCTCACTAGCAACACTCTTGAACATGAGTGTTGTTTTGTGTACTTGCAGAAGAATTCGGCTCGGCCAACGTATTCCATGACTTCTGGTATACTGCCCCTCTATAGAATAGTGGGAATGATTTGCTTCCATTTTTAGGCACCGTGCCTTCACGCAGTGCTGACCCGATTGTGAGTCGATTAATCTAGGATTACCAGAAAGTTGCTGGACGTCGCGCTTCACTGCTGCAACGCGAAAAAGACAAAACAAGTAGAATCACTGCGGTCACAAACAAACAAATTTTCCATCTAGACCCCGAAGCACATAGATTCGGCGACCTACTCGATATCTTGCGATTTCTGCGTGCCACGGGCCAAATTGCCGGGAAAGGCACCGCCCGCTGGGAAGAAGGCAGAGATCGGGAGATCGAACCAATCGGCGTGAAGTATTACTGCACAGCGTAAGCCGCGTTTTTTTTTTCTTCCTCGCGAACAATTTTTCTTTTCCCCGTGACCAGTGAAGCTAAACACGTGTTTAATAATGTTCGTGAAGCGTATGGGCGTTTGTGCACGCTCGCTGTAGAAGCCAAGACACTCGTTCGCGATCTATGTCGCCGCCCGTATAATTCCTTTGGCACCACCAACTGCGTTGACCGCGAATCAGGCAAGCTTGCGGGTGCTCCACTCTACACCCTTTTTGCACAGCAAGCTATGGTTCGCTTGGCAGCGATAATTTTTAGAAAGCACGAAGGAGCCCGCCTTGTTTGTAATTTATTATTGACATTTAGACCTTTTTTTTTTCGCCTTCATGTTCGACACGAGCTCATTGCACACGTGTTCAAGCAGGAATTTGACCTGCCGCGTCTTACAGAAACAGCAATAAAATGAATACGCCTTCAGATGCGAAATTCACGGGTAGGAATTCGTACACTGACCTAACGTTTCGGTCGTGTCATGGTCTTAATGTTAGAACTGAAATATTCATATGTGCCACGCGCCTTTTTTTTTCTGCCAGAATGCCATTGACGTTTTTGTAGATATTGTGGGCATTTAGTATACGCATCCTCTTCACCGGTACATTATCATCATTATCATGTGTGGCTCATGCATCCCCATCGTTGTCGCGTGGCATCATCATCTTGGCTCATTCATCGTAGCTGTCGGCTGCCGGTTTCTCGGGCCTAATAAAAGGTAATCCAAACCAAGACCTCATAATATGTCTTTTTTAGGGGCGAAGCTCCTTAGGGCGTGGGCTGTGCGTCCCCTGTATGTAGCCACCTCTAGTTTAGTTCTTGCAGTGTTCACTAGATGGCGGTACCATCCCCTGTATGTAGCCACCTCTAGTTTAGTTCTCGCAGTGTTCACTAGATGGCGGTACCATCTCCTGTATGTAGCTACCTCTCGTTTAGTTCTTGTAGTGTTTACTAGATGGTGGTACTTGTAGCTGATGATGAAAAGATGCAAGATGTTATTAACTAGAAAGCGGTACTTGTAGTTGAGGAAAGACGCGAGATCTTATAAAATAGGAATGATGTCACATATGGCGCGTGTCATTGGTTGAAGGCAATCGTTCAATTTAGTGCGGCGACGTACGCTAGGGGGAGCGATGTAATAAAATCGAGTGGGCAAAATGTACAGAGGATTCATGGTTTACCAGGTTTACCTCCGGAGCTTCGCCCACTCATCATCATTCACTTCGTGGATATGGCGGCACTTTTTTTTGGTATCACTGCATTGTGCTTATGATGTTGCAGTGCGTAGTTAGTAGTTGCTTAGTCGTCTGTCAGAATTATAAGTCACCGAGCTTAATTATGAGTAAACTCTCTGGGACTTGCGCGGAATCTGATTATACCGTGTGGGTGAGTTTGGGCAAGCCCACCTGAGAAATGTTTTGATCATTCTGTGTACGAGTGAGTCCGGTTCAGAATTTTCGTCAATGTGAGGCTGATGAAAGTGTGATTTATTCACAGTTAAGGTGAGCCTTATGTGCAAACTATACATATTTCTTGGGTAATCATGACTGAACGTTGTGAACAGGCCTGGCAACGTTCATTTTTTTTCTTTGCAAAAAGTTATTGCTGACTGATTTTTTTTCTGGCGCTGAGAGAACGCCACGAAGCTATGATAAGCACGCGTGCTTAACCAACACCCCGAGCAAAGTGCTCGACGTGTTGCGAAACACTAAAGCCAGTGAGCTTGTACGCACGGTAACTGTCGAAGAGATTCTATAGAAGGACGCGCACACTAATGCAAGCAGGTTATGTTTCATTGCGTTGCCCTTTGTAGCACTACGAACTTGTAAGCTAACACTTGTAAGCTAACGCTACGATAGTACCACGCGTTGTTCTGCGAACAGACACTTGAGCCAACATTACGAAGGCCGGTTTGCACAGTGTCCCGCCCCGTACATTTCACTCTTAGTGGCACGAAGGCGCACCAAGCCGACAAGAGGCGGTCACAAAGTCGGCCATCAGGTCATCCTCCTTTCGGTAGAAGACCTGTGCCAACTGCTGTTAGCATTCGCAAACGGCAACATGGACCGCGTCTTAGCCGGTAGCTAGACTCGCGCATGCTACCTGCCAGCCCTGAAGAACTGAGCGTCTTGTGACACTCGATCGTCCACAGGACTGGTTACATGTTAATAGTTTGCGGGATCATATATCCCTGTTGAAACGACGTGGGTGAATCTTTGGCAAAAGGGATCACTGGGTCACTGTGATAGCGCTTACAGCAAGTGTACAATGAGTACAAGCGCCCAGCAAGGGCCTGCCTTTGGAGGCAGTGAAGGTATTTAGGAACGATTCTGTTTTGCATCACTCGTGTTAATGCCACTGATGCGGGAGCCTTGGGCCCTTCACATATTCGCTTAAATTGGGCCTCGAACGCTGTTCAGGCCGCCATTTTTTACTCGTGAGTTGTGTAAACTGAGGTACGGTCCTATTAGTGTTGCAAGAACGAGAAAACTAGCCGGACGCACTGCGAAGGTATTCGATTGGCAAATTGAATACAGAAGAAAAAAAGAAAACGTCTACAACATCAACTTGATTTTCATGGGGTCTTATGACCACAATATTTCTCTCCCTGACTCACCCTAAGACATTAAACGACTTTCTTAATTAAGTGATCTGAAAGCTCTTACGTAGGAAAAACTCGCAAAACACTGTCGCTTGTACTTTCTAACGTACTGTTGACGTTTTTGCCAGTTACAAGCGTGGCGCATGGCCCATGACTTGTCAGAACCTGAGCGGGCGCTACTGCCTCGAAACGAGGTTTTGTCTGAAGTTGTTTACAACGACAAACCATGTCCCTCAATCCTAAAAAGGTGGCGAGGAACTGTTGTCCCTTTGCGGGTAGTGCGGTGAGCCCTTTTTATGAACCACACGTGCATGAAGAAACGGCCCACCCACGCACAGAAGAAAGGAGATGGAAGAGAGAAGCCTTTCATGCAAATATTTGACCCGCACAAGCAAAAAACGCCGAGGCGAAATGGCAGGCAGGGCCTTTGTCGTGTTTAGTAGTCTCGCCTATCTTTTTTGCTGTGAAAACATGTGTTTAAAATTGCATAAAAAACACAGAGAAAAACCGAAACTCGTCAGTAATGTCATTTTTAATGCCACACCACGATTATTTATACCTTTACACATATCCATTCATATACGCTTTCTATACTGCCCGTGCAAAGGTTCTGGCGAGCGTCCTTACGAGCTCACGCGTTTGGCAGTGACGTAGTGACCTTATTGCATGATAAAAATACGAAATCATGTGATATCGGTACTTATACCTGTTCTAAAGTTATCCTAAGCTACGAAAATCACCGATAAAAATACACGAGCTTCAAAAGTATTCCTCCACCCCCCCCCGCCCATTAGGACAACTTGATGGGAAAGCCACCTCGTTCTCATTTATTTTCTTCGTCCATGTATTGTTTTACGTAATCAAAGCAATCTTTATTTAAGTGGTTCGCCTCAAGTGAATGGATGTTATGACTCACGTTTTTCTATCGTATGTGACTCGTTAGAGTTTTTTTTTTTTTGATATTGCGTTTAATTGACTGAGATGACGTATGGAAAATTTTCATTACGCCCCAAGTGCCAAGACAAAGAGCGCTTCGTAACGTCGGAAAGGCCGTTCAGAAATGACGAATTCATTTTACAGCGAAAGCTGTTATGGCGTGACGACAAGGACCGACACGGGCGCTGTAGTTTCCCTCCAAGGCAAGCACTGGATTCCACAACGACTATCGCGCAAAAAAATACATAAAACATAAAACAGAGAGAATGAAGGGAGAATCAAACCCAGGCCCTCTGCGGGGCAGCCCACTACTCGAAAATGAGCTGTATACGCCATCCTAATGTTATTGACTGGTGACGGCGGTGCTTGAAACTTTGTTGCAAACTGCAGCCACCATGAATGATTTATGCCCGGTAAGTAATGACGTTAACACGTGTGATAGAGTGTTTGAGAACAGTTAGGTAACAACAAGGCGTCGCACAATGTGAATTTCATAATAAGTGTGTCTTTGAATGCTCCAACCGATTACAAAGGCCTAAGGAACAATTATTCTTCATCATCGTCCACCACAGCATCACAAAGTGCACAGGATTCCTTGCAAGGTTGCAGCGGGCCCCATGCTTTTCCGAAAAAAAAAAATGACAAGTAATGGCATATTGGATGCTTACCCACTGCAACAGATTGTGATAATTTATGCCGTTACGGGTATACCATGCAAGTGCACTTGTAACACTTAGGTAAAAAATGTTTAAAAAGGTTCTATAAAGGCTGGCTTTCCAGCTTTAGCTGTGGTTCTACGGCATGTTGCGCACAAACCCGGCTGCCTTTTTTTTTGTGTGTATGTGTGTCAAAGACATGGTGCATGTTCACTTTTTCCGGCACTGCAAGAAACCCAGCGAACTATTATAAGCCCAAGGGCGTAGCCAAGCTGTGATAGGTACACGACGTGCTGGGAAGAGGCAGAACGAGTGAGCTTGAATTACGCTCAATGACCGTCGATGAATTCCTGTAGAAGGATGCACACACAGATGCAAGCAGGCAACGTTTCATTGTGTTGCCCATTGCAGCACTACGAACTCATCAGCTGATGCTACAATCTCTACAGTATCACGAACTACTCCATAAAGAGACCCGAGAGGCAACATCGTGAACGCCGGTTTGCACAGTTACGGTGGCTAGACTATAGATCAGTGTCTCGCCCCGTACATTGCTCCCTTGAGAGCCACGGGGGCGTATCAAGCCGACAATGGATGGCTACAGAGTCGGCAGTGAGGCCGTTTCTCTCTACGGTCTTACACCTATACCAAGTGCTGTTGTCGTCTGCGAATGCCAAACTAGACCACACCTTAACCGGTAGCGAGAGTGCGTTTGCTACGTAACTGATCTGAAAAGCCAAGCATCATGAAACACTCGTCCACAGGATTGGTTACTTGGGAATGGTTTGGGGGTATATATTCATGTATTCGCGAGATTGCTGGGTCACTCTGTATCGTGCTGATTATTCAAGAACGTGCGCACCCTCACATAAGACCACAAGTGCATGGCAAGGACCAGCCTATATACTGCAATAAAGCACGAAGAACGTACACAGGAAGAGAGGAACTCGCGGAGTCTCGTACGCATTCGCCTGAGAAGACTCTTAGAATGACTGAGGGAAGTAACTCAATAAGCGCTTGTGTGGTTAGTTCTTTGTAATAGTGGCTGCGCTTCCTAGTAAGAGGGACTGAGATAAGGAATAGGTAGTTGGCCTTTATGTTGAAGAAACGGGGCGCACAAACACGAACACAAGAGACAAGTCAAGAGACCACAGACGTCATTTGCGGTGTCTTGAGTCTTCTCTAGTGTCGGTATGTGCACTTTCTGTGTCTTCAACATTAGAGACGACTGCAACGCTAAAAGCCAGCTTCATCGTTTTCTTCTTACTCAATGTACTGGTCGTTCAGCCCCACCCGGCGTCGCCTAAACGGAAGCTTTCCGCAAGCTGGACCGTCGTTTGGTTCCTTGCCCACGTCACCAGGGCACGTGACGCGCTCCCGATTGTAAACGAGACGGCGCGAAACATAAACCACTGCGCCGAACAGGGACTTGCCTCTCGCGCAACAGGGAGCACACCTCTCGCAGAAAGTAATGGGCTAACTAGCTATGGCGAAATAACACTTGAAGGAACTGTCTACCATTCAGAAAATTTGTTTTGTGATTGTGACGCAAACCAGAAGATCACATCAGCGTTGATGGACATGCGTTTTTTCCATAAAGAAAGGAACGATACTTTGGTCATCAAGATAAAATATCTTGATGACCAAAGTAAAAAAAAATAACCGCTAGCGTAACCCAGAAGCGATGTGGTTAATTTACTGGCACGACAAAAAATCGCCAGTGTAAGGCTTATTTTGCTTAAAAACAAACATTTATAACTTCAAATTGTCTTTTACGCACTTGAGGCAGCTTTGCACCAGGGACTGATTGTTGCGTTTTTTCACCTTTACGCGTCCAAATACGCGCCAGGTGGCACAGTCGAAAGTTTGTTTGCTTGTCTGCATGCCTGCCGGCAAACGGTGGAGAAACGCGAGCACTGCATCCACCGCCACTCATAAAAAAAAAAAAAAACAGATAAGTGTGTGCGTGCCTTAAACTACCACTAATATGTCATTATTAAACAAAACGTGGTCCACCGATTGGAAGGAGACCGAACGCAGACAATGGTGAAATTGTGGTTTAACAATTTTCACACACTTTCCGGAGAAACCGCTGCAAGGTTAGATACTTCAGATGGTACGCTTTTTATTGCGACACAAAACAGAAAAGAAGCGAATGACGGTACAGAGAGCCTTTAACGCCAGAAGGATATTCCCACCGCCAAGTCCGAAGCTAAACAGAAGGCAGGCCGCTGCATGGAGACAGCTGCAGAAGAGCACCTTTCGTAACCCAGCCCTTTTAAAACAGGTATATCCGAACAAAGATCGGGAAGACACGTATAAAATGTGGCAGGAAAGACCAACAACACTCCAACGCATGTTGTGCGGTTGTCGTATAGTTACGAGAATGATGAAATTTACTACAGAGACCCTGCGTGGAGGTGGGCATACCACTGTTCGCAGCTCACACCACGGCATCCAAACGTGGCCGATCCATGAAACTCGTGAGGCAGCGTTGAGGCAAGGCCTTGACGTTCCCCCGTGGGAGACCAAAAGCCGGGTCCAGTTAAACCTTGCCGGAAGTTCAATAAACTTGTATGCATCCATTCATCTGTCATGGTTTCGTACAACTTCCACGATCGGCCCACCCATAAACAAGCGACGATGTCATGTGGTGTCATCGTCATCTGACGTGGTAATACTGTCTTGAGCTCCAGCGATTCAAAGTTATGATAAGTTCTTCACGGCATGATTATTTTTTTGCATGACTCGTATTGATGCACCAAGGGGAGACACCATTGGTCAGATTTAGAAATTTGTAAGGCACCTGATGATTGAAAAAAATTATTTTTAAAGGAATAACAGATAGACATCACTTTAAGACAGACGCTAGATATAGACGCCCGGTAATAAGGCATTTCTGCAGGGCGAAAATGCGTTCGTTGCCCGACCTCGCATCCACTGCATCACCGTCGTGGTTGTAACTTACTTTCTTTGAAGCTATTGTGTTGCGCTTATCGTGTGAAACTTACTTATCGGTCAACATGTTAGAATTATTGACACCATCGGAGTTACTGATTAATATCGCGTGTTAAATTGCCGGAGTGACCGGTGCTTGTACGAATTCAGAGGATAATTTTGCTCGTACATAATATTATGTTCAAAAATTTATCGCATTTCTTATACATTGGCTTAAATCAACAGGAAAATAAAAGTCACTTAGTTCTTCTTGTGCTTCCAAGTTCAAGTATCGTTTTACGTTAACAAGAACAAAATTGCAAAAAAAAAACAGCAGTGGTTGACCACAAGCGAATGGAATTTACAGTGAACGGCTTGTCATTATGACCCACTTGTGAAGTTATTTTTTATAGATTGTTTAATTGTAGCAATAGTCGAGATCAATTTCACAAGTGCCATTATTCACAAGTGCCAAGATGAAGTGCCCTTCGTGACGTTGTAAATGACATTCGTAAACAATCCGTCCTTTATTTTATGGAAAAATATATGCTATATGATATGACAGATGTATGTATGATTATGATATGATATAGCACAATATGATAACTCACCGTTCTACAGTTCTCTCAACCGGGTTTCGATATAGGTACACGAACTATTCGTGAAGGGCAGCGCGAGTGGGCTTGAAATGCGCACAGTAACTCTCGAGGAGTTCCTGTAGACGGACGCGCACACGAAGGCAAGCAGGCGATGTTTCGCTAAGTTGCCCAACGTACGAACTTGTAAGCTGTCGCGTGGGTCAACATTATGAACGCCGGATTGCAGGGTGTCACGACCCGTACATCCCTCTTAGGAGCTACGGAGGCGTACCAAGCCGACAAGGGGCGGCTACAGAGTTTGCGATCAAAGGCCTTTCCCTCTTCGGGTGAAGACGTATGCCAACTGCTGTTAGCGTTCCAAACACCAACCTGGACCACGCCCCTGCCGGTAGCAAGACTCGCACTTGCTACCTACCAGCCCTGAGAAGCAGAGCGCCTTGCAACGCTCCTCCACAGGACTGGTTACTTGAGTACGGTTTGTGGAAACATATATCCGTGTTTAAAGTTGTGACTGCTGCACTTTGCAAAGATGAATGGCTGGGTCACTCTATATCGCGCAGATTCGTCACGATTGTGCATCAGCTCACAAGTGATAATAAATTTCCCGTGCACCCGTCGGTCCACCCGCGCATCCTTCCGTGCGTGCATCCATCTGTCTATAAATTGTACTAGTCGGTAACTTCAGCGTAGACAATAAGGACCTTAGGGCCCTTCGCTCCACAATAAGCATGTACTTCATGGGTATGCGTAAAATTTTAAAATCACAATCTTCCTTCGAGCGTGATATCAATAAACCGTAGAGGTGGCTTATGTACGAACTATTGTGCGAAACATTTCTCGATTTTTTTCCCTATTCTGATGCTCCGAAATACATTCCGTTGCGCCACGTCACTTCACGACCTATCGTTTTTACATTTTTCTTCCCACGTAATACCGAAGGTTTTTGAAGACTAAATATTGTTGGCAGTCACTACGTTGTGACTCGCCATAGGGAAAAAAAAGGAAACTATTACAGGGCTTGTTTTGTTGTTAGATCCGACGAGATGAAACCAAGAGACACTCATGTCAAGGAAAGGAAACGGGACACTATTTTTGGTCTTGAACTGTAGTTTAGTAGTTATCGTTTAAGTGAAGTAAAATGTGCGATAAATTATTCTCTCCATCCGTGGTGAGATACGAACCCACGACTTTCGAATTACGCGTTCCACACCACCCGCGATCGTGTACATCCTGCATAATTTCGCCTCCTTTGCTCACACCGTATAGGATCGGCGCTCTCTTCGGGCGTCTTTTCGGCAAATTAAGCCTTCTGGCGACGCCTCTCCCCGCAGACTTCCGGCAAGCGATCGGCGTAATGTGATGTGGACACGTAATGGGGAGAGCCTAATTATACCCTCTGTAATACCTGCCTGTGAAGTAACTTCCTACTTTGACGCGAAGCGAAGCGTCAGACTTGAATTCAAACTTGTCGTAAGATCAGTATGCGTGCGCTGTGGGGGGCTCGTTATACCGTAATTGGGAATATAAAAATCTGACCCATTAAAATGGCCTAGCATTATGTTTCTTTTTTTATTTATTTACTTGTAACTACGACAATGTATGCGATCCTGATAGTTCATGTGTCTGAAGAACAGAGTAGAAGTAAATCCCACTTAAACTGTTTGCCAGAGCACCCTTGTTCTGCGTCTCTTAGGAAAAGGAGTAATTAAGCAGCAGCACCAACTGGTTAGCTGCAGGGTTCCTGCACGCATTCTAACTGAGAGGAAATAATTTTAAAGATGCATGCTTTATGAAACTTAAACTGTTTCTCATATTTAGTCTCTTCACCGTACAACACTATGCACGGTGCAGTACAAACTACATCTAGGATGCAGTGACCAACAATAATTACTTGATTCGACAGTGGTTGCTTTGTGTCCTTATTCTGTGTCTTTCCAGTAGTCATTGCGATGTGTTTTTGTTTCTTTTTTTGTCAGGCACGGATCAATACCAACTCGTCGAAATTTCTTTCTTACTGTAACCAATAAAATATAAGCGCGTATGCACGATATGAAAAACACCAGCTCTGTCACTGCAGCTGAAATCAGAGAGAGAGCTTTCAATTTTAGTGAAGTTTAGATTAAAGCCCCCGCATGGACATGGACAGCTGAAATGCAAACAGGACAAACTGAATTAAGGCAACTTCCTCAAGCTCTCAGAACTCGAAAGCAGAATCCCGCATGGGATATTTTTTGTCCCCAAATATTGTTAAAGCATAACACAGAACGCACAATCACAAATAGGATCGATGTTAAAAGTCCCGACAGCAAGAAATACGAAGTAACGTGCTTCAGTTACGCATTAATTCTTCATATTCACCATTCCCATGACTGCACATACACTATGCCTTGCTACTCTGGTATATCAGCTGCAGAGGAGTCGCGCTGCTTGTCCCCATTACGCGAGCCAGATTCCGGGCAGTGTCCGACGCGGTCGAACAGCGGTTATGCTGCTCGGCTTATTAGTGGAAGGTCGTGGTTTCGATCCCGGTCATGGCAGTCTCATGTCGATAAAGTTGAAATGACTGAGACTTGTGTAGTGTGCGATGTTAGTACACACTAATAATAATAATAATAATAATAATAATAATAATAATAATAATAATAATAATAAAAATAATAATAATAATAATAATAATAATAATAATAATAATATATGGGGCTTTACGTCCCAACCCACGAAATCAGGAACGCCGTACAGAAAACTGCTTCGGCAATTTCGACCGCCTGGTGTTTTTTCGCGTGCGCTGTCATTGTTGTTGTTGTTGCTGTTGTTGTTGTTGTTGTATGGACTATGCAAAACAAAACTGCAAAACCACGCAGCTTTGTGTCCACGTTAGTTAACTCCACGTGACCAAAAGTTTGCCGAATTAGGTCACCGCGATCTTCACAAACGTGTCACGACTCTATAGCGTGTCATAAAGCCCCAGCATTTGCATAATTCATTTTGTACGTTATCCATGGTTAACTGCTTTTTTTTTCTGGCGCCACGTGAGGTTCGACAGTACGCGCTAAGCCACTCAGGGTCACCCCGAACCCGGCCCGCATTGTGGCAGTCGCGCCGCATTGGCGCTACCGCCTCGGCCTCTGCGTACACCGCGCGCTTTGCAACACGAGATAGGAAACGTCTTCCCTCAGTACCCTACTAACCGGCTGCGCTAAACTCCGCACAGGCTCGCTTGGCGCGCATTCACTCGCGACTCTCTGTACGTAAGCGAACCGCTATATACGAACCGCGCGATAAGACAAAAAAAAAAAAAAAAAAAAACGAGGAAACAACAGCGGCGCGTGGGAAATGTACTGTCGTCGATATCGAGCGCCGTCGGTGACGTCGTCCATGCAAAGGAGGTCCAGCAGCCCGCTCCCACCCGTACCTTTCGTCTCATAGTAGGCACGCAATACAAATTTCGTTCGCGTGTACGCGTTTTCATCTCGATGCTTCCACCATCGCTCCTCTTCAGCCTCTTCACAGCTGATAGGCCGGCGACTGACGACGACTGCTAGCCGGGAAAAGCGCTTCCTATAAGCGTAGCTGCCGCTGCTCCGCGCGTGAATGAAACCGTGAGAAATCGCACCGTCCATTCTCTCGCGCGCACGGCCCGCTTTGTTCAGTCGTCCACAGCTCTATGCCTCCGAGGAGCGCGTCTGAGTGTTGCCGAGCAATCATGATGTAGAGATGCTAGCGCCGCCGCGCGTAGCTTCCGCGTGGGCCGATCCATGACCACGCTCTTGAATGGTCCACGCTCTCACTCTATGCGTAGCTGTTGTCAAAAATGGACACCCTCGACAAGTTGTCGCTTTTCTTAACTCCGAGCAAAGAGTTACTTCGAGGTGGCACATTGAGAACGCGTTGTCGACAGCTGCCATTGCGTGCCATGTACGCGAAGAGCGGTCATTACGTGTGGTGTACGGGTTTCTGTCGAGAGGACAGGGTCTGGGAAGCCATGCTGCCGCCGTTGAAAGCTTCCTTACTCTTTCGGCGTCGTGCGAACCGTTTACCTAGTGCCTTCGATGTAACAGAACTTTACAATACTGTACACAAAGCTTGCGGTCATTGCGGGCGTAGCGTTAGCGTTCGTCGCCCAACGGGAGCCCACAAGAGGTCTGCGCTGTTGTCTTCTACAACTTTCTATTAGAAAGCTATAGGATAGCGTTAGGCAAAGCTTGTGGGTGTAGCGCTCTGGGTGCCACTTTAAGGGAGCCCACTAGAGCTCAGCTTATGACGCATGTGCAACGCAGACGCAAAGCTTTGCGGATGCTGTTCTAAAACTCTCTATTGTCTCTTCGTACGAGCAGGCGTTGCTTCGTTATGTCTTGTCTTCAAAAAACGAAACGCTATAAGACCCAGAGCGCCTACCGAGTAGGGTTCCTGTAGCAGATACTTTTGTATTGCTATTTTTTGCCAGCGAACGTTTCACCTCGGTCAAGCTTTGAGCGCTGAGCTTGCAGTGAGAATAGACGGCGCTGAAAGGCCGCATGCAAATTATTTATGTTTATTTTATTGAAAGCTCGAGCATATATAATAGTTCGATTCTTTAGAGAGAAAAAAATACTTGTAGTTGCGTAAATACTTCTCCTTATGATGCTGGTTCATAAATACTGCTGGTTCATATGATGGTATTCACAAATAAATTTCAAGCTATAATAGTTACTGCGGTGAAATATTAGCCACTTCTGATAATGGACACACAACTGGCCGTCACAGTCACGCATTTTGTCAGTCAGTGGCTATGAGCGCTTACAGATTCGATGGTTCGTGAATCGGGCTTAAGGGGCCGAATGCACGATACTTCTATTTGATTGGTACGCTGCCCCATCGGCCAGCCTTGCTTTTTTAATTATATATGCCACGAACTAATTGCCTAAAATATTTTTCTACAAGTAACTAGTGCAAAGCATTTTGCTAAATACCGGCGCTGTTCTTCAGCATAAACAGAGGAGTCATTGGCCATATACCTAGACTAATGCGCCGTTTCTTGTCCAACCACTGAAGCAAAACAGCGTTTTGCTCGCTCACTATTTAGGAGCGTAGACATACACTAGAACTGTCCTGACTTCAAATCCACAAATACTTATGAGATTACATCATTGTTTAACGCATCTAACAGCGAGCGTTATGACACGCACTTGCTTTTTTTTTCGTACATTAGTCCAAAAGACTGCTTTGGGGTTTGTATCCAAGATGCAAATCGAAGACGCAATCTGCGGACGTAGAATACGGCTCGGAGTGAAGTAACTGAGAACGAACCTGCCTGATGCTATTCCGTCGTGCACTCGCCCCAGTGAAGTGTCACCAGCACATGGTAACATCATATGGTTGGGAACACCATATGTTACGATGCCCTTTTAGCGATGTAAACGAAGAAAGAATTTTTTGAATGGCCGCGTCTCCGCAAGAATAAATGAAGCGCGCCACCAAGCATAGATATGCGACTTTGGGATAAGATCACTGTTCGACGCGAACCACACGGTGAAATTAAAAAATAAAAAAAATAGGAACGGCTGTTCTATTCGTCACTTCACCACACTCGAACATACCGAGCAATCGTAATAACCACGGCAATCGCCAATAACGTCCAAGCAAGCTGAGCCGAACACCGGGCTTCGTGTAGGCACGCACGAACAGGCCGCGAGTGACAGAGCTAGTGAAAGCAACGGGCGTTGGGAAGCTAATCACACGGCGCGGTACCATTTAGCGTTTGCAAACAATGGGGCGCCGTTTAGCTTTTGCGCGTAACGCCGCTGGCTTCTCGACAGATTACCGACATACGGGAGCACAACTGGCCCGCACCGCTGCTTGTCCCGTTCCCGACGGGTTCCTTAAGGCGGCGGCTACTGGCGGTGCGTGCCGCACGACTCGATGCTCGACGCCAGCTGCCCGCTTTGTCGAGCGTGAGTCGTGAGAGCAGCGCACGTTAGAGTACTGAATGGCACGCATTCAGAATAACAGTTATAGTAAGCAAAGCAAATACCTCAAGGCCATTATCAAGCGAACAAAGAGCAGCTACAATGTAGTTGCTCGCCACTGTCTACCTTACCTTGCAAGCATACATATGTTAGACTCTGTTGTCTGCCAGTGCTAAAAAAAGTTTAGCGACGTACCTGCAAACTCTACTTTTCAATAGACTTCAATATTCAGTACCCTCCAGGCGAAGTAATGGCGTGTGTTTTGTAGAGGCTGAATGTTTTGCTTCCCGCGCGAAATTTATGAGCCTGCAGAAATGGAAAGGCTGGGCAATCTATGTGTCAGCCGGCCTTCGATTGCTCTATCACAAAAAGAAAGAGATTATCTTCAGAATGTTGCCACACACGGTGTTCATGGTGCGTAGGTGAATTCTGCTTTCTTTGGTTTGTCATTCCTCTTATTTGTCAGATACTGCTCAAGTTTATATTGATCGGTTCCAGCAAATAAATCTTGTTGTAAGTCAGTGCCGCCGTCTGTCTCCTTCTTTTCTTGTCCCTCGTTGTTGGCGCTGTTGTTATGTGAATAATTGCTTCCCTTACTTTTGCCACTGCAATCAGTATTCCGGATAGCAGCTACCATAGGCCCAATGCTTGACTTACGAAATGAACAAGAGAAAGGAGACGAATGAAGGCAGACGTGATAATTTTTTCATGTCTGGCTATCGTTGTAACAATATATTATGGAAAGTTCTGTTACGAAGTACAAGACTGGTATATTGCAACGAAATAACAACATTCGTTTTGAGACGTCGACCGACATTCCCAGAAAATTCGTGCCTAACCATCAGATCTATATACAGAAATTATGAAACTACATTCTGAAACGAGCAACAGCATTCATATCTCTCTGTGTCTCATTAAATTGCTTACGCTGAACAGCTACACCGAAGAGCTCATCCCTTTACTCGAAATTCAGCTTAAGATTAATGCTTATAACTTTAGCACAGCCTACATTTGAGATTTCTAGCTTGAAATGCCATTAAGCACAAATATACAGACACAAACATAACCTAAGACGTAGAAAGAACAACGCGATTCCAAGATGATCGGTGATTGAATGGCACCACGTGACCTCAGTGAAGGTGCCCAAAGCGTGTTTGAATGAACTTCTACAAGCTCAATAGACGAAGATAGGAGAAAAGTAGTACAAAGGTACGCAGAAACAGACCTAACCTTTGTAGTTATTGTTAAAGATAAATCCCTTCTCTTCCCGTTTATTTGCCATTCTCTTGTACACACTCCATTGTGTATACGATGATATTCCAAGCTAGTAATCGAAATGTTAACAAGCCAGAAGTTTGGAAGAATAAGCGAGCTTCAAGAAGTCAACGAAATCTGGAACAGTGGTGGTTACAAGAGCCAACGCTTCGGAAAGTGGTCTAGCCTTCTTCAAGGCAGTAACTCAAAACTGCAAGGTTGCTTCCTCGAGATAGACAACGCCGCTCATCGAAAAACGCTGTTTTCAGCTGCAACCACTGTCAAACGATTTTTCATCATCACTTTGCTACGACGCGCAGAGACCTGCGCATGAACGTACCTGAAATGGTGGATACGTGTTCAGTCCACCCGGCACAGCGCGAGATTCACGGTCCGCTGAAGTGGTACGAGTCTTTACCATCCCGTGCATTGCACACACACAAATCTTGAACGCGGGATAGGCCGCAGAGATGTCAGCGCCAAATTTGTGTCCGCACAGTAGTCCCGACGATCTCGATGGTACGAGAAAAAAGAAACACTTTGGTAGAGGTGCTTGGTCGCAGTGTGGACACACACACACGCGTGCGCGTGCTCGCGCACAAGCGGAGCACCAGAAGCGCCCCGATCGGGTGGAAAGGGTAGCCGCACGTGAGTTCAGGAAACCGACATCATCGGCCTCGCAAACCCGAGAAGGTGCACGTCAGCGGGCCCGGCTCCAGTCCAGGAACTAGCTATCCGAAGGGAGGGGTGGGCGGCGGCGACTCGAAGACACGGCGGCGGTCACCCAAGCGCCAGCGTTGAACGAGAAAAAGAGTTCCGAAAGCCAGACCAGACGCTCGTCTGCGGCCTCGATTTGGATGTGTGGCCACCGCGTGCGATGCGGGGTGCTTCCCCCCTCCGTTTTCCTCCTTCTCCTCTTTACCTGTCTCTCTCTAGCCTCCTCTCACTGCAACTGGCCCGCGTGCACTACCATCAGTAAGCGCTGGGTGTCGATCAAATGACCGGTGCGCGTCTACCAGGAGCTCCACGGCATGGGACCGCTGGGGGACGTGTCCTTCTTTCTGAATTTCTCGCTCGTTTTGTTTTGCCGGCGTCTTGCATTCGAGCTCTTCGCGTCCCGACCAGCACCTGATGAGGAGGTGTCCCCTTCCCCCATTTAGCGTCGGCAGCCGTGTCGTTTTAAACGGGAGGAGAGTGTACGCCTTCTCAACCCTTTCCCCGGTCTTCGTCGTCTTCTTCGCTCCGAGGAAGTGTACGAAGAGGATATGTCCGCATGCGTGCGCTTCGAGCCGCCGAATGGAATGGGAGTCAATACCGTCGCGAGGGCGGTTATTCCTTTCTGTTTCTTGTTTAATTCCTTTCGCTTCTTTTACACCCCCTCCCCGCTTTAATCTTTCTCGCTGCTGTTTTACACCGCACAACCAACCTTTGATGCGCTCTGCCACCTACCTTATAATAGATGAATCCATCTTATTTGGGACCATATTCACTTAAAGAGCCCATTGACTTTCTAATTTAGCCAAGGCGCTTCAAGCATAGCAAAGCTTTTCTAGAAAGCTAGCTTTTGTGGTCACGCACTAGCTGAAAGTATGAGCAAATATGTCCTCATGTTAACTAATGTAGCAATAATGAGAGCATACCATTAGTCCATAACTGCAAAGTAGTTGAGCGATTCCGTTGGCACAACACTGTTTTCCTTCACCAATTTAGTGTTATATTCCCTTCCAGCTTTAACACAACACTGAATGTCACTTATAACTTGCCTTTGTTACCTGTTGGTGTCGTATTGCTGGTCTGAGAAACCGAGCCCTGTGGTTCGCTTATTTATAATTTTAACAGTGGCTGAGGCCTATGTTACTACGCATGTTACTACATTTGTTAGTAAACATATGGTAGAGTGGGATTCGAGCGATTGGTTCGTTAAGGCTTATTATTTGGTGACAGATATGAACTCTTAAAAAACTCTAGGCCGTGCGAACATACCAAAAACTCACTGGGAAAGCTCTTATATCATCTGAGGTGTCAGGTATAACAACATTAGCAATCTTCTTTTCCAGCAGAGTATGCCCACCCTGCACTGTTCCATTCAGAGCCATAACAGGCTTTTTGCATGTCATATTTCTGAAAAAAATTACGCACTTACCCCAGAGTTACAGCGGTCTGACATGGTGGAAGATCTTTTCCGGTAAATTTAGTAACTGTGTTTACTGGTATACTGCCAGCATGATTTAGCCTGCATGCAGTAATATTCTCTACTCTTTGCTGAAGCATTGCTACATTCTCCATTCTGCTCGCCATTTTTGGCTTATACGCCCGCTAATATTACTTAATGCTTGTTAATTATAACTAATGTTGGCTATGGGCTGCTAACACCAGCAATGCTTTATACCGATGTCAGTCGAATTATTCAGTTGTGTACCAGAATTTTCAGTTTCATAACAACTAAAATACACAACCACGTTAATAAACTCAGATGGCTAAGAAAACTTTTAAATACACGTTTGGTTTCTAAAGAACGAATATATATATATATTAAAAAATACAGATTTAAGAGCTCTCAGTAGTTCACATCACTGCCAAAAACATGTTCTTGCTGTCTTGATTGATTTATATGTGGAGTTTAACGCACTAAAACCACCATATGATTATGAGAGACGCCGTAGTGAAGGGCTCTACAAATTTCGACCACCTGGGGTTCTTTAACGTGCACCCGAATCTGAGCACACGGGCCTACAGCATTTCTATCTCCATCGAAAATGCAGCCGTCGCAGCCGGGATTCGATCCCGCGACCTACGGGTCAGCAGCCGAGTACCTTAGCCTCTAGACCACAACGGTGGGGCATGCTTCTTCTTGAATGATAATGAAAATCGAGATATATTTTGTCCACAAAGCTTTATTCTGATGACATAAGTCGACAAAACTTGCGGAGCTCATTCAGAATCACTCAAGAAATACATTCCGCACGTGGAGCTCACTCAGGCTCCGACTCCCAAAAATTTTGCTGAGCCGAACTCACTCGAACTCACACTCACGAAAATTTGCTTCAATCAGACTCCCTCAGACTAAGAGCCAGAGCTTCCAAATACTTACTGACCCGGACTCACTCAGATTCAGGCTCACGGCTCGATTTTAGTCTGGGCGAGTCCGAATGAGTCAATGGCGCAGCCAGTATAGGTGGCACCACGAGGCCGTACCCCAACCCACGAATTTTTTTTCTCACAATGCACACATAGCGCAAAATGACCATTTGCCTGTGCGGCCCCACTTAAGATAAAGGAGGTGCCCCCTCCCCCCTTCGAATAAATTTCTGCATACAGCCCTGCACAGAGTCGACTCATGGGTCCGCTAGCCTAGCATTAGCTTTTTCGACCATGGTGTCGATGCTCTTTACCACAAATATCTCACGTAATCACTGCACTTCTTCATGGTGCTTTTGAATCTCGCACATTTGATTACGAGTAACGAGTGCTCTAAAACCAGTGATGCATTTTTATCGGAATGAATAGCAACATGACATTTACTTATCGAAAAATTGCCTGGAACAGTTGGGGGGGGGGGGAGGCAGCTAATCCGCGCATGCGATCTATAAATATTGAAATGGTGCATGAACGATACGGAAACGGAATACGTGTCAGTAGACATAAGTGAAAACGTGAATCGAGGTAAGGCTGGCAGCAATGCTGAAGATCAGTAGAGAGGACCATAAATCGGGAAAACAAAAAAAGTATGACTCACTCAGACTTACTTAAGACGTATATCTCGCGCTTAGACTCACTTGGACAAGGACTCACCAGAATTTTTTTGAGCCGGACTCTCGCTCGCGGAAGGTTTCTTTCACAGGACTCACTCGTCCTCAATGTAACCATATTACTACTCACGCGAACACACCCACACTCACTCACTGTTCGAACTGAGCATGTCCGAGCAAGTCGACTCATGAATGAGTGCGGCGACATAAATACCAGAAGGCGACTTACTTTTATTCAACCCTCGATAACTTGCACGCGAAAATGAGGCCTTTTTCGAAAAGCGCAAGAGAACACAACACTGCAATTTATTTTCTCCCGATACGGTGCATCCATCTTGCCTTCTATATCAATAGGCCCAAGCTGCCGCCTATTTAACTAGTTGCCATCGGACATTTTATGTTAGCCCTAAGTATAAAAAAGAAAAAAAAAGCCCGTCTGTGCTTTCATTCCTTGCTTCTCAAACCCTCACAGAGTGTCCGTGATCATTCTGTCAAAATAGCTACCCACACCCCACACTGCACTAACTGAATTAAAATGTGTGAATCGGCAAGTTCGTGAAGTGCCTTAATGTAAGATTTCAAGAACACTGCCAGAAAGTAAGAAGTGCAGAAAGGGATGGTTTTTTGGCCGCTCATTGTTTTGAATGTGGGTGCCAGCCATTGTTCGAAAAGGCAAAGGTTCTCGCGTACCACCATAACGAAGACACAAGACTTGCAATCGAAGCTGCAGCAATCGCTCGATGTAGCTGCATCAGCAATCCATCAATAGCTTTGTCTGAAAAAGAATTGGTAATTAAATTCGGCACATGAGGGTCTGGGGTGATCACGTCGTTTCGTGCAGTCTCTTTTGACTTTTTGGTTTTGAGTGTTTTCTTTTTGTTTTCTGCTCAAGCAAGTGATCATCCTTCTTTTTTCGTAACACATACATGTGCGTCTTACTAGTAATAAATCAGTTTAAAGTCTGCGCTCGTCCTCGTCTCTTGTGCTCGTTGTCGGAAGTTTTTCGCGCTGAGAAGTTTAATACTGCATTAACAGTTTTTTTTTCAGCATAAAATTATTTAGAGTTCAATTTATAAACGTACATTGATGCTTTCTCTACCAGAAAGCATACTCAGCGCACCTTTAGAAAGTAGCCAGTGCCCTACACGAGGCAATCAGAAGCTCGTCTTCTTGAAACAAACGAGGCTTCACATCAAACAGTGCAATCATGTGTTAGAACAACCTCGCTTCCTATGGCCGCTGAACATTTGGCACCCACCGGTTCACCAGCGCTTTCAATCATGTCTTTAAAAGCCGATCGCCGACCTTATCTCATGGGCATCATGGCTCTTCCGCCAACTGTCATCCCCCTGTGATGTGGAGTACAGCAAATTAACACCGCCGCTTTCTATTAACCTCGGATGAGTGGAAAGTGAAACTCACTTTTGCATCTTACTCTATTGCACTGTTCCCCAACACTGCCTTATGAAAGCTTCATGCCCATAACGTGATTTTGCAATGCTTCCGGGATTCGAAGCAGTCCAACCAAGTTTTTTGTTCCTTACGTACTTTCACGCTGGCCTCGTAATCGACGCCTTTGACCAATGATGTTGTGCGATGGAGTCATTATATCACCCCATGTCGTGGTATCTTCTTGACGTCATAATGTCAGCATGATGACGTGACAATATTTCACGATCCGTGACGCAACGATGACGTCATGCTACCTTGAGGTCATGTCACTTTTGGTAGCCGACTGCCCACACACCAAGCCTTTAGCCAGGAAGTTGCTTAGCCCCCATACCCCCCCCCCCCCCCTCGATAAAAAAATGCTCCACTGGGAGGTGTATTCTACCAAAAATAAGTTATAAATTCAGTAAATTCAGTTCCGTTTTTTATATATAGTGAACGTATTCAGCGCGTGCCCCCCCCCCCCCTACTAAAAAAAAAATTCCTGCGTACGGGCGTGCCCCACACATGCAGGTCACATCGGTACCATGTTACTTTCGAACAACTTTAATTGCTTAGTCTCTTTTAAGATCACTCGTGTCGAAGACAACGTCCAGGACAAAGTCTCACAATGTCCCTTCAGGACACGTGCAGCATCGACAGGTCCTACTTAACCTCGAAGGCTTCTTTGCCCCATGAGACACACGAGGCTATCACCTCAATGAGCAGCCTCTTGTTGCTGCTTTGGCGGACTGCAGCTTCCGTTAAGCAGCTGGCAAGGTAATAAGTTGCGCGTCTCCGAAGAGAAGAGCACGCGAGGGTCGCGAAGCCTGACGGAATCGCGTGACCGATTGAGGCGGATCATGCGTAAAGGCGAGTCGCGTTCGTGGTGTTTTTTTTTTACTTCTCTTTTCCTTTTTCGTAGGGCAATGAAACACTCGCTGCGATGCGCATCGTCATATAATGCGAGGCTCACGACTGATGAAAGCACATGATTATTTCGAGTAGCGAGCGCGGAAGCGATCCACTTCGTGGACGCGAACAGAGTACAGGCCGATCATATAACTGAGAAGACGTTCCGATTCGAGTAACCGTAAAATATAAAAAAAATAAACATGCCTGTTGACAGAGATAAACATGTGTGCATTTTCTTTCATAAATATTGTTTATGAAATCAGGAGGAGCTGCTGTTTGCAATAATGCACGCAGTTTTATAAGAGAAGTTATTACGATCGAAGGAATATGCAAATAGGCTGCGCAGAAATTCTAAAGGCGGACGGAAATCATACATGCCTCTCATACATGATTTTGTAAATACATTTGACGTAACACCCCAGAAAAGCATTACACTGGTTAGATTAGCGGAATTCGTTGTATCCGTCACCAACCACGACGATTTATGTTTGGGAAGCGCACTCAGAGCCTTGTTTCAGAATCGGGCTCAAGCGAGGCGTTCGGACAAACCTGAAATGTGAGCTTCGTGTAATCGCGCATCGACGGTTGTCGGAGTAAGTATTACGAAAAGCTAGACGTGTGCTAAGGCCCAGACATCACCAGAAAGTCAGCTTAATGATCGCGGGTCTACCACTGGTGAGGGCTATAAAAAAATTGAGGGACCCTTAAGTTTCGCCTTTAGAAGTTGAACGCGATGGTGAAATCCGGCCCTTCGTGCACCCTTCAACCGCTAAGTGCATACTTATTAATATGTTTTGTTACATACACACGCACGCACGCACACAAACACGCACACAGTAGATTGGATCAGCGCGTGCTATTATCGCCGAAAGGGCTCGTTTTCGTCGTAAAACCTGTCGAACAATATGCGTTAAAGGGGCACTGAAACACTTTTTCAAGTAGCCATGGAATGAATTCACTAGAAGAGCTTATTGCCTCACGAATTCAATGCCGCAAAATTTTTAAGAATCTGTCCAGTGCGAGTGGGTTTGTCGCATGCTGCAATTGCATTCTCTCTTCCCTCGTCCCGACGAAAGCGCTGGAAGCTAAGCATGGAGTGGTGGCGACGCAAAGAACTACCGCTCCTTGGGAACTTGAGCACTTTTTCCCCCTCGAACGCGCGGCTTTTTCAGTTTGATCGCGCGCGCCCGCGTGTAGAAGTAGCGAACCCCCGCAGCTATCTCGGTAACTTGCTTTTTCTGTCACAGACGCACTGACGGTTTTTGCTCGCAACCAACGGGGCTGATGCCAGTGGCGGGTTTTCTGCGACACGAGCTCTCGAAACGCTATCGCGTCAAAACACGACTTGCGAAGCAGCAGCCTCAACAACACCGCATTCGCATTTTTGCGCAAGGGCTCCCTGACCTCAAAATTCCCCATCTCAAGGTTCACTCTATGCAAGGCCACAATGTCGAGCACTTTCACCAGCAGAAAGCTTGTCAGCAACTTCGCCTGTCAAGCTTTCTTCATGCGCCGAGTCATTCTTCACGCACGTTCAAGCGCGCGCATTACACGCGACAGGGGTCGCAAATAATGCCGCTCGCTTGTCTTCCATTGAGGAGCGTGCAAGCGTGACGCCTTCGGAATTGCAAATGAGCTGCCCGAAAACGCTCCCTGCACGGTGTCATCCGTCTTCTGCGTTAAAAAGGCTCAAGCGGCGCTGAATGCGCGTACTTTATACGCATGTGTTTGCGGTGCTCTATCGGTGTAGTTGTGGTTGCGCGCTCGGATTGCCTTTTGTTCGTGGTCAACGTTGCGCCAACAATAGCGTGTACCAGTAGCGCAAGCCGCGCCCCACAGAAATAAGGGCTCTACCAATGCTGCCGGCACACAAACGGTGGGTCTCGGTTTCGCGACGAAACAGATTAAGAGGAACAAAACAGCACATATCGCTCTCCTCCGACACACGTGACACATAACACTCAAAATAGTGGTTCACCTAGTCATTTGTTTTATATCTAACTGCATAGATACGAAAGCTAGTGTCTATATTACGTAGTCAAGAAAGAACACGAGAGTGTGCTCACAGAAATATATTACGATAAACATTTTTGTAACAGAATATTTTTGTTAACTGATTTGATTGATTTGTGGTGTTTAACGTCCCAAAACCACCATATGATTATGAGAGACGCCGTAGTGGAGGGCTCCGGAAATTTTGACCACCTGGGGTTGTTTAACGTGCACCCAAATCTGAGCACACGGGCCTCGACATTTCCGCCTCCATCGGAAATGCAGCCGCCGCAGCCGGGATTTGAACCCGCGACCTGCGGATCAGCAGCCGAGTACATTTTTTTTGTTAACTGTAACGAGGCTCACATGTTTGGGGAAGCCGACTGAGTATTCTTGTTGAGCGGCCTAGCTTTATATAGCTTGATAAGCTCAAAGGTACAATTTCGTGCAGAGTAGAAAACCGGATGTGATCTGAATAGACTGTTGCTTTCATAGTCTCTGTGATCAGTGCTATGTAGCGAGGATTGATCAATACACATGTCTTTTTGGTGTAATATTGATATAGATCAATAATACTTTATCATTGTGCCTACGCTAGTGTACATGCTCTACGATCCATGTGTTGCAAATATTTATAAAGAAAGAAAGAATGGTATCCAAGAGGCACACTGTCACACACGCAGTCTTTTAAGCAGTACTTCAATAAATGGTTTTGTTTCAAGAGTGGGATAATCATAAGATGAACAGAGGAACTGCCTCAGACTGGCTGGCCGACGTTTCGATAGGAGGAGCTATCTCTTTCAAAGGCGCTGTGTCACCTTTGGCGTATTTGTTTTAAAGGGGTTTGTGGGCACTTCCAATGTTCATCTTATGATTATCCCACTACGTTGTTTCTATCTGTCGGCTCCCATCAAGATTTTGGATTTCCTGTTTCGACAGACAACGTGACGCCACGACAGTGCCACTGACTTCCAATAGCCCGTTCGACGCTCCACATTCGACGAGTCTCCGAACCCTCTCCCACTATAGACGCCTCGGCTGAACGTCTGTTTCTCGATTGCACTGCGCGTTTTCGAACTCTCGGAGACAATGGAAGGGAACGCGAGAGACAACCCTTTTCTGCGCACGTCAGTCGCGAGCGGCGGAGAATCGACCGTCACGCCTGGAAGCGTGTGGTGGCAAGCGCTGTCATGACGAAACTGCCTAATGATTGCAATCGAGGAGATGGGACAGCCGAGGACTCTGCCGGCTTCTTCGGCTAATGCCAGGGTTGCCCCATCTGAGTGCCACCTACCAGAAAATTTTCTTGACAAAAAATAAAGAGGGACCCCAGAGAGTGAATTGCTACGCCCTTCAGGCAATCGTGCCGTTCCTGGTTGCTCTCTCTGCCGGCTTCCAGAACTTTCTTCGGCAGGAGAGTGATTCTCCGTGGTGCGTGGCGAATGCAGACCGTAAAACGATTTTCTTCACTTGTCGCCGCCGGCTTCGTGATATTCCGCAATTTGGCGGCATCGGACGCAACGTGCGCGCCTGTGCTGCATGGTGTCGATTGTAGCCGCGCGTCTGGACTGGAAAACGTTATACCGTTCGGCTCGGCCAGGCCTGCGTCGCCTCAGCTGGAGTGGCTGCGTATATATGTACAACAGGCACAGGGCATCACTGCCGTCATATGCGGGACGCCGAAACAATATCGACTCTATATACACGAAAGAAATCGGGCCGTTTTCTTGAACTACAAATTATCGGCCTTGGGAAGGCGACACGATGCGCCCCACTGGTTCTGAGCGCGTACAAGCGTTCCCCGTTGAGAGTCGATTGAAGGCACGAAGCGTGATGAGAACCCTGATGTATACCCTATTCCTCAGAGAAGAGTGTGAGGAGTAGGGCTATTTATACGCGGCCGTGTAGTTTACTGAACCGTGAACCAATTCCGAACAATCCAGGTGCGTGCATACGCGTATTCAGATTCCATCGGGTGTCGTTACGTCCCTGCATAAGACAACCACAGTCAGGTTTCCTGCTTGCTAAACGAACTGTAATAAAATTATACTAGTCAGTTCGATCTATTTGCTGTTGTAGTCATAAAATTTATGGGCGAGGCATCAGAAGGACAGAAAAAGTACAGAAGCAGACGACGCGCGAGCGTGGTTTTGTGGCTCGTACCGTAGATTGCGCTCGTACAGCTCGGTTCTGTGAGGGGCTTTAAAGGGGAACTCTGGCGTTTTTGCCATATTCACTGATATAAATAAAGCTTTGAACATGTGTTCGAGTTGGTACCGAGGTGATATGTGCCAAATTGTACAATCATATGTCATTTAGTTTTATAAAAAAGCAAATTTTAAAATTGTAGCTGATTTTGGAATCAGACTAGAGAACGCGGGCTACCCTGTGTATATGACGTCAGGGCCTACTCTTTTTTCAAGAAGCCCGACTTTTCCAGCAGACGGATGCAGCGCAGGCTTTCTTCTACGAAGTGACGAACGACAACGCGAGCACAGTCCAATTTTGTCAGCTCCATCGCCAACTTGCTTTTCGCACATCAAAAGATCAAGGCACCTGACCTATGTTTACACCCTGGCCTGTGGTGGGGTGTAGAGGATCTCGTGACGTCATCGGCTACGGTATCTTGTGACGTTATTGTATACCCACCATGAACGACAGAGCGGCTCCCTGTTTCATTTTCTGTTTTGACTCCTCATTTTTTCCTTAATTAAAATTATTGACAGGTGCCTGGGCAAAATGAACCATCCTAACTTTTTCAGGTCTGTCAATGCTATTAGAAAACAGCATTATCTAAGTATGGAACAAACTTCACCAAAGTTCCCCTTTAACTGCTGGCCATGACCGGTGTTGGGCGTGGGCGCTGAGGGACCCAGCCAGAATTTGACGTGGACTGACCGATGAGGCTCATACGATACCCTCTGCCACACTTTTTAGCTTATAAACGGTAATTTTCGTAAGTAGGGCTACTCAAGTGATCAAATACTTAACGTTAGGAAGAAAATAGAAATCATTTGAATTCCGAAACAAAAATAATCACACACTTTTCCCTTATTCTAGCTCTTTTTTTACTTCCATTTAACGAGGAAGGACCAGCTTTTTGTTTTGTTACAATTAAAGTATGTGACCATTTTGTTAGAACTGGCAGCTTGCAGTGAAATAACTTTTTCTTACAGAGACAGAGAGAGCATGCCGGTTAAGATTCACTAATGTTTGCCGTATGGGCTCTATCTTATGCTCATTCATCGATGAATTTACTTTCTATGTGTGGGCTCCCTTGCAAGTAATCAACGTAGGAATGCATGCTGCTGTATAAACTGCAAGCGTTGGTTGCCAAGCCCCAACTGTCGTTCGCGGGGCTATTATAGTCATTATCTTTGCCTTTATGATATATAATTGTAGCCCAAGATTACGTTTTTTTCTGATTATTATTCATCTTATGCACTTCATTGCCATCATTGCTGAAGAGAGCTACGTGGACGGCCGATCCTACTTTACTACGACCTCAGGAACCCCCCCCCCCTCTCTCTCCTCTCTCTTTCTTTTTTTCTCTCTCTCTCACTATATATATATATATATATATATATATATATATATATATATATATATATAGGTTCCTGAGGTGTTTTTTGTTATTTTTTCCTCTTTCTTTATTCGCTGTTTTTTCTTTTCTGTATCTTTTCTGTATTAGACTGTATTTTCTTTTCTGACCCTTTCGACAATTCAATATTTTTTTTTATTTTGTAAAAGCAATATTGCTGCTGAATCATCGCAGATGTTGGCTACGGTAATCATATGCTTCATAAATACTTTACAGTGACTTAAAGGAAAGAACGGTACCTTTAAAAGCTCGCTTTTTTTCGTTAGACACAATATAAATGAGATCTAACAGAGAATTATGCGAAGAAAAGTATAGGGGGTGTTATTAGGAGTAATTGTAATGTAACTGTGAAGAAATAAAAGTGGATGAAAGGAGAACTTGCCTTGGGCAGGAACGGAACCAGTGGCCTTCGAATAATGCGTCGGATGTTTTACCAACTGAGCTACCTCAACAGTTATTCCTTTGTTTTCTTAATGGGGTGCATGTGTGCACTAAACGTGGGAGTGTCGATAAGTGACTTGTTGCTTACAAGACTGACAATACAGTCTACCACGTCCAACACGTATCCAAACCCGCATATATCAATGTAGTTCAGACATGCTTCACGGGTGTGCGAAAATTTCGCAATAATCTTTTACGCCGCTCCTCACGAAGAAATATTTTTGGCTTACGTTAAAGCAGCCTTAGAGGTATAGTAGTCCTCGGTGTATGCTACCACAGAAAGTGCAGTAATCTGAGTTAGTAGCTTGAAAACGCCAAATATTTAAAATTGTGCCAAATATATAATTAAAACCTAATAAATTATGCCTTTTAATATTTGTTTTAGTCACTGTCTTAAAGCCAGCTGCTTTTTCTTGAAGACCCTACTTTATTGATCTCAAAGTTCAGGGCGTCATCTTAAAACCTGTAAATGCCTGATGATCTCTGCTGTCTTTGCACCAAAAGCGAGACAGCGTAAAACAAACAAGAGGCAACGCTGATCAAGAAAGCACTGACTGCCTTGGCGATGAGATCACTCTCGTCGAATGGTTTTCTTCAAAAATGTTTTTTTTTTTGGTCAGGCAACCTTCATTATTTTATATCTCAGTCTTTCTGTGAACTCATCTCTTGCTCGAATTTCAGACTGTGAAAAAAAAATGAAGTCTAGGTTCCACACTGGGAAAACGAAAATAAACTCTAGATTCCAGACTGTGAAAACAAAAATGAAGTCAAAATTCAAGGCTGTGAAAACAAAAATGTAAATCTGTAATGAACATCGGTACCCGAGCTAGAGGCTAGATGCCCTGGCACTGTTCCCGTCGCAATATTCAAGGCAGAGGCCTGTTTTTTTTTTTGTTCCCAAGGGCTCACAAAACACTGATTGCGACCAACAGGTCACTTCTCTAAGAACACCTGAACGTTGCAAAGGGCGACGTTGTTATTCTGACCAGCCTCTAGAACTAACCAAGAACATGTGAACCCCCTTGTACACTGTGACAGATAACAGACAGTTGTGATCAGTGGCGTACAAACTCTTTCGTGTGTGAACAAATTTCACGATGTTGTAACATAGTCTCATAACGATTTCGTTTTCCCGGAAGAACATAATTGAGTGATTACTATTGTGATAAAAAACTAGGCCTTACTTGTTAGTTTCCCCGCGTGCAGCCAAGAGTGACCACTGTCGAAAGTGGGGGGCTCAGCTCCCCCCCCCCACTTTTATCGGTGCAGGGTGGCTGGCATCCCCCTTGCCCCCCCCCCCCCCCTCCCCAGGTGGATACGCCTATGGGCGTGATGATGCCATATCGCAGCGAAGAATTCAACCTGCTAAAGACAGTTATCATTACTTCTTGCTTCTAAGAAAACTACATTGAAATTATATTCCTTGACCTGCACCGTGTTGCGTACATTGAGTTGCGCAGTGCTGGCAGTATACCAGCGGCTGTGGTGGACTGGCACTGTGGGTACAGCGCTCGGTAGCTGACCCAAAGATTTCGGGTTCGAACCCAGCCGGTGGAGGCGAAACGCCGGAGGCCCGTCTAGCTGATTTAGGTGCGCGTTAACAAAACACAGGTAAACGAAATTAACACAGCCTGTACTACGGCGTCTCATAATCATACGGGTGTCCTGGCACGTTCAACGCCGGACATTATTATTATGTTAGTATTAGTCAGTATATGAGCTTTCAGCCTGCCGAGGAATGCAGGTCAGCTGTCACCTTTCTCAATACTATATTAGTTCCGTCTTTGTTTCTGAAGGGCTCGTAAACACGCTTTCTCTTCACATCGGTAATAACGTCATAAACATTTCTCCTGAAGCACGGTTTCTTGGCGTCATCTTAGATACTGAACTAAAATTTCATAAACATGCCGCTTCACTCGTGAAAAAGATCGCGTTTGGAATCAATGTTATCATCAAGACACGTACGTAATTTCCCCCTCACGTCATACTTTCTTTGTATTTTGCCTACATTCACGGTCATATTTCGTATTGTGTATCATCTTGGGCCAACACCTAAATCAGCCACATTGAACAACTGCGGCGACTGCAAAATCAAGAGGTTAGACTAATGACTTTTAAACCATTTTATTCTTCCTGTAGCTCATTGTTTTCAAAGCTTAACATACCAGCATTATGACAATTATTTGACCACAGATTGTCCATAGTAGCTTATAGGCTCATAACGCATGATATTGTCATTGCATGCATTGATCATCATCATTTACCTAACAGCAATATTACACGGTTTTCCTAAAGCAATAATCTTCTTTTACCCTCCGTAAGAACGAACTATGGCAAGTTCATTACTTTGTTTTCAATCATAGCAATTTTGAATTCATTGCCCTTCGAATCATCAGATTCATATTTTCACCTCGCGTAACAAAAAGCATTTTTCTTCAGGAATTAATGGAATCATTTAATTTGTGCATTTAACTGTTGGTAGTTTTCAACAGGCCAATGTGTTTTATATCAGCATTTGCCTTTCTACAACTTACGTAACTGATAAAAAAGTAGTTGCATTTGTCATGTACAGTTCTTTATTTTGCTTTGTTAAAGATTTATCCCCTGCTATTGATAATTTTCATGTGTAAATTTAACAGTAGCATTACCACCATGTTATGTAGTAATTGTATTGCTACTGTTAATTAGGCTGATTAGTCGTTGCTCACAAATGTGCACCTTTTGCTGTACTTTTTTTGTAATTACTCCATTCATCTCTCCATAGGAGGTCCCCCCGTCAGTTTCTATAAAACTTTGGGACCTCTTCCTGACTATTCCAACCATGTAACTGAATGTGAAATATGTAATAAACTTGACTTGACTTGACTTGAAATTCCGAAGGTGCTAGCAGATGTAACACCTTGTATATTCGCTCTGTATATTATTTTAGTTACATGTTACAGCAGAGAGAGAACCTTGAAATAGTTCAAGCAATAACATTATAGGTCTTCGCAACACATCCGATTCAGCTGAATGCTCAACTGGAACAAGACGACGCCCTCACTTAACTCATCTACACGTTTATGGAACGAATGTCCACGGAATGGTGCGTCAACTATACGTTGTCCTAATCGCTTTGGTAGAGTGGGCCGAGCTGTCGCCTGTACGGCAGGAATATGCGCCACGCTTCGACACCGAGACGCTGGCGGTGACAACTTGAAAGGGGAAACCAACGCGAAAATTCTGGCTCTGCTAGTTTTCGTGGAATGGGCGACGAGCGAGAATGTGTGACCCGAATGAAATGCAGGGGGAAGACTGCGACGCGCGCAGCTGGTGTACACACTCACCGGAGCCGGGCTTGTTGCGCAAGTCGCGGTAAAAGAGGTTGTCGCACCCGAAGTCGGAAGCCGTCAAAGCTGGAAAAAGAGGGAACAACAAAACGTCACAAAACTGTAAAAAAAAAAATGCACTGTGTACGACGCGTAAAGAGACCGATGGAACGATTGATACGAGTCAGACGGGAAGAGGCCACCGGGTTACCAGTGTCCCCTTTATGCTCACTCGATATTGAATTAATTTCTACGGAACATAGAAAGATTGGTTTCTCGCGTAAGTAGACATCGGATATTAAAGTTTTTTTTTTTTTTGGCAATGAACGGCCGCTCCCGCCTGCCCTACTATACAGAAAGTAATGTAATTGCCTGTCCAGCCTTTGTATCGAAACTATGCTCTAGGCTCGCGTGGCCACATTAGAGATCAAATGGTTTCGCTGTGTCTATAAAAATATTGGGTCAACAATGAAATAAATTATCATTCTTCCCGTGTTAACTTGTAATAATGAATATTGATATATTATATAAAATTTGTAAAAAATTTAGGCTGATCTTTCATGGAGAAGCCAGTAACAGAACAACACACATTGATCAGTATCTCTCTGAAATAAATTGTGACATTAAACTCGTACGACGTGGCAGGAAAAAGCTTTGTTTTCTGCACTGAACGTCAATGCTTTACGTTGTCCTTGCTAATATCTGTCGTTGTCGCCTCTCGATGGTGTGTGTGACCGTCATCTCACGGGTTGCAATGCCTCGTTTTTTCTCGTTACGATGTTTATCTCCACATAAAATGCTTATCAAGATGGGTGCAGTAGGCCTATTTTGGGACTGGTGATCCAAACATCTGCAAGGACAGTGCACGCTGTAAGCACATTCATAACTTGCAAGTATACAAATCATTCGTCCACACACAAGAGTTAGTATAAGCAGCACAATCAAGAGTCGAGAGAGCCACTCATCGCTCAAAAGAAGCGGAGCACGCAAGTCATTTCTCGTATATACCTACATATGAAGCACGCATATTTGCGCACAATGCAGACCGTACTGTGTTGAAGAAGCTGCAACGTTCACAAGGTGCGACATGTCATGTCCACGCCACCATTTCGTTGTTATCGTCTTGGTTATTACGGGTAGATGAACCGGAATCAAGTTCATCTACGAGTATACACAATAGTTAAAATGTTGGTTCAACACAATCTTTTTGACGGCCCTGCATTGAAGCTAATATTGTTTACATTGCTCTTGTTTTTTATTTTTATTATGGTTGTGTTCATCGGACCGTATGAACAATGACAGCTGGTAAGAAGACCGCTAAGGGCTAATGACCCCATTTAAATCAGCAAAAATAATAACATTATATCTAAAAGCAACAAAACACGAGAAAAATGCCTGAAAATGATGCCGTCACTAATTTCTGAACAGTCCTACCCCAAAATGTTTCTCTTGGAGAGAGAGACTCTGCGTCGTATTTATTTTCTCCACAAACACTCTGACGGAAAACACAACACCAAGGCTGGACACAAGAGAAGTTACGTGGCCCAATATCTTGCCTAAAGTCTTCGGATTGTGTTTCTTTGAGAGTATCATGTAGCGAAAACTCTTTTCGCAAACTTCAATGCAAGAACTGTCACGGAAAATATATACATCATTTAGTAATATCCGTGGAAGGTGAAATATTCATTCATGACTCTGACTTTCGGGGACTACATGTCGATCTCAACGTGATGGCTGTCTGCATTGGTGAAAATAGAGTGCGCAGCATTTATCTCTCTCCCCGTGGCAAGAACCATAGAGGAGTGGCAAGCAGTGCGGCATAGAACACTTGAATACATTCTATGCCACTGTCAATCATACCAGACTCAACGACGTGGTACGGAAGCCAAGCTCCGCCACGTGGATTCAAGACCACTGACAGAAAGGATCCTGCAGATCTTGGCCTAGGGTTTCGCATATGTGCGAGGCCAGCTGCCACACCCTTTCCCTCCTTCATTTTGAAAATGGATGGATGGATGGATGGATGGATGGATGGATGGATGGATGGATGGATGGATGGATGGATGGATGGATGGATGGATGGATGGATGGATGGATGGATGGATGGATGGATGGATGGATGGATGGATGGATATGGCTGTACCCTTTAGGTCGGGCGGTGGCTAGAGCCACCAAGCCGTTATACTTAATGAACCAAAAACTAGACTTTTTTTAAATAGTGAGGCTGAGGATTCGTACTTTGCAGCGAAGGGTTCAATTTTCACTCGTGCCTTGAATTTAGCCACCGATCAGATAACCTCGTTCTAGTTAATTCTACCCGCTTAAAGTCTATTTTGCCCTCACTCTCCCTGAACTCCAGTGCTTTGAAAAACTCTGCGCCATCAACCTGAACTACAGGGTGAAGCCCTTTACAGAACATTATCAAGTGTTCGGCAGTTTCTTCTTCCTCTCCACATGCACTGCATACTGTGTCTACCACTTCGTATTTGGCCCGATATGTCTTTGTTCGCAATACTCCCGTCCTGGCCTCAAACAGTAGAGAACTACCCCGACTATTATCATATACCCTTTCCTTGGCAATTTCCTGCTTAAAAATTTGGTAGACCTCTAGTGCGGACTTCCTAGTCATTCCAATTCTCCACATATCGGTCTCAGCTTCCTTCACCTTCTTCTTACCCGATAATTATTTTTGGTTTGGCCCCTGCTGTTTTCTAAGTATTTACCAGTCAATTTTCTGGTTCGCTTCCTCCATTTTGTATCAGCATTCTTTATGTACAAGTAGCTGAATACCTTCCTAGCCCAACGCGCCTCCCCTATTTCTCTCAATCGCTTCTCAAATTTTATCTTGCTGCTAGCTTCCCTGCCCTCAAATGATGTCCATCCCATATCACCTTGTACTCCCTGATTTGGTGTATTCCCGTGAGCTCCTAAGCCAAGCCTACCTATTCCACGTTGCTTAATTTCTAATCTTGCTTGAACTTCTGATCTCATGCACAAGACCGCATTGCCGAACGTCAGTCCAGGAACCATGGCGCCTTTCTGTATTCCTCTCTCAACATCATACCTATTGTAATTCCACAGTGCCCTGTTTTTCATTACCACTGCATTTTCTGTTACCTTTAGTCGTCACGTATATTTCGTGTTCCCTTAAGTACTCGGCCCCATTGCTTATGCATACGCCCAGATATTTGTATTTATCTGTTATCTCTAACGTGAACTCCTGTATTCTAAGCTCACTACCTTCATTGCCATTAAAAATCATGACTGCTGATTTTTCCTTACTGAATCTGAAATCTAACCTATCTTTCTCATTACCGCAGATGTCCATCAATCTCTGCAAATCTTCCTTGTCGGTCATTAGCACTATATGATCTCCACGAAGCACTATATCATCACCATGAAGCGCCACCTGGCGTGTCAAGGCATCGAAATGCCTAAAGCGAAACTGCATCCAGCTGAGGTGCCCCACGGAACTGGAGCGTAACCACATCCCCTGCTGCCCGTCCTCGCCATCCGCGTGCACACGCTTTCCACCACATGAGATGCGGGTAGCGTAAAAAACTGTGGGTGAGGAGTGCATGAAATTGAAGAGTGCAAACAAGGAGGAAGTGGTAAAATGTATTGGCTATTTCACTCTTTGAACGGGCATGTCCACCAAAGCAGTGTAGCGCAGTAATTGATTGATTGATTGATTGATTGGTTCATTAAGTCATTCTGCTTTCTTGATAAGCTAAAATTGTTATTTCGTTTTTTATTTGTAAGTTTACCTATATTTTTTATTGACTTATGGATTTCTTTATTTTCTTCATGACGTCTTCATCTATCTATCTATCTATCTATCTATCTATCTATCTATCTATCTATCTATCTATCTATCTATCTATCTATCTATCTATCTATCTATCTATCTATCTATCTATCTATCTATCTATCTATCTATCTATCTATCTATCTATCTATCTATCTATCTATCTATCTATCTATCTATCTATCTATCTATCTATCTATCTATCTATCTATCTATCTATCTATCTATCTATCTATCTATCTATCTATCTATCTATCTATCTATCTATCTATCTATCTATCTATCTATCTATCTATCTATCTATCTATCTATCTATCTATCTATCTATTTATCTATCTATTCATGCCTCCTCACAGGCTGGTTAAGGAAGGTATGACTCTATGCCGAAAGAGACTGCCAGGTGATATGAAAAAACTTTACGTCCAGTTCACGTACGTAGTGAAACCCTTTCCCACCGTGACGTGTTTGCTGCAGCCGCATAACATGGCCGATGCTATGCGCTTCGCATATTTCGCAGTTTCCGTTAGACCAGGACAGCGAAAATAGAGATTAAGAACTTTATAAGACACTTTGTGTGGGTTAAGCATGAGGGATACGGTTCGGTACAGTCTGCAGTTTTAGTGTAACACAAAAACTCTTACGTGTACTCCTATATACGATATGAAAAGCGTTTCCCGTCCGCGCAAAAATGCGCTAAAGAACGGTTTTCAATCTTAGATTACATTTGTGGGGTTTAACGTCCCAAAACCACCATATGATTATGAGAGAGGCCGTAGTGGAGGGCTCCGGAAATTTTGACCACCTGGGGTTTTTTAACGTGCACCCAAATCTGAGTACACGGGCCTACAACATTTCCGCCTCCATCGGAAATGCAGCCGCCACAGCCGGGATACGGTTTTCAATCTTGGTTTCAATGAAAGTGACGTCTGTGTTGTAATTTGCCTACCAGTGTTACTTCGCTCAATGAGTTACCCTTTACGCTCCAAGTGCAGTGAACGTGCTCAGCAAGCCCACGCTACGCACATGACTGTCAGATTACGCATTATACGTCGATCCGCATAAGAAGACCTGGTTCAAAGTGTGGTATTAGCAGCTACACGCTGATGGTCTCGCATGATATCAGTCCCCACAGTGCGTGGGTTCTGCCAAATGTTTTCTTGTCTTGTTCGTTGTTCCGCAACTTTAAGAAATGCTGAGCAGTGCATGCACATGATGTAAATTGGTGTATATAAACACAAGGTGCCATCCTAACGGACACTCGACAGTGTAACAGCCCCATCGCTTGGGCTCGTACCCCCGAGTGGCCCGTACGTCGACAAACACATTCATAAGTTGACTCGTTCTGAGCCGTCAGTCTGAGCCGTTAGTCTGAGTCTCAGCGAGTATAGGTGTGTATTATTCTGGTGCCTAAGCATGCGCTGGGTTCTCTTTCAGAGTGGTCTGAGCTTCGCCGCAGCGCGCCTCTATGTAATAAATGTATGAACTGGGCTGAATTAGCGCTCCTCGCCTTTTTAGGTGTCTGATGTACGTAGCCAGGGGCGGTGCGCCCCCCCCCCCCCCTATGTCCTCCCCCCGTATGCACGCTAATAGGTGAGAGGGAGACGGAGCGAGTTCGGTTGAGATAAAAACATTTAGTGAATCGTTGTCTAAGTGAGTCCAGTTGGGGAAACGATTTGGTGAGTCTGAGTCACAGTCCGCGGGGGGCACTAAAGTTATTTGGCAAATGCGAATAGGCCCTACATTTCTTGCCGAACTATTCCAGTGCCTCCGTGCATCTCGTCGACTAGTAATCCCAACAGCCTGGGCCTCGATCGTTTTCATCTTCTTCGCATACTTCTTCGGCTGGGACGAGCGTGTGGAAATGGCAAAGACGCCACTCCTTCACGCGCACACACCTCCTTACAGCCCTTGCCGAGGATTTCGTGACACGGTCACCGCCACGCGGCGCGAATCGCGTGAGACACGCTGCGTCTCAGCACCATGTAGTTGCTCTATGCACGCCTGGTATCACCGCCGCTGGTTGCGCAGCTTTCGCCGGCGCTCCGCTGACCAATGGGGTCAGTTTCTGGCGAGAGAACACTACTCCCGTTTACTACTGAGAGCCGCAGTGTAAAAGATCTTCCTCTCCACCGCACTGTCAACTCCCGATGGCCGCAGTCGTGGTCCAATAAGCAGCGAGGTGGGACATACCGGCCGTTTGCCCGTATCAACATTTTACTCGTTGTGTGATGTTGCTTGCGCAAGAATTTAAAAAAAAGCAGAAAACCGGTTTACGTGCTCTAATTATTATACTGAAACTGTACACGTCTCGGCAAAACCAAAATCCGTCTCTCCTTCGTACGTGAAAACGTGCTGCCACAATGGGGCAAATCAGACTATTCATTGCTAGTCCGCTAACAATGAAGAAAAGAACTGAAAGGCAGCAAGCACTATTTGTGATTTCTATGCTTCTATACATGATCAATAATTTTCAAACGTTTAAAGGAACTGTCGTGATTAACCGAGTGATAAGCACAGCGGGCTGCACGTTTGAGTTCGGCGGGTTAACTCTTATTAAGAAGTACGTGATTTTTATTTATTTATTTATTTATTTATTTATTTATTTATTTATTTATTTATTTATTCAATTACTGATTTGTTTATTTACTGATTGGTTTATTCACTCATTTACGCAATGCGGCACCCCGATGTGTGCACTAATAGGAGAGCCGGAGGAGTATTATAGGGTTTGTGGAGTTTACCATCTGAGCAAACAAAAGGCTATAAGGGCCGCCCTAATCAAAGCCACCGGGGAAATTAGAAGACAGAGCATTCTTTGAAGTGGACTCAGATCGCACATTACAGGGGCCTCTGGAATTTTTCTCCCATCGAAAGTTGACGAATTATCGTCGTTTATTTTATCCTGTCTCTTCTTTTTGTGTCTGTGTTTCTTGAAGATAACTTCTTTAATAATTATGGTGTTGTATACTGCGAAGTCGCCAAAAGCACCACAGATACTAGCACCCTAATCACTTGGTATTACCTTAATAGTGCCAACTAATGCGATATAATATTGTTACTTGAAAGCAGTTGCTAACACTTTCCATTGCAATGTTAGAAAGTTTCAGAATTTAGAACCCCACGTACTTAATTTCGTCGGGTATATCAGCCTTAATCGTGTCCCGCATGATTTGTTCTTATAGCTAGCACACTAGATTTTTTTCGTGTAGTTTTCTGGCTGTACAGCTCCCATTTCAGGTGGGACCTGATAAGAAAACTACGCGGAGTGCAGAGCTTGTGTTTTCGAACAGTGTTAGCCCTCCTTGAAACCGTAGGCAAGTGAATCGCGCTTGGGTGATCAACGAGATCAATGCTAATCAGTTTGCGGTGCAACTTGAGTTCGTACGTTATTATAGAAAGCAAGCCATTGGTTAGTTTATGAGGCATGCGTAGTGAAGACAACCCAATGAAATTGCGCATGTAAAGCTCTGCATACGCTCTTACCTTCTCCTTCAGATTGATTGATTGATTGATTGATTGATTGATAAGTGGGTTTAACGTCCCAAAACCACCATATGATTATGATACACGCCGTAGTGGAGGGCTCCGAAAATTTCTACAAATTGCGGTTGTTTAACGTGCACCCAAATCTGAGCACATGGGCCCTCTCCTCTAGCGTTAATAATAACAGCGTTAATAATAGCGTTAAACGTTTATGCCGTCAAAAGATGAGGGGCTTGCTTAGGCGATGGCGAAAATGTAATACCGCGGATTTCTGCTCGTATTTTGAGGAAGACAAACGATTCTTCTCTTATTTGTCGATTATTTCCTCAGAGCACCAAATGCGCCACCCTTGGCGCAAGAAAATGCTTGAGAAGAAAGAAAGCGCGCAAAAAAAAAAAAAAAGCGGTAGCCGACAGGACTTTGCAGTTCCCGCAACAGTGACTTTGACGTCATAGATTTCGAATGCGTCTTGTAGGGCCTACGCAGTTTCTGATAGGTAAAAGTGGACTACATGTCCTTTCGGTGGAGCCAGGGATTAGACACACCAAGTTTCCGAAAATGTCGTTGAGCCAAAGAGTTCAGAATGCAGAAAAAAAAAAAAGGTTTTGAATTTCTGACGTCCCCATCGGAGCTTTCAGCGGGAAACTTAAAAATGGCACTTTTAACATTGATTCGATTACCTACCCCTAAACCTTTAGGAAATATTATTGTTTCTCTTGAGAGTATCCTCAAGGTTTGGGGAACTGTTATTGAACTGTTTACGAGGTGTTGATAACGCGCACCTGTTAAGTAAAAATGGCATGCATTGACCAAGCGAGCTGAGCGCACCATAAACGGCCTCTACAAGGATTCATCTGATTGCACCACGTCAGCCGACCTAGCATTTCTTGCCTTCAACACCGACTACTAAGCTGTCGCTCGTCACGAGAGACACAAGACAATGGCGCCAAAAACAAAATGAGATACGATGCGGTAGTGTGCAAATAGCGCGCTCAACCTCCGTTAACCATTGCGGCACTGCGACCTTTACCGCCACCTCATGACAACGACCGGCACTTCACGCGCCGTAGCGCCCCTGTCGCAAGAGCGGAAAAATAGGCGTCGGACACTCATCGTCGCTCTCTCAGCGGTTTCGACGGTAGCGGTGCGGAGTGGGCAACATTTGCGTCAGCGATATTCGCCGTGCCGCGGCGGCCGATGCACCGGCGAGCCGTGACGGCCATGACCGCGTCTCGTAACACGGTGTCCCATTCTGCGGCTTGGTCTTAGCGGCGGGGTTCACTGCCCCGAACCCGGTAATAACGGCGCGAGGGGAAGTGCATTAACACGCTACGCGGTCTGCGTCCAGGGCTTCGCGGCACCGATTTCGCACGCCTCAAGGAGGCAGTGAATGCGGTCGGTCTTGTGTATGCCGTACCTTACGGCGCATTGGTTGCGAGCGTGATGGATTGAACGAAACCATTTTTCCCAGGAAAAATTGCATCGACCCTTAACCCTTCAAGTATTAGACCCGGTAAGTTGGAGTGGCGCCGCCTGGTGGTAGGCTTGCATGACTTCACGGCATGAACTCATTGAATCTGCTGTGGCGCGCGTATACATAACACGCACTTGTTTCGAAGGGCGTTGCACTGCCAGCGTTTACCATTATAGACGATAGTCTTTCTTGGGGACCTCCGACGCAAAAAATATGGTCTGTCTGTTTACCTGTCTGTCTGTATATTTGTCTATTTGTCCGTGGTAATGTTCTTCCTAACGGCACTAAACGATACCACAAACGGCCAACCCCATCCGCAGCGGCCACCAATATTGCTCAAGTTTTCGCGTTCATACTTGTGCAATTGTCAATTAAAAAGCAACCATTGCGCATGTCTGAGGCACCATAACAACACCTCGATGTTTTGTATCTGTGCCTTTATACTAGAGAAGGCACACACAAGTACTTCTAAAGGCCATAGCGTTTATCAGGCTGCGCTGACAGTGCAACGCTATGCTCAAAAACGCAAATGTTTCCAACGCTTTGCTAAGACGACTTGGTGGCGGCACCTGCCCGTCGCTTTGCGTTCTACGCCTTGTCGCCTCCAAGACAAGCGCGCATCTTTCTCCGCGGGTCTGCGGGTGCGCACGCCTTTCTTCGTTTTCTAAGATAACTGCCAGATGGCCCTCGTGTCTAACGTGTTTCTTCGGCTTCGCTGCACGGATCGAGACTCTGTAACGCAGAACTTCCAGAATACAATTCACCGCGCAGAATTCACCGCGCAATACCCTCGCGAAGAACTTCAAAAGTTTTGTTCACTCTCTCTACACGCAAGACTATCGTCTTTCGACGACATTAGCATTGAGACATGCAGATACGGGGCCAATTTTTCGCTTGTCTCATGTTTGAAAAAAAAAATGACGGAAGCAGCATCGATGATATTCATAGTAAAACAATAAAAACTAAGCTTTGTTTTCTTCAGGAGAATGCCCAACGCGGTGCTTACGCTCTAGCGCATACACGCTTTGATGAGGTTCGTTATGGTGTCGCGCTGCTTACTTCGAAGATGGGTTCGATTCTCAGCCTTGGTAGCCGCACTCCGATGAGGGTGAATCGAAAGACAACACATGTGCAGCCGGTTAAAAAATGCGAGGTGGCCATACTCTGCAGCGTGCCTCACAATCATGTCGCACTTCTGGAACGTATACGACAGCGTATTTGCATTTCAGGTAGACAACACCAGTCCAAGTGGGACTGATAGCGTTTGTGTGTGTGTGCGTGTGTGTGCGTGTGTAAGTGAGAAAACATATTTGTATATTTTGTAACATGTGTTTATGTACATTGTCTGAGACCTGCAATAAAGAAAAAAAAGGGGGGTTGCCGTGGCGCGATCAGCTAGCGCGTTCTGCTGTCAACCGGAAAGTTGGAGGTTCGAGCCTAACCAGGGGCGATGTCTAGCTCTTTTCTTTTTCGCTAAATTTTCTTGTGTGTAGTTGCTCATTTTTCATCACGTTATTTAGATTCGTGTTTTGGGGAATAATTTAGGCGCTCCGTCTCACTAGAAAAGTAAGTAAGGTTAGTTGCAGTAATAGTACTGATTTCAGATAGTGTCTACATGCAACATCATAACAGTGCTGATACGCTTGTAAATACCAGTTCAGATAGCCACCTGATGAATAAATTTTCCCACGGTTTATTACCCCAGAACAGCATCAATCTGTATGTGAACAGACGTACGAAGCCAACCGTTGCTTCAAGAAGGCAAATGGCGTTTCATTTTCGCGTGGGCCACGAAGCGACGTGCACAATTGAAACAGCTTATTTCGACGTTCTGGCTTTGTTTTGCAAACGATTGCTATCAGCAGTGCTCCTACGCGAAGTGAACATTGCCGTTTATGACGTGGTATCACATCGAATCAGCTGTTCGCGTGAATCAAGGTATGCGACGACGTAATCCTGACGACTGTCGAGAAGAAATCTGTACGTGAGATCCGAGTGTACCGACTTCTCGGAATTCCGGAAAAGAACCGCGGGTGGCCGAAATTTCTGGAGCCCTTCACTACGGCGTTTCTAGTAATCAATACGGTGGTTTTGGGACGTTAAACCCCGCATATCAATCAATCAAACGAATCAGAATTCCGGAAACTGTTTTGTAGTTTCAAGCGCAGCTTTTTTTCTCACCTATTGAAGCAATTGTGTATGAAAGAAAGATCCATGTAAAGTCTCTTGCATTTAAAAGCGTAATTCGGTCTGATGAGCCACATTATTTGCACTTTAAATTGCACGTTAAACAGCAGTGCCAAGGTTAAACTGCAAACGTCCAAATTTCATTTGTAATATTTCGATACAAATGTTTATTCGCATAGTCTATGCCAAGTTGTGATGAAGTTAGACTCATTTAGCACGAATATTTTCTCAACATTGATTTCGTCTTCCACGTCAAAGGTTTCTTTTTTTTTGCCTGCTGTAAAAATGCATCTTTAAGCTTATTCTTGTTATTGTTAATATTATTGTTATTTCTATAACTATTACTCTTAATAATGTTTTATTATCAGTAGAAAGACCTGTATGGAATGTGTACAAAGGTATCACGGAGAAGATTTCAAAAATTTTCCACGCATCAGTAAGCGCGGAATATAAAGTGCCCAAAATTCCCACGACCTCAGAAAGCTGCAAGGACGTGATTTTGCCCAGTCGCCATGCTTCCAGTTCTCTTCCTTGTAGAATCGCAAAGGGATCATTGTATGTTGAATCTCTATTCTCAAGTGCGTTGTATACGAACACCCAAGCAGAGTCTACGTGAGCACCAAATCAATTCTTAGCTCTTTGCAACTTCCAACAAGCAAGGTGTTGATTCGTAGTTTCTTTCGCCAATTAAAACACACAATTAAATATACACTTTGAATGCCTGGATAATTAAGCAGCTTCTCTTTTGAGAATGTGCTCACGGTGTAGTCACACAGTGCGCGTTTTGGCACACATTATCTGATGCAATAGAGTGGATGTGTCATAAACTTTGCATCACTTTGTCTCTTGCCAGTACTTGCACTCTGAACACTACTGAGCACGAGTGGACTCTGCCTCGAGACAGTGTGTCTTTTTTTCAATAAATTGTTGTTCTTATGCTGTTTAGTTTTCTCGACTTCTCTTTCTCTCCAGTGGAATGGCAGAAAAACTGAGCCACGGCTACACGTAAATATTTGGCATCACCACGAATTCAAAATTTTAGTAGAAAGTAGCGCTTCTCCAATGTTCTTCTTCTGCGATATTTGTATATCGCCCTTTCAAATGTTACGACTTTGTAACGACAAAATTCAGCTCAAGGCTACCTCATTGTGGCAGTTTTACGGTGAAATTGAAACAAGAGGCAATTTGTTTTTATGCTGTCGCGTCTTTGTAATGAGAGAACAAGATAGCGTATTTCTCCATTTCACTGAATAGCATAAGCAATAAATCTTGCGGTAATTTTAAAACGTGTGACCTTCATTAGGTTATAGTCCCAGGGTTCTCTGCTGTGCTCTATTTAATTACATCAATTAAACAAAAATATCAGCATGTGTGCTTATTCTTTCTTCCCACTATTGGTTCCAAATCCACTTTCGAATTAAATTGTTTATATAACTTGACAACAGATATCAGCATCAATATCATCACGTTGTTTGTCATCAATTCAATCTTATCACTGAACGCTTGCTCGTTTTGTACCTTTAATTAATCGATGTTCGATTTTAAAGCTAAATTTGAATTTTATTTTTCATGTCATATGCCTCTACATTTAGCATCATGCTGCCTGGTTTTCGGCCCATCACACTTGGGAAGAAGCCCCACCGCGGTGGTGTAGTGGCTAAGGTACTCGGCTGCTGACCCGCAGGTCGTCGCGGGATCAAATCTCGGCTGCAGCGGCTGCATTTCCGATGGAGGCGGAAATGTTGTAGGCCCGTGTACTCAGATTTGAGTGCACGTTAGAGAACCCCAGGTGGTCGAAATTTCCGGAGCCCTCCACTACGGCGTCTCTCATAATCATATGGTGGTTCTGGGACGTTAAACCCCACAAATCAATCAATCAATCAATCAATCAATCAATCAATCAATCAATCAATCAATCAATCAATGAACACTTGGGAAGAAGATATCATCATTATTATCATCATCTACTGCGCATATCGCAGTGCTCGCATTTTGAACATCATAAGCATACCATAAATATTTCTGAAACAACTTTACACGATTAGAATGAAAAGCGCTATTTCGCTTCAGAAATATTCTGTGTTTACAAAGCACTTATTGAAGACTGAACAGAGCAAAAAAAAAAAGGCATAATAAGTGGACGGAGAGCAACTTCAGTGGGCGAAACACGAAAAATGAAAGACCTGAAGCGACATCGTTCACGCCGCTGTGCGCGGGCTGGTATGGCGCCGTAATTACGGGGCTCCCACACGTGGTACAAGTTGACAACTGGTAATTTGCAAGACCGCAGCACGCCCCCCCCCCCCCCCCCACCCATCTTGTTTTCGCCTGGTTCAACTGATTCAGCAAAGGACGCAACGCCAGCTGATCTCGTTACGCACCAAAACGGCCGCGTTTTCACGCCTCGCATGACAGACCCTTGTTCCACATAAAGGGTTCGTGGTTTGGTCCTGTTTATTTCTTGTTGAGGAGAAGGGCTCGTAAACTGTGTGTGCCCTATGCGGAACCCTGCGTGGTTCATTGGCTTGCCCTTATTACGCAAGGTTGATATAAACGAAGGGTGCGAACTTGGTTTCAAGTTAAGTTCATGTGACTTGTGTTTTTGGTATCGTAAGTGTGAAACAAGCGCATTTCTAGCTTACACATAATCGTAGCTTACAGTTTGATAAGACCTGTGTCCATATTTAGCCAGTATGTTGACCTCTTTTGATCTGTGATACTACCACAGATACTCTAGTTTTCATCGCTCTCTGAATACACAACACACCGTAGAAAAGGGGTATACACGTACTTAGAAAGATAAGAACTCACATGTCACACAGGCGAACACACATGGGAGGGTCGACGTCGTCTTCTTCGCCTACCAGCAGAACGCACAAATTGAGCTTTTGATTCACTCAGCCGAATGTTTCTTGAAAGGGCGATTGGTATGCTGGGATTAGTATTTATTACATCTACCTTGTTATCGTTTCGGGCCATTAAGTTGGGTAAGGGCCACAGTGCTGTTCTGTCCGTGTTACATAAATTAATTCAGGCAATCGAAAGAATATAGTGCTAGTGGTACCACCTGATCGATACAATTCATTTATTTCCCTTCTTTTACTATATTCTAATCCTGCCTTTTTTGTCTATTTTGCCTTTTAAGGGCAAAGCTTCTTATGCTGTGGGTCGTTCCCTCCTTCGCTTGTATGTAGTATGTATATAGCCACCTCTAGTTTTAATAACAGCTCACTAGGCGGTGTTTTGTCTACAATATCCTTGGAAATGATATCACTAGATGTCATCGGTGGTTTTCGTATAATTGACGACTAAAGAGCATAGACGGCACTGATATAAAAGGAAATTCACAGCATGCACACTAAGTGAGTGATGATAACTGAGGCAAAGCGTCCGTCCGTCAGTCCGGCCATTCAACGCGGGCTCCAGTGTGATAGGAGCGGACAGACGGATGGTCGGACATACAGACACGAAAACGCACAGATGGACGGACAGACAGACAGATGGATGGACGGATGGATGGTCGCATCGCCCCACTCGTCATCATTCACTCCATCGATATGTTGTCTTTTTATTACTTCTTTATGTGCGTTACGTCTCTTACTTGTATGGTTTCTTTATCTCTGTCTTTTTTGTAAAGTGGTATGGTTTTGAAGTTTTTTATAAGGTACAGTGCGGCTAATCCCCCTTGTGGGGATGAGCCAAGATATTTTAGGCAACGAACAAACAAATTCGACTTCCCTATAAGGGTGCTGACTACATGCTGACACTGTCTAAGGTCTTCTCACCAAATTCCCCCAGCTTTGTTCGTACGTCTTACATAGTGTAGACCATACACTTCTCTCTTCTACGCTTTTGAACCTCCAAATGGAAAGATTCAACATCAGCTAATAAATTACACGTGTTAAGAACTGTTGTCGTTTCTTTATACCAGCGAGTTTTTTCTCAGCGTTTGACCCTAATCTGCCGAAAATGACTGTGACCTATAATTGATCAGAACTCTGCAAGAAACGCATTAGGAAGATCCCTTCATTGAAATACCGCAACTACTGCCATCGTTCACTCTTGAATGTCCTCGCAGTTAGTGGCATGCGGTTAGCAGGAGCAATATCGCCTCCCTTAGTGTGCTGGACAGAAACACGCTTGAGCTCTGGTCTGGAGACAGAGCCAGTAGTATGGCAGCACTTCTTTTGCATTTCTTCAAGTCACCGTCAAACTTAATTACTTAGAAGCAGGATTACTCATTCGACAGTGTATACCGCTTGGGCTTTTGTCCGATGGCAACGAGGCCGATACTACAAGTGGGCAAACAGTTTTTGCAAGTGAGCTGAGAGAAATAGTCAGATACTCGGAAATGAATCACACGACGAAGCCGGTATTGCACAGAACAGCGCAAAGGAGAATGCATGCCTTGGAAAGATGAGGGCATAATGTCCGATGAAGTTGCTCGATTTCATTTTTTTTCCACGCCTGATTTTCACTATTTGTGAGGCTTGATTTGACGCATATCCTAATTCATGTTATATAATTCTACACAAAATTATTTCACTTGGATATTGGGAACTTATTTACATATATTGAAACAAATTCAATGAAAAGGGTATGATGAATGTTGGTTGGACGAACGCTTAAATGTGTCAATCACAAAATTCAGCGCATTATTTCCCCTACGTTTCAATGACTTTAGCACCTTTCAAGATACTGATGAGTTTGCCCTTCGTTGCTTTACTACTTTACATCGAATAAAAATCCGATGGCAAATCAATGAGAAAACACAATTATGACGTTTCTTTGACACTATAGGGCGAAATATTGTGTAAATGTAGGCCTCGACTTCTTTGTTAAACAAAATAATACTCAGAACTATCAGACGATAATGCGTATTATTGCCTTAGAGTACTTGGCAAATTCAATAACGTAAGATATCGGCATTTTATGCGTGTGGACATCCTAATCATTCTAGTGTTGAAGTCAGCTGCAAACATGTCGTGCCCATATGCGAAAATACTGCAGAAAGCAGTCCATCAAACGAAGACACTAACAGCCTGTCACGTACTACATCGGTGAATCACGCGGTGGGAATCAAACCCATCATGTCCTCAACACGTCATAGCAACTGGGCCTCCTTGGCATTTGCTAAAATAAAAATAAGCTTAACGTAAACAACAGCGCTGGATTCAGACCATGGAAAGTTTTTAATACTGAAAAAAAAACTGAAAAACAAAACACACAGGTATCGTGCCAAAGAGTTGAAGGGCCTATAGTTACGCACCTATAGGTCGCAGATGGGTATCCGCTGCTGGGGCCGCACTGAAATCCCCAAGAGGTAATGAGTTTGCCGGGGCTTGAAAGTTGCCTTGTGTCAAATCGATTCAGCAAGCGGTATCCATTCCTGGGGTGAACTAAGGTAACTGGCGAAAGCCCATAGCAGCGAGCGTGTTGTCTGCAACAGCGGTGATTGACTGTGGCGACACTTTCGCGAGTCCGGCAGTGACTTTCAAGAAGGCGCGCTTTCAAAACGGATTAACCTCCCCCCAGACGCCGAGCAGCCTAGCGGAGAGAGTAGGCCTGATGAAAGGCCGCGTCTGCAGACGTTTCTCGTGCCAGGTGCAGTCAAGCACGGGTAGCGGAGAGCGCGAGTTCTTTCAACAGCGACCGTGGCGACCGCGCAATGCTTCTGTGATTTGCAGCGGCTCGGACGTTTAGGGAAACGCTGTGCGACTGCTAAACGACCGATGTTTTGCGCGTTGAGCATTTATAGATACATCAGAGTGTGAAAATAGCCCTGACAGGCCACGCCACCGTAACTGTCAATCAAAGCGACTGCGCCTATCTTTGTCTATAGATAAGGCAGTGTACGGGGAAGGGAGTTCCGAAATCAGAGAAATACGAGAAAAAAAATTAACATGAAGGAGCATATCAAAGCTATGGCTTGGATGCTCCTTTGTGATCTGCGCGTGGTCTCCTTGTGTCATAGGACCAAGAGAAAGCATTTGACCGACCAGAGCACGCGTATACTTTAAACGTGCTCACAACCTTCGGTTTTCCCCATTCGTTTATCGAATTAATTAGAAATACACACTCTGGTAGTGAAAGCACGCTAGTTCTGGATGATTGAGAAAGGCCTGCTTTCTTTATTACACTCGGGATCCGTCAGAGATGCACATTGTCTCCTGTTCTATTTGTCCTCAGCCTTGAGCCATTTTTTTTGTGTGCTCTAGAAGCGGACTTACGTGTCCGGGGTCTTGCGCTTTCGGGGACTGCAGTGCCGTGAAGTTTACAGTTTTTGCTGACGACATAACGCTGTTCCTTTCAGATGAAGATAGTCTTTCCCAAAGCTTGTGTTTATTCTTTCAAAATCGTGTCATTTCAGGTGCAGCACTGAACTTCTGCAAATCCAGGTATTTGTTCATCGGCTGTCCAAACTCCAGGCTTAGCTCCGCTTGCCTTCTTGAACCGGCTGCGTCTCTCCGAATTTCACGTATTCTATTCAATCACTATGGCATCTGTAACTACGTTTGGTTAAATGCTCTCGACGAAGTAATACAAAAAGTTGAGGACGCACGAGATTTCGAATTCCCGCTTCTTTTGTGTTTTGTGGGCGCATTTGCTACTTTTCTCACGTGGTGCAACCACCTTTACTTATTGCAAAGTAACGAAAACGCCGACCAAGGTGAAATACACAAAAGATAAAAAGACGTTTCGGCTCCCCACCCGGGAGCCTTGTTCTCCCGTGTAGGGAGCCTTGTTATCCTTTGTGGGGAGCCGAAACGTCTTTTAAACTTTTGTGTATTTCACCTTGGTCGACGTTTTTGTTACTTTGCACTATGTTTGTCCCCGACCAGACGGGATTCCTTCAGACACTTGACTATAAACCTTTGCACCTTTGCCTTTGCCTTTGACCTTTGCGTATTGTAAGACCACTGCAGTCTGCCTTGTGTTTCTTCTTTTGGTCCGGTGGCACTGAGTTTGTCTCTCGTGCGTCGTTCGGACAGCAGCGTTTCTAGGGAGGCTTTGCTTTCCCTTCGGTGTCCATATGCTACTGGGTATTGGCCCTGCGCTTCCTGTTGCGCCTCGTGCAAGGAGAGGAATCCCCCGCACGAAATCTCGGATATATTTTTCTAGACCCTCACCTTCGGTATTAATTTCCTAACGTGCATCTTAGTCAGTGCCCACAATCAGTAACACTTCCTTCGTTATATGCAACGGCTGTCGCAATTTTTCACCATATCCAGTCGACTTGTCCTGGGGTAGATGTGTTGGACAATCCTACCGTTGACACAAAAGCCACTTTGTCGTTTCCGTCCTATGGCACGCCGCAGCCGCTCTAGTCGTGCGTCTTGGACCCCGCTGACGGCATCATTTCTGCCTGGTCACCTCCGGAGATTATGTGGCGGCTGGGTTGGGGTGGTCTTTCTACTCGTGACCGTCTCGAAAGGCGGTGACTGGTCCACTCAGCAACACGCCCAACCTGCTCCCTACGGGAAAGAAATCGGCATGCTTTGAGGCAATGCGTCGTTGCTCGTGGTTCCCGTAGTGCTGTGCATGCTGGATTTCGTGGCCTCGGGGCAAATCGCTTTGTTTCTTCTGAGCATTGTTCTCGAGGCCGCTTCTCCTGTCTTCTCATTGCTGCTAGGGCTCACTGTCTTTGGCACAATCGATGCGAGCCGGATGCAGTAGGCCGCCGCCGCCACACTCTCTTTCTGATCGTGGACCGACAGTACAAACAACTACTTTCTGTTTCGTCCAAGGAATTGTGGTTTCTCGGTGAGCAGGAATTCCTTCGACACTTTTGTCTTCGTCTGTCAGAGACGTGTCAAGCTTGTTTTCAGGCCTGCCTGCATGGTTCTGTCAGGTTCATTTTTGCTCAGTACTAGCACAAATACCATTGCAAATGTCTTGTATATTTACAAGTAACATATACACATATACGTTTTATTTGTGTGTTCTCTGTTTACCATGAACTGCACATTTACAAGCACATCATTTTGTAGCAATTTTCGGTGCGTCTGTGCATGTTGCGTTCCGTCGCGATGTTCTGTTGGATTGTAATATATGTTCACTATTCGTGAGATTATTTTCTCTAAACACAACATGTAGAGTATAGAATGACAATCTGTACCAATTAGCACGGGACAGCTTTCCTCGCTCCCGTAGTAGAGAACCGTGTACTCCTAATTGTTTACCACTTTTTTTCTAAACACAGAGAACTCAACAGAGAGAGAGAGAGACCAAATTTTTTTGCGTCGAAGTATCCCAAGAAGGACTATCGTCTTTAAAAAGAAAGGGTGGTGGCCAACGTGGAGGCAAGAGTAGATAGAAAAGTGTAAGGCAGGCAGGGCTCCGGCATATTCAGGGCTTTCGGTAAACAAGTCCACACGCAGGTTTATGTCTAATCGACAACTCCCAGTGTTGAATCCTTGTCAAGGCAAGCACGAGCCACAAAACAGCACCTTTGGTTCGCCAAGTTTACTTTAGAAGAACTGTTCCTCTATGCACGAGACGAAAGCAAAGCGCCATTTTAAACTGCAGCTCCGAAGGTTACTTTAGAGGTTAGAACTTCATGCAAATATGCTGATATATGTGCCCTGAAAAATCACACCATATCCAAAAAGTGATTGAGGACGAGTGGGGTGAAGCGTCCGTGTGTCCATCCGTCTGGACGGACGCTTCACCCTACTCACGCTCAATCACTTTGTGGATATGCTGTGAAAACTACTAACACCATCATATTATTCCCAATGACATATACACACAATGCCATATATTGAGCAATCATAAACTAGCGGTGGTTACATACAACAACAACAACAACAACAACAACAACAACAACAACAACAACAACAACAACAACAACAACAACAACAACAACAACTACTACTACTACTACTACTACTACTACTACTACTACTACTACTACTACTACTACTACTACTACTACTACTACTACTACTACTACTACTACTACTACTACTACACTTTTCAATGTGCATTGAAGAAATGCGCTCACTGACCACGTATACTTGTTATTATTAAAGGTTAGTGCTCCATTTATTATCATTGGTGCAAGTGAGAACAAGTATAGGGCTAGCCACATTGCTACAGTGCCTCCCAGGACACTTTTCAGTTGTTAAGAAGGTGTGAGGTACGGCCTAGGTTGGTGTGAATACCTCATACAGGCCGTTCAGCATCACCAGCATTACAAGAGCATGAATGAATTTCGATGGGAAGGATAATGTTCGTTTCACAAACATAAAGGGTAGCAGGATTTTCCTAGGTTGCCATACCGTAGGATAGCATGGCACGGCAGCATTGAACATCTTGACCTCCCCTGTACCAATTGATGCTATGTGAATGGGCGTTCAAAGGTCGTTCATTGTATTGCCACATGATTTGCTTGGGTGAGATCAAAGTGTGAAAGAGGAGTAACGTGACAGTACCAATAATTATTGCGTTGATGACGCGCTTAGAGTGCGTGAAACGACTGTAAGCTTGCGTTGTATATTAATGCGATGCCTCCAATTGAGGTATTTTTGAATGAGTGAAAAAAGAAAGCGTCCTGATAATAACGTATTTATACATACCTAAACCATTATATTAGTCCTTCTTTCTGAGCACATGTTCAATCTTGACCAACGCCCACAACTTGCGCAATGCTCCCTTCTTTTATATAAATTTTTATTGGTACAATGACGGAAACACTTCAAGGTTGTTTTCTGAACGAAGCACGAAAAAGCCATGAACCAGGAGCGGCAGTACAGGTGGAACGCGTCGCATCATGCTTCATTCTCGCTCGTTTGCATAGTGAAGAGGCGAGCATGAATGGCGTACGTGAGCTACGCCTCGGAAACTCCTCGTAATCCCCGAAAAATAAAGTACCAACACTATGGGCTATCAAACAGGGTAGAATAGAGGGGTTAATAACATGCATTGCAAAGCGAAACATTGGAGGCCTATATGTGATGAAAAGAAAAAAAAAAACAGTGTCAACTACCCGTTTCTAGTTCGATGCTACAAAGACTTCTACTCAGATTTTCCAGAAATGAAGGCTTCTTAGTGTCCTGGAACGTGGTTCAAACTCGAGACAAACGCCTCTCTGTGGCAGTCATTGTAACAAGTCTGCTTCGAAGTCGGCAATTGGATGCGCGAGGACGAATTATTAGACAACTCAAAACGCATTAACAATGGAAGTGATGAATGTTTAGCGATTTATCATATTCGGTAAAAACATGTCATATGCACTGCCTTGAGCGTGTCTTTTCTTTTTATATTTTCCCGTCTCGCCCACGTAAAGAAAACAAAAAACCAATGTGGTCATCCCAAGTGTCGAAGAACGTTTCAAAGGTCAAAACAACAGAAACATCGACCTTTCACAAGCATGTAAAACAGGACAACCCGATTTCCATGCAAACTACATACCAGTACAAGGGGATAGAAATTAAAATTCTACGACTTGACGCTTGCATTCGCGATGAGCACTGAGGCTTTTTTTTTGCATGCTTGCTGACGTTAAATAGGGATAAATTTGTTGAATAAAGGAGATATTCAAAGACACCCAACATTCAGGACACGTAACTCGTTTGAGCCTTTCGTTGTTCGAAAACAGGAGGCACGTTACAGCCTCCTGTTTTCGCGCGAACTGGGTTGCCTAACCAGCACTGCGAATGTGTTGTCCACGAGTCAGTAGCAATGGTGGAATGTTCGTCGAGGGACATCGACTGATGTTGCGTGAAAAATAAAATGAGAAAAAATGGCGCCAGCCGAGACGGTGCCAGATCGATCGAAAGGGATTCTTAACTGCATTCCCATTTTTTTTAAAGCTGCAAACGCACGTTGCCGGTTGGCAATGCGCAAACAGTGCATAGTTTAGCGGAGCTTAGTATTCGTCACCCCGTAACCTCCGCTCTCACCAAACAACCTTAGCCGCGAAACTTTGCAAACATTAAGCCGCATGCAACTTGTGCAGTGCGTTTTAGGACGTTCGGTGGCTGTCTACATTGCAAAGAATATTCCAATCGGCTGTGCGAAGCAGCAAAAACAAATGTATACTGTATATCTACGAAGATCTCTGCGTGTCATATGGGCGCTCTTGAAGCTCTGCCCACCCGTGAACACGTTAGGTTGGGTGGGCGAGCGCATTTCAGGGCATCTCCTTACAGCATGATTGAAACCTCTGGTGAGAGGCGGGGCCACTTTACAGCACACTACGCAACATGTGGTTTTCTTAGTTCACAGAAAAACCGAATACAAACGTAGACTGATGAGTGTGGTGAGTAGGGCGGGTTGGTAAATATGCATAACGTCGAAATCTTAGCTCCAAAAAAATACGGAGACAAAAGGAAGAGATGCAGCCAGTTACGCAGGCGCATTTACTTGTTCAGTTGCTGACTATATACGTTTCTTGTTTTTGTATGATGCTTGATAGCACTCTACTTGTAAGAGAGTAAGTCGTGAGAATACTGTCATTAGAGTTGGTATATATTCATGTGTGTTCACGAATAAACGTAGTGTGATTTATGCGCTCATGTGGTCTATGTCTCATCCTTTCGTCTCCGTATTTGTTGGCGCTAATATTTAGAAGTACTACAAACATACTCGCATCCATGGCGCCTAAGAAAACATCGTTGACGTCACGTGCTGATGACAGTCATTAGGGACCTCGACGGATGCCTTTTACTTCATTTTGTTTTGATTTTCATGTACAAGAACAAGTAAAAATTAAGAAGGCGGAAAATTTGCATGATCCCATAGTGTGGCGCGGCTAACCAGCCTGTCCCATCTAACAGACATTGCTCGCGAATCACTTGTCTCAAAACATTCTATGATGCTTGCAATAAAGGAAGGTAGCAAGGAAGCAAATACTGCTGATTGTTCGGCAATAAGAATATAATAAACAAGCGAGGCAACCTTTTTTTTTTTTTTACTATTCACCTGCAGGTCTATAGCGTCGCTCAAAGTGTCGTTTGAGCTACGCCGTGAAGAATCTCTAAGCTACAAAGCACGCCCACGGAAATGCTGCGCAGAGCCGAGCCGTGTCTTGAAAGATTGTTGAACGGGCTACAGGGAATGCGTACTGCAATACGAAGTGCCTTTATGAAGTGTAGGTAATCGCAATAGATATGAAGGAGGCCAAAATACTGGGAGTAGGACACATCGCAGGCACTCTGTCACGATTGGCATCGAAGCCGATATTCTCGGTACAAAGTGGACCTTGTGAGACAGAAATACCTTCACTTGTACGCCGAGAAATCGGCAACTGTGCACGCCGGTGCCTGCATTCTACACTGCCGACAATTGCTTTAGAAGAAGGATGGTAACAAAGAAAACGAAGTGGCAGGAAAGTATACGGTATCTGTACCTGCAGAATAAAGCAGTAGTTGTAAAATACGGTAAGCGCAGTGCCACTTTAACAGCCTGCGCAACCAATAAAACTGTAACTAATAAACATATGACTCAGTGAGACACACTGTAGGGTGATCGTGTGCTTTTGGAAACAAAACGACAGGACCAAGTGGTGGAACTTGATACATGCGCGGCTTCCGATTTGGAAATATTTGCGAGTCCGCATCAGAGTCGGAAATGAGCATAGCAAGACGTTTTTGTCGAAGAAAGTGAAAACAAAAAACGCTTAATAGTGACTCTAGGCTAGTGCGATAGGGGAGGGTGGGCTACCACCCATAAGTACGTCTCCGCCGTGCGTTCCTATCGTAAGGCCCTCGGAGCGATGGGTTTAATAGGAGCAAAGAGGTGAGGCGATGGGCTCAACATAGCCCACACCCTTCCCCCGCCACTGTCGTGTGGAACCACGCACATTCATTTGACAGCAACCGGAGACGCATAAAAAAACATGAGTGGGCGAGAAGCTAATAACTTTTTCTTCTAGTCGTCAAGAATTCAAACCACAAGTGGCAACATACTCGGGGCTTAAGTGGTGCGCCTTAGCACTATATGCAAAAAAAAAAAAAAGAAAAATTCGCAAGCCTAATCATTGCAGCCTTGGCATTAGCATAGTCGCGCTATCCTAAAGTGGTGACCTTGAAAACAGGTGTGTTTGCGCATGCGACAATCATCGAAGCGCTTCGCCGCATTTTCATGCATGTGTAAGTTGCCCGCGCAGGCGACGCCATCTTGCCCCGAGGCCGTGTGCGCTTGGAAATCTTATGGCAGCGACTCAAAGCGGCGCTCGCCAAAATAAAACAAACTGAAAAGAAATGAGGAACAGAATAGGCCCCAGATTTTTCTGATTTCACGCGCATTTGAAAGCATTTAGACGTTTTGTTTTTTCTCATCTGCTTTCTACTTAGGTGCGTGAGTTATTGTACCATTGAGCAGTATTGATTGAACTATGAATTGATTTCTTCTACCTTTTCAGGCATTCATGAGAAAATATAGTCATAATGTTCTTAAAAGGTGCTACTGAGATGATATCAAAGAATTGAATTTTCACACTTCCACCAAATCGTGCTTCCAATTCACATGACTCTTTCATAGTTTTTTAGCAGAAGTGAATTTGAACTGTTCTGTTATGAATTATGTTTTTTTACCTCATTGCTGCCCTACCTTTTTTCGAACCAAGATGTAGGTCTGACTGGGATACGTCTGTGCCTATTATTATTATTATTATTATTATTATTATTATTATTATTATTATTATTATTATTATTATTATTATTATTATTATTATTATTATTATTATTAAAGGATTCCCTTAAGACTCAGAATACCTTTTATGATAGCACTAACATCTGAGGACACCATAAAAATATTCATAATCTGAAAAAAAAAGTGGCAGCCAGCACAAAAAAAAAAAAAAACTAATAAGTTCGCATCAACGTAACTGTCTCTTGAATGCATGGGTGGTTATTTTCTCTCATTTGTCGACTCCTTGAGACTCAGACCGAGTCTTGAGTCTGAGTTTGGTTGAGTGATATTTTGATTACTTTGAGTCCGAGTAAGTCCAACTGAGCAAAAATTTCAGTGATATTAAGCCCAGGCCAGTCCAGTTGAAGCATATCTTGGCGAGTCTGAGAACTGTTAACGCGGATACATTCAGCTCTCTAATGTTCATTTGAACGAATCTAAGAGAGCTGTTCTTATCTAGCCGACCTAAGCTTCATTCGTGGGACGTTGATCATTAGAAACTAATATTTAATATTTGAAAAAAGAATAACATTCTTACTTTGAAGGAGAACATAGTGGCCCTACTTTGGCACAAAGAATAGCTGAAATCTGTTTTAGCCCTCAACCTGGCGCGACCCAAAAATGCTTTGACTGCTCAAGTTTTATTCCCGCCAGCTTTCACGCAGAGAAAGCTCATCAGAACCACAAGAATGAGAGACCAGAATACACATATTACCAACGCGTCTGCATATATGTGGCTATCAGGACAGCAATCGTAACGGATTCGTCCTCGCCGCTATCCTAATAGCTGCCCTTCAGCATCGGGAGAGGCTGAGCACGCAGGAAGCGGAAGGTTGTCCCGCTATTGCAGCTTTCTTTTCCTGGTCCGAAGGCCGAGCTGATGAAGCAATTGCAGACGATCGGGTGACAATCGTTGGCACCTCTCGCGAACTGTTACAAAAAAACCTATATTTCGGAGCGGTGTTGTGCAATAGTGACAGTACTCTGTCCCTATCGAGCATGGTGTTGCATCTGCACAGAGTAATGGACGGATGATACAGGATTCATATACCCTATCGCTCATTAGGAATTTTGGCAGACACCATCTAAGGATGGTTGCCAGCATTGCGGTCACTGGGCGTGATAAATCCGCTAAAGAACAATAAGAAATCCGCCAGATCTATATTCTAAAACGTAACCGCTAAATTTCCCGGTAAAAGCTGCCTAAAAATATTGACGTTTCATACGACTACAATAACTTAATCCTAATAGTTTTTCAAAACTGTGAGAGGTGAACTAACATACAAAGGACTCTTCCGAAGAGTGTAACTAAAACATTAGAGGATTCAGCAATGCGGTTGCCGTCTTCCTCACCACAGATGAGAATAACAGTTGTGGATGATCACACTGATGAACAAAAGAAGACAACTAACAGGTCATCCCAAAACACATCGAGGTCTTCGTATGCGCTGTCGTGTGACACCACCCCCCCGGTACCACTGCTGCTTATTGAGGGAACAAAAGGTGACCTGGTTGAACGTATACGTCGCAGATGTGCTGAGTGCATGAACAACGGCCGCATGAAGTTCGTAATCCAAACAACTCTTCCTCTTTCACTTCAGCTCGCTTTTAGGACGAGAATAGAGTTTCTTGTTTATAGTCTTCAGTTTGTTCCCCGGCATGGCTTTTACTATGTCGAAATGACAAAGCGCCATTTCAACTTGAGATGACGGTTACACATGTCAAGCTGAGACGACTCAGAAACAGTTCGAGTTTGTCAAATTGTCAAGATGAATCTGAGTCATCTCAAGTGGCCCCAAGTGTGGACTACAAAACATTTGTGTGCTCTGTTGGAATTACGACTTTTTAAAACAAGACTTGTGAGCAGAGCTCCCGTGATCTACGATACTTGATACAGCTATATACTTTGAGGGATAGCCACTGTGTCCTACACGCTTGCACAATCTTCAGTGGTTCATCACCGCCATTCATCGAACCATAGTGCTTGTTGTATGCAATTGGCCATGCAGGAGATCTTACGACCCCGTCGTACATTTTCTTATTAGGTATCTCAAGTTTCTCGGCAATGCTTTCGCTGTAGCAGCCGAAATTACTGACCGTAAGAAGTGGCGGACGCAGTGAACGAGGCTCCCGTATGGGGGCTGAGACATCTTCTTTTTACTTGCTTTTATCACGGTCAAAGCCTTGTAATGAGTGGCTTCATGTCATCTTAACTTCTTTATTTCAGTAGGGCAGCACAAGCATCGTCAGTACCAAACGCGCTACGAGAAGTACAGTGTTTTAATGTGATGGCGTTAGGGAGCTCGTGTCGCAGGAATTTCGCCGTCGGCATCGGCACCGTTTGTTGTGAGCGAAAAATCGTCTGTGAGTGAAAAATCGAGTAATAAGCAAATGAAAGGAAGAATAAATCTTTCAGTGCCATTGAGGATCGAACCAGGGCCATTCGGATGGTAAGAAGATGTCCTAACACAACGCCACGATTTTACTTGGAGCTGCTTCGGGAAAAAACACTACATGAATGCCGTAGTGGAAAGAGTCTCCTTAACGCATTTTGCTCGACAGGTGTCACGATGAAAACGAGCCCAATCAACGATTTGTAGGCTCCTACTCGTTGCAGTTTAGCCCCCCCCCCCCACCCCATTTCGTGCTTTTCTGCCAGCGACGGCTGGGGATAGGCGCGACGCTAGAGCCCCATCCATTTTCGGGGCTAGTTGCTTCGGCAGGTGAGTTGTTACACACTCCTTAGCGGATTTCGACTTCCATGGCCACCGTCCTGCTGTCTTAAGCAACCAACACCGTTCACGGGTTCTCATGAGCTTCCCGACTCGGGCGCCTTACCCCGGCGTTTGGCTCATCCCACAGCGCCAGTTCTGCTTACCAAAAGTAGCCCACTTGGCACTCTCATCGCAGCGGGAGGCCTCAACCCAGAAGGCCTCCCGTACACCCATTGAAAGTTTGAGAATAGGTTGAGGACATTTCGACGCCAATGCCTCTAATCATTCGCTTTACCATGTGTGACTGCTCTCCCATCGAGCGCCAGCTATCCTGAGGGAAACTTCGGAGGGAACCAGCTACTAGATGGTTCGATTGGTCTTTCGCCCCTATACCCGGATCGGACGATCGATTTGCACTTCAGAATCGCTTCGGACCTCCACCAGAGTTTCCTCTGGCCTCGTCTTGCCCGGGCATAGTTCACCATCTTTCGGGTGCCAACGCTCTCGCTCCGCCCCGGCGACGTGTGAGTGCCTGGGACGGGCCGTTGCTGCACCCTTTATCCGACCCCTGTGCGGTCCGTGATCGCAACGCATCCCGCTAGGGGCCTTCACGTTTCATCGCGCCATTGGGTTTCGGGAGACCCATTGACTCGCGCACATGTTAGACTCCTTGGTCCTTGGGGCCAGTGGCCTCATCAAGCTGTCCAAACGACAGCTTTTTCTACCCGCCCCGTCGTATCATTCATTGTATTGATGCGAAAATAAAGTCATTGTCATTGTCATTGTCGTTTGGGAAGCCATTAAAATACGTCAAAAAAGGCCGGGATAGTGCAGCCATCACCGCTGAAAACACACAAGAACTTTTAAGCAGCTCTGAAATTGGACAACTATGTATATCTAGCAGAAAACATATCATGCCTTTCCAGAGGCGTTGATCAAGCAAACAGCAAACGCTAGATAATAAGCTGCCATCTGTGAGGCAGTGTGATACTCTTTCTTGCCTCCGAAATGGCGAGTGCGTGGCGTGTATCTTGGAGACCATGCGACTTTTGCTTTAGATAAAAAATCTGTATGTACTACTCGTTCATGCGCGCGCGCTAGCACAATCTACTGTATGTGTATGTGTGTGTGTGTGTGTGTGTGTGTGTGTGTGCGTGTGCGTGTGCGTGGGCGCGTGCACGCGCACGTGTGTGTGTAACAAAACACATTAATAAGTATTCACTTAGCTGTTGAAGGGCGCACTAGGGGCCGGATTTCGCTGTGGCGTTCAGCCCTTAAAGGCGAAGATTAAGGGTCCCCCAATTTTAAGTCTGCCAATGGATGAAACCACAACCAGCTGATAGAGCTACATATGAACTCGTAAGCCAGCGTTCGATAAATGCAGTCACAATTGGAGACTTCTTTCCCCTCGTCCAAGAACATTGCGTACTTTCAGATAAGGGTCATATGCATTCTTTAAACACTGTTGAACAGCTTTGATGACACTGAAATCTAATAATAATTAGACACAATATGTAAAGAAAACAGTCCAGATGGCTATTTCATGTTATAGGGGTGTGTAGAGTGGCATATCGATAACGCACGTCAAGGCATCGTCTTTGGACTAAATGTTCATCGAGGTAAGGAGTACCCTCCCCTAGTAGAGTATATTGTACTCTAAATCGTCAAACATTTGTTTTGCACACAGTTGCGTACGTCTCTCCCATATTAAAGCATTCTGGACTCTCCATTACAATTTGTTTTCCCCATTTCTGTGGCGCATATGATGCGGTGATTCTTTGGTAGGTCCTGACATAGCGCAATTCTGCGTTTAAAAGCATAGGAAAGTTCTGTATAAGTGAATTGTACCCTTATGAACACATTTTTTTCGCATTCAATTTATTCCAGAAGCGTTTGTTTTACTTGTGGTTGGGCAAAATGAAGTTAGGAATCATAACGTCATTGGTAATTTATCGTTGCTATCTTCGTGGTGGACTAAGGTGGCTGGGCAGCCTGTAGAGATAAGAAATCATTTATTTATAAATGTGTCATCTATACCCAGAACTCACATTGCCTGCATGACAACTGATCTTTCGATTGAATCGAATGTTTTCTGCAATCTCTGAATGCGACTGGAAGAGGGTGTTTATATTGCACGAATTTGTAAATCACCCTGCTGGAACTGTGACTACGAACTCAACTGAATTGTAAGGGCAGACAGAGAGCCATAGAGATGTTAGCGATAGGCGGAGCGTTAAGTGATAACACAAAAGCAGAGCGGCTCGCGGAACAGACGCGTGTTAAGTATATGTTAGTCTATCTGAACAAGTAGCGAGCATGCCAGATAACCGCTAGCCCTTTCCCATTTCCTTTTTTTTCTCGAGTGTTGAATAGCTAACCGGACATGTCGTTGGTTAGCATGCGCCTGCTTACTGACGTCTTACCGGCTTTCTCAGAAGATGCTCAGTGTATTTCAAAAAACAGCTAGTGCACCAGATGAAGGCAGAACACAGGGAAGCAGATAAGATTCAGAAATTTGCGGAGATAGATTGGCAGCAGGAAGCCCGGGACCCGGTTCATTAAAAAACATGAGAGATGCTTCAGACTGCTGCTACTGCTTCTGCTGCTGATAAAAAAAAAAGAGGCAGATCCCACATAGAGTTGAAATTGATTACATGTGAACCACGAATCACAAATGTTGGTATGTCACTTTAAAATCAGCACAACGCTACGAGATGGAGGTAACTGATGCCGTACATGACTTCCGTGTCAGGATTATCATGTTAAGATGTGTCGGTGACCTTCGTCATCTATTCACTTTACGTGATACCAAATTTCGTATATGTGGAGCTAGTGAAACGGCCGCGAGCACGCTATGAGCGTGGTATGTTGTCATGTTCTCACATGACACGCGTGTCAGGGTTGTCATGTTTGCACCAGTCATGTATTTTGTCATTTTTGACGTCCCGTAACACCGAATCTGCTATATGTGAAGCTAGCAAAACGGCCGCGAGCGCATCATGAAGAGCCCAGTATACTCCAATGTATCGTTGACGCTGGGCACAGCGACGCTACGTTAACAAAGAGTGAGCACTCAAATAGTCTGACGCCAGGCGCGACCAGCGTGCGTCGGCGTGGCCCGACGGCAACCAGCGCGAAATGCGACATGCTGAATTTCGCGCCAATGCGTTACCCAGACAACACTGCGTCTCCCTCTTATCGTGACGGAGGGACGCCGGACGTGCTGAAACGTGCATGCGTCAAAGCAACGCAGCGTGGCGTGCGCCTGTGAGTATATGGCAGGACCGGCGCCTGGCGTGGCAACGCCGGCGTAACGCGACGAAATGAACGCCGGCGAGCACGCGCACCGCATCACGTCGAAATGTATTGGCGTCTTGACTGTGACATGTAGTCGCGTTCTCACATGACACGCATCTCATGATTACAATGTTTGCACCAGTCACATACTTTCATCATCTACTGGCGTCACGTAAAACCAAATTTGGCATATGTGAAGCTAGCGAAACGGCCGTGAGTGCATCATCAGTGTGGCGTGTACTCATGTGTTTACATGACACTCATCAAATGATTATCATGTTTGCACCCGTATGATACCTTCATCATCCATTCACGTGCCGTAATACCAAATTTCGTATAAGTGAAGCTAGCGAAATGGCCGCCAGTGCATCATGAGCGTGGCATGTAGTCATGTTGTTACATGACACGCATCTCATAACTATCATGTTTGCACCAGTCACATACCTTCCTCATCCATTCACGTACTGTAATACCAAGTTTGGTATACGTGACGCTAGCAAAACGGCCGTGAGCGCATTATGAGCATGGCGTGTAGTCATATTATTACATGACACGCATGTCATAATTTTCATGTTAGGGTCTGTCGCTTGTGTTCGCCTTGCAATCATGCCATAATATACCAGTTTTGCAACATGAACTGTGAATGAAACCACCGCAAGAGCTGCAGGACCATGAAATGTAAATCATAACATTGATGACAAACATATTCTAATTTTCATGTTATGACTAGTCAAATATGTTCTTGACACAGTCATGTTATGTCATGCCAAGTTTGGTATCGATACCATTATTGAAACGGCCTAGGAGAGCTAAATGTCGTAGATAGATAGATAGATAGATAGATAGATAGATAGATAGATAGATAGATAGATAGATAGATAGATAGATAGATAGATAGATAGATAGATAGATAGATAGATAGATAGATACGCTTAATGTCGCCGAAGTTCGCTAAGAAATGCTTCGCATTAAAAAAAAAACATCTGTAGGCCTGAATGTGCGCACGTGAGCGTGGATCAGTCACTTTTAACGTACTTTTTCTCTATTATAAGGCCAGAGTTAAAAGAACCATCATCATCAGGAGAGGCACCGAGTACAAATCTCGCAGCAGAAATATTGTAACACTTGTGTATATCCGGTTCACACGTGGGCTGCACTAGCGTCATTTAAAGTTTCTCAGTGATTCTTGGTCAGACACATTTACTGGCTTCATATGGCACTGCAGTCAGCAGACAGCCCTTGGAAGATAGCTCTTTCGAGGCTTCCTGAAGACCAAATAAAAAAGTTCGTTTCGACTTTCTGCCTCCGAATCACTAAACGAGCAGTAACGTCACGGATTCTCGTCGTTAATCCGTGCAGTGCCGTCCTTCCTACACATTCGGAAAGCACGAGTGCAATGATTTGCATGAGGTGAACCAAAGGCAATGCACGAGGCAGAGCACCTTTTCGCAAGAACTAGCTGTTTCTTCGGTATGTTCTATACTCTACAAGCTGCGATGCTCAACCCATCGGCTGGTGAAGACAAGCTCAAAATTTGAGACAATCACACGATTTTTGGTAGACGAATAATCTAAAGGTGAGAAACGACCACTAATAGCGCAAGTAACAAAAGAGGTCTATAATGAAGTGTGTGGAGATAACTTCAAAAAGAAATCGACGTGGAGTGCGAAAATACTGAAATAAGCGGCGATTCCGCATTAATCTTTCCAATTTGCACCGCCAGTAGCACTTGGTGCGCACGTCGGAACATCCTTGTCTTGTCCAAAGAAAATTGGCCGAGTTTCGTATGTCGGCATGCAGATTTCTCTGACGCGAATTAGTATTCGTGGTTGAGCTACAGTTGGTTTCGTTGGGTGTGGGTTAGGAAGGCTTGGCGTACTTGCTGTGTTATTTTATATCGTCCTAGCATTTCGCAAGCGTTGGGACTGAACAATGCACCTTTCTTGGGACGAGGCCAAATGACGCAACAGTGAGTATCACGCGCACCTGGTGAGTGATGAATAGGAGCGAGTATAAATATTCTTATATCGATCTGCTTCAGGTGCGTCGGCGTGAAGCTCAAGAGGCATGAAGCAGGAAAGGCTTTCAATACCAAGAAAATAAAATCATGGCATATCCACGAAATCAATGAATGATGATGATGATGATGATGATGATGAGGATGATGAGTGGGAGGAAGCGTCCGTCAATCCGTCCATGGTTCCGTCCATGCGTCCATCCGTACATACGTGCGCCCACTCGTGCGTCCGTACGACAGTCCATCCGTACGTGCGCCCGTTAACGCGTCTGTCCGTGCGTCCCTCTGTGCATCCATCTGTCCATTCATTTGTGTGTATGGGTCCATGCGTCCGTCTATCCGTCCGTCCATCTAGTGAACACTTCATGTACTACCATCTCTGTTCTTCTTTCCCATATACAACATATACAAGTACCGCCATCCAGCGGATTATCCAAGGACTAAACGAGAGTACGTACCACATTTCTGCTGTCATCGCTTTGTTAACACCGGAAGCGTGATAACGACGCTGGGCTACGCTTTTCGTAAGATGTGGACATGCAGATATGTGCCACTGGTATGTGGGTAAGTGCCACAGGTTACGCACTACGGGGACGCGCAAGTCACGCCCTAGGGAGCTTCACCCCTAAAAAAGCTTTTTATTGCATTATTGCTTTATAGTAATAAAGACCTCACAAAGTGTAACCAACGCATAATTAGCAAGATGCTACATGTGCTACAGCACCACCAACTACATCAAAATTACCAACACACTAACGGTAAAGCTATGTGAGACGAAAGCCAGTTGGCGCCGAAAAGCTGCACGGAACACTTCATCACAAGTTCGAATAGAGTCAGAATGGACGCAATGATTCCCTAGCTTGATGACCAAATATATTAAGTCAATAACGTGCTGCCTGTTAAACTACTTAAAGCAGCTCGTATGGGATTTTCACTCGTTATTTTCGCACTAATGAACATTTGTAAATAAAAAAATAGGGGTTAGTTAGCCACTGGTTACCTATTCATTCTAAAACCACAAGCGCACGCGTGACCGTGAACGAAGGTATTGATACAGAACAGCCACCGCAGCCTTGCTGCATGAAAGACAAAGACGACGACGGTCGCTGGTGTTTGTTTGACTGGTGCCATCTCGTTCACCCACTACTCCGATTATTTAAATAACCTACCCGTAAAATTATGTATACGTTTCTATCAATTTCGTTTTCGCTTTTTTGAACACAGTATTTATCGACAAGATGATTCATATTCATAACTTTTCTGTGGTGAGGTATGTGCAAGTGTGGAGCAGAGTCCTTTATTTTTTGGGGGGAATTTGAGTTTCCAACTACTTTATGCCGATAAATGATTTTGTTGTCATATAACGTTAGAGAAAACCGTTTGCGATTCGTATGTTTATCTACGGTTTCTTAGAACCTGATATTTGAACATACAGTTATTCCTGTCTAGGCGCAATTCGTTATTGATCCACAATATGCGTAAATGCCAGCACAACACAAAAAGATGCTCGCACAATGAGTTTAGCCCCTCCCGGTGCGAATAATGATGAACTGTAAGCAAATGCACCTACTTTGCATTGAATATGTCTTAGGCACTCAATAGAACGTTTGGAAAAAGAAAATGCAGGAATGCGTTTTCTGTGCGAGTATCAGTAATCATTCATCATTAGCATCTAACTAAATATTTCAGGCAGTAAAACATGTTGCTTTCCTATTAAAAAAGATGAAATTGCAGGCTTCAAATGTGCATGAAGTTAATTTTTGTATGCATTCTTTTGTAGAAAAGAAATATACTTTTCACATTCATTTTAGAACGCGGCACGTCAAAGGAACCATTCAATTTTGTGATCCCTTCATAAAAGTGATCAGTCACGTTGATACCCACCAATCAAGTAAACCTCTAAGTAAACCTTTTTTATGTAAAAGTCACTGCTGGAAGGAACACAGATTACCGCCATATTAACGTTGATTGCCAACCGACGTGGCCCACAAGCTAATTAGCTGAATTCTAATTCGCTGTTTGCATCAACTTGATTGTTATATTCGCGCCTAAATTTCATTTATTTTTATTTATTGATTGATACTGCAGTCTCGAACAGAAACTATAGCAGGTGGGAAATAAAGATATAGGATAATCAAAACAGGCACAGTAATATATTCTTTATTTTTTATTAAAAAAAACCTTACAGGCACCAGAACAGGGCATTGGGTAAGGGGGGTATCAATGAAATACATGAAGTGAAATATACTATGCAAAAAGCTAAAGCAATGAGGCTAAGGTCGCATTGCTTGCAAAAAAAATGCAATGGATATATAGCAAACATATTTGTAGAATGCAGAAAGAAATACAAGAACAAGCTGACGAAATATGACGTGAAGACGAGATAACTGTATGAGAATTCTGCTTATACGTAAGTTGCTTCTGCATGAAAATCATCACACATCCTACAGGCAGTGAGTGCCCTATAATCGTTAAGGCGTAGGCAAATCGAAGTCTTTTCTTTTAAAATATGGGGAGCACGATAAGAAGAGTTATTATTACTTGAACTGTTCTTTCTCTAGTACCAACGTAACCTGGCACAATTTCATTTGTTGAAATCCCGCAGACGGTTTTTTAGATTCAATAATCTTTACGTGTACTTGTTCATAATAATTTCAGACGAAGTATAGATTCCCTTTCTGCACGTATTACGATGCGTTGTTCGTATATGTACGCATTTCGCGCAACATATATCTAGGGCATTTGATATAAAATTCCAATAATGGATATTAGGAAATTAATTGTTTTTGATCACTTTTGTTATTTATAAAGCGTATATTTAACAAATACATAATTCTGCAGTCACAGATGTTCAATTTCTACACACAAAAAAGAAATCTGAGGCTCAGAATGCAGATGCCATTCATCTTTGGCAGCATTCATTTGTAGCTAAGAAAAATAGTACATATGAAGTCGGTCGTGGAACGCGGCCCATGTATTGGCCGCAAGGGCCTCCACTACAGAGGCCAGCGCTGCGATCGTTCTGACCGCGGTGGGTGTGTTTAGAAAAAAAAAGTTGTTAACGATTTAGTGTTCTCAGTATTCTATTGTGGGAGAGCGAAAAACCTTCCCGTGGGCCACTCAACGTATGGCTTCTTTTAGTGGTTGCGACGTCATAGATAAGATGCGTAGTTGTAGAATACGGCCGCTTTGCTTTCGTGACACCACTTGCATCGTCCCCCTTGGCTGCACGGGTTCTTAGTCGTGATTTAACGATGCAAATGAGACACCAGAGTGCCACCGGGGGCACCGATTCATAGTTTGCATGCCCGTAAAATTAGGTTTTGTCGCTTCCTAATGCACTGAGCTTCAAAACAAAGGGAAGAACAAACGGTGCATGTCCACAGCAAAAGCGCAGAAAATGCGGTGTTCTAGCAGACAAAGGCGACGTGGCATCTTATGAGTGACGTCATCACGTAGGTGGCGCCATGTTATGTCCTCGAGGTGAACATCGTAGTGCATTCACCTAGGAGGTTGGTCAGTGATACGCAGCACATTGAGGTTCAGTGAAGTGATATTGACCATGAAGAAGGTTCGAATGATCCTATGCCCAATATTAATGGCCCTTTTATTTTGACTGTCTTGAAAGTGCGGCAAAAACAAGTCGCGTTCACATATATGTGGACGCTGCGCCTCAATGGAATAAAAAGCGCTTATGGCGGGATGACCTGCAGACACAGTAACTGCGCCGTGTGCTAGTTCTGTTTTTATTCTTCATCTGTTTCACTTATTCGTCAGCACTTTTTTTATTCTTCGTCTGAAACTTACCAACCCACCCGATCACAGCTCACATGCGTGAGCGGTGTGGGTTTACAGCAACGCCACGTCATTGTAAATGCCAAAGGCTTGCCGTTTTGTACCGTATAGATTGCAAACACCTATTGTTTGTTGTTTCGGTTAGAATCCTTCATCACTTGCGTGAAAAAGTGTGACAATTTACAAAAAAACAAAAAACAGTATCTCGTTCTCGCGGATACAACAGCATGGCAAATGTTAAATTCAGCACACCAACCTTGAAGAAAAGCAATGATAAACGTTTGATTTGCACACATAATGAAGGTAGCTTTGTTAAGAGCCCATTCGCATCACACACAAGGATGCATATAATTGGGCTTGGTGAAAATTTCAGAAAGGCAAATACCAAGAAATGCTACACGCAAGTATATACTTTACGACCTCGTTTTGTGATGTTAAACATGTGGGGCACAGTACTTGTGGGGCACAGTACAGCTAGCAGCTAAACATGTGGGGCACAGTACAGCTAGCAGTGATGAAGCATGTGAGTATAAAATTGTATGACTATAAAGTTAACAATGAAATCTGCTCTGCTTGTTATGCACTGGTAACAGCATCATTAATTACAACTTTGTTTGTATTCCAGGCATTAATTCCAGGTAATTCTACAAAGGTTTGTGAATAAGATGCATCAATATTGAAATATAATGCAAGTGCGAGAGACAGAACAGGCTAGAAAATTCAAATTCAGTGTGCGTCGGATTTTGCTAAGGGTGCCCGTTTTTCTTTCTTTTTTTGCGAAAAATGTCTTACTTTTGCCAGGACCGTCGATTGGAAGCGACCAGTTAAGATTTTAGTTTGAGATTAATCGGCAACAATCGTTTCTTTTGCTATTCAGTGCAGCACTCGAAAAAATTAATGTTCCTGAGATTCAAACGTAATCAGCTTTATCTGTTGAAATAAATGGGACCCATGCTTAGTTCCTGGTCTCCGGTGTTAAATGCATATCGCGACATATCACGTAATGTGAAATACTTCAAAAGAGTTCCTGAATCGGCTTAGGGATTACGCGAGCGCTAAAGAAAAAAAAACGAGAGCAATAAAGATTTGAAAAGATGCTCTGCATGCTACGCTCGTTCTCTAGGCCGGACCAAGAGGTGCCTCCAACAGGATCCTAATGCGAGACGCCAACATTGATCACTCCACCGTGGTGCAAAACGCCTCACACGTTGCTTGCGTGTAGCAGGATCCGCGTCGCCCAAGGTCTGCAGATGGAGCGGCATCGTGCCTTCGGAATATAAAGAGGCGTCTCGTAGACTCAAACATGCCAGACCATTCCTAAGCAATCGATACCCTTCAGATGAGTCCCCTTGCGGAAGCTTGCCTCCAAAAGGGGAGCGAATATATTTCTGGAGATCACAGCGAGAGCCATATGAACATTCTGCTCGAAGCTGTAATGAAGGAAGCCGAAAGCGAGTTCGCAGAGACGTTGAGCTTGTGTGTAGAGCTCTTACGGATAGGTTTGCCTTCAATCGCATAAACAATGCTCAGAGGGGTGTCTTGTGATGCGTTTCCAATTACATAATCTCGCATACGAATTTCGCGATATACAGTATTTGTTGTTAGATAAAAATGTAGAAAAAGTCGGTGCCATCGTGGTATAGTGGTTACGTCGTAGGTGACGTGTTTCCCTAGACCCTATAAGCAATACATTTTTGTTGCAGACAGTCTTCCACTTATGCCTTCTCCGTTTCCTAAGTCGTTGAACTTCACGAAGGTTTGTGAACTACTCGTGCGTGTTCGTGTTTCGTGTTGTCACACTGACGTTTCCTTTTTTTATTTTTCTGCTTTCCCATATTGTGCTCTGATTTATCTGCGTAGCGCGGAAATTCAGGCAAGTAGTTGATGCACTATTAATTGGGGATGAAGCGCAAGAAGAATGACGTGGTCGAGGGTGGAGAGACACACGTCTCGCTTGTTCGCCTTTTGACACTTCCGCTTCGTCAATTTCACCTACTCTTTTCCCCATTCTTTCTTTAGTACACCACTCTTTTTATCCCACATTAACGGACTGAACACACCACAAACCCACTGTGCCCTGTGTTAGTGGTGTGTCCAGTCCGTCCTCGTACGATAAAAAGAGTGTTTACCCAAGACACAACACCAACTAAAGCCCCTATAACTGCTCTCATTCCCAATTACCCTCCCCCGAAGGCTAGGCAGATTACCGAGAGAGCATTTAATAGATTCCTCACTTTCTCGTTTCACTGCTATCTTTTTCTTGCTTCCATAAGTGAACTGTACATTACAACGTGCGCTGATTGTACAGGACACAGACATTGGTAACAATTGTTGCTGGTCAACTGCCTTAGCGAATCAGAGCGAAAGAAAAAAAAGTACTGCAACATCAACAGATTCTTACATGACACTAGTAGAGGGTATTGGTTTTGTTTGCGAAGTCATGCAGGTATCAAGTGTGTCACAATTTCCGTGTTTCATCTTGCCATGTAACTGGGTAATATTTTACTTTGTTACTCTCTTTGAACAGTTGCCTGAAATATGTTAGGAGTACAAAACAACAGACAGTTTTAGACGCAGCTCGCCGACTAACGGAAAATTTTTCTTGGATGCGGGGGTGAAAAGCTCACTTAAGAGGCCTAACGAACGACAGTGTAGCTCTATGAGAAAAAAACGGTGCAGTTAGTATAGCTACTCAACAAATAGGAAACACATTTTTTTAATTACTCTTTTCTCGTACCCGGTGACATTTTTTGCCCTAGTCGTTGTACAGTCGTCTTCTAAAACTTATCATTTACCAACAAGCTTGAAGCCTAACTCTTCTTTTTTGCTGGTGAATTTTTTCAACTGTTTTGTTCTTCCATCTAGAAGATATACACATAAACGAAGCACCACACACGAGGTTCCACTTGAAACTTACTGCGTAGTACATATTTAACAAATTTTCCATATACTCTCTCCCGTATAAAGCCAATAAAACTTTCTCCACATTCGTCGCTGGCAAACAAACAGCAGCCGTGAGTACGTGTATCTTAGTGGCAGGTATTCTTAATTTTTCTCACGTCCCGCATTTACGACTATCTAAAGGCCGAAGGTTTAATCAACGAGCGTTATGACACTCCGTACTCAGCGGCAAGTTCAGTTCCGTGACAGATTAGGTGTCGCATATCCAGATATTTTTTCCTATCGCATGAAACCTTGCCCTTAGGGCTCAGTTATTGGCGTATGCAGTCGTGAGCAAGCTCAACTTGGATGCTCCGCCGCATGGCCTGGACTTGTTTGGCTGATGCCAGCCGAGGAGCGCTTGGTGCTGTCGCCAACGTAGTACCTCAGAAAGCTCGGATAGTATGCCAGCATGTATGGGTAACATCTCGGCGACACGAACCAAAGCTACGTGGCGCTGGCGTCAATCAGACCTTTCCAAGAGACGCTGCGCAGCGTTCGAGTTAAGCTTGCTAACGTTTCTATGAGTGAGTGCTGGTGAGGCTCAATAGTAGATAAAATGAAGCAGCGTTTTGTTCGACCTGCTGTGTTTGAAATGGCCGTTGCTGGTAGTGACAGAGTATCGCAGGGGTTCTGAAGCTCACCTCAGCTACCGAGGAGTGGTCACCAATTTTAGACTACTGCAATGGCAGGGAAAGGCCGTATGAATGGTTGTAACAGTAGTGAACATGGCACGCGCTAGAAGAGGAAAAAAAAGAGGAATGGCACGGGGCACTAGGATACAACGGAATTCACTGGAATACAACGACATGCGTTGAGACACACTGCTCTACCTCTTCAGATCTCTCTAAACTGCGGTTAATCTTCGGAACGAATCTTAAGAGGCAGGCGCCGTGATTAGCTTATACGAAATGTCTGCAAATGCTTCTATTTGAAAGAACGCCTTCCTGTACCCAATATATCAATCATTTTTGTGTTTCAATTTCTGGTTAACGATTTCTGCTTAACAATAATCCTTTCTGGTTAACGATTTCTGGTACTTCAAACTCAACTATGGGAGGGCAGCGAGCTGTCCTGATTAGCGTCAGCAAGACGCCGTACAACCGTGTGCTGCAGCTCACGGAACTAAGGGGATTTGACGTCAGGTTACGAAACGCACATGGATACTTATTTCTAATGTGAGTGACTTGTGAGCGCTCATAAAGTTTTGCCATTCATCCATCCATCAGCCTGAAATATAGTTCTTGAAATACAGTTCTTGTTCTACGGTCATATTTTAACATATGTTGATCACATGGGGGAGAGGGGGTTAAAAAAGTTCGAGGTCGGTCAGGTTTTTGAAGCCCATGAAAATACTTATCAGCAAAATGCTATAAATTAGCACACGAAAAGATAGCCATGCGAAGGCCGCGCCCCATGTTCCAGACGCCTGCTGCAGTACAAACCAGCTGGCTGTCTGGAGCTTTCAGGTTACAAACCCGAGAATATCTATAGCAGGTACCAGTACACATCTGCATTCAAGGGGCGTGATTCGATGACCGACAAACCACCTTGGTGGATAGCACAATGAAGGCATCCAACGCGAGGCAGAAAGACTGCATAGTCATGTTGTGCTGAGACAGGACATCACCGTTTGCACGCTCCAGCCGATCGTGAGTGCTGTGTTCAGACGGGTGATAAAGACATTCAAGGCACGTGAAACTGTTTTCGCTTTTACGGCAGATTGCAGCTCTCGATGGAACCGCTCCAGGGGTTTACACCTTTGGCGAATTCCTCTCTCGATTCGGCGCCAGCAAGCAAAGCCATAAGACCCGCTAAACGTCAACAGGTGTGGGTGCTGTAACGAATATAAATTGGTTCCTGTTTCGAAGCTTTATTTACGAAATAAGTTCTTTCCGCTAAATATTGCTCCATGATCCCTACGGCGAGTGACTGGCTCATCCTGTCGCGAAAGAGATAAAGGTGTTTTGTCGTTTGAGTCACCTCTTGTAGTCCGTGGCGCAGTGTTTGTGCGAAGTCGACCTTTAATTATTCTCGCGTGGAGGAAGAAATAGCGACACACTGATTCTTCCTTTCTTCTGAGTCGCTAAGTTTAAACCTTGCGATAACTCTATCTATCTATCTATCTATCTATCTATCTATCTATCTATCTATCTATCTATCTATCTATCTATCTATCTATCTATCTATCTATCTATCTATCTATCTATCTATCTATCTATCTATCTATCTATCTATCTATCTATCTATCTATCTATCTATCTATCTATCTATCTATCTATCTATCTATCTATCTATCTATCTATCTATCTATTTGTTTATCAATGAATGAATCAATCAATCAATCAATCAATCAACCAATCAATCAATTAATCAATCAATCTATTTATCTATCTATCTATTCATCTATGTAATGCCAGAACAATTCCTTCTTTTTACCAGGAAGCATGAAATCGAGCAGCGTCTTCGAACGAATCAGCAATGGTGAGTACCCTTCCTAAAGAATTGCGTCCTGAATTGTTGAAACAAGTTTTACATGTCGCAATTAAGAGGATCTCACAAGTTGCTTTCGTCTGCTGGTAATGCGAGTTAGCTCCGAAAACATATTTTTCTTTCAGTGAATGCAAGGTCCCCCCTTGAGTTTGGGTGAAATGTGCCGCTTTCACGATAACACTTACGTTAGTTGCGGGTACCACTGCATGATCGAGACTAAACGCCACACTATGCGCACAAATGATCGAACAAAATTTAAAGACTTTTTTTGTGTGTGATTCGCCATGCGTGTTAGTGCCTGAGTTTGTGACCTATTCGCTATTTATAGTCAGCACTATTTTTCTCTGATGACGCGTGAGGCAGCGTCCTTTTTCCGACTTGTGCTAATCTTTCTAATCAGTTTTCAGGGGTGGTAAAATCATTGTTGCATGTTACAGCGTTCTGTGGTGCAGCATCGCTGCTGATTTGACTCAGGAAAAGTAATCGTCATGATTAAGGTGAAATGTGAACAAATGAGCTTGAGACTTGGTTTAATTATGCACTCAACTCATTAACATATTAAACCAGATGTTACTTAGGCAATATCCATTCACGAGAATAACTTTTGAAGGTATGCCCCGCAGGACTTTACATGCAGATTTCTTATATATATATATATTTTCATTTTCACGAAATTTTGCTGATTCTTCGTACGGGACATCACTGCGGTACGACGCGCACTGCTCGCTCTTTTGGCGTCGCGAAGCGACCTGTATATCGAAGATATGCCAGACTATTATCAGCATGTTCGTTGGCGGTCAATCTCAGCAACCATAGACACTTCCAGAATCAGCCTTGCCGGGGAGAAGAGGGGTATCAGCGCGATCTTTTCTTGTTGGTTCAGGTGAGTGCCTCCATCTCGATGCGTAGACGTATACGTATGGATCGGCGTACGCTTTGCTATTGAACGAACTCTACGTTATAGACCCACAAAGTAAATAACAATTTTGTTTTAGCATCGATGTTTTCTTTGCTTCTGTATCCTCAAATTTCTCTGCTTGTTTCATCAATGACTAATCTAGTTTGGGCCTTGTTGCTGCTGTGGTAGTTGCATTAGGCCTGAAAAAAAAAACTCCCTTCCGAAAAACTTGCACGGAGTGATTGCGTTTGACAGAAGGTCAAGTGGTTTCTTCAGGTCCAGATCGGTGCTTCCTCTAATGATTTGGCGTCGGTGATCAAGCTCTGTGAGGGATCGATGTTATACTGCGGTGTAGAGAACACAGACGACAAGCAAATATGGAAGAGAGCTTGTCTGTGACTACTCATAGTCCGTGTTCTTTACTGCGCATACTATACATCGATCGTGAATCATGCACCATCTCTCTAAATCGTACACTCAATGAGGGGCGCCTGCCGATGTAGCTCATAGGCATCACTAAGGTCACCGACATCGATGGCGTACAACCCAGCTCTTCATGACGGAGCATGGGACAACTCTTCTAGTTGATGTGACGCATCTCTTCGCAAAAAGGAGATGCGTATGCCGATGTGTCGGAAGGGCGTCGTGAATGTCGTACAGATAATGAAATGCGGGCAATATCACACGCAACTTAATACTTATCGCTACGTTTGTGTGTGTGTGTGCTTTGGTGGAGATTCAGTGCGCACTTTATCTTTCGTTTTTGCGAGCGTTTGAGAGGCAGGGTATGCGCCATTTTTCGTTGAACTACGGACGTTGTGACAATGGCCACATGGGCACCGCCATCTTGGGCTGCAAAACTATTTTTCTTGATTTTGTACGGGGTGACCCGACTAAATAAGGACATAAAGCGTGGAGTACCCCGCCGCGGTGGTCTAGTGGCTAAGGTTCTCGGCTGCTGACCCGCAGGTCGCGAGGTCGAATCCCGGCTGTGGCGGCTGCATTTCCGATGGAGGCGGAAATGTTGTAGGCCCATGTGCTAAGATTTGGGCGCACGTTAAAGAATCCCGAGGGTAGAAATTTCCGTAGCCCTCTATGAAGGCGTCTCTCTTAATCATATGGTGGTTTTGGGACGTTAAACCTCTCATATCAATCAATCAACCAATGAAGCGTGTAGTGCTCGAACACAACTGTTCTCATGCGCATGCGTCCACCATAGCGGTGTTCGTTTGAATAACAACAGAAAAGGCCAACGCTGTAGGTCAAATGGCGCCACCAAAACCCATTCGTAAAACGTTGCCAAACTTCAACAAACACATAGTGGCTTCTGCGAGTACTGTGAATCGTTTCAAAAAGTGTGTAGGACTTTTCCTTCGTTTTATTTCTTTTTATTTCCTTCTACACAGAAATTTCATTTCTTATGATTGCGATATAATTTATGCGGAAACCCGGGGCTTACTCATGTACTACTGACAGCGGATGCGCACTCCCCACCAGGGTAGTGAAGGACTTTTTCGAGACTAACTCAGGGCTGTCCAGAGGGCCCACTATACGTGGCGATGAAGTTCGGCCTACCCGTTCCGAAGTGGAAGCGGCTCGCTGCTCTACCTACTTTAGATAATGTTCCTCAGGCCCTCAATAAATTAACTTCAGCGGATGCCATCTAACTACAATAGACGTCAACCCGACGTGACGGCTGTATCAAAAGAGTACTTATGCAACATTTATAAATTTCGATAGCCAGCGCTGCAACCACAATTGAAGTTTTACGAATATTATGGTTTATTTGGAGAGTAGTTCCGAGACCTGGCGTAGCTCTGTGGTAAAACGCTTCATTGCCACGCAGAATGCTTGGGTTGGATTCCTGCTGAGACCCTGACATTTATCCTTTGCGTTCATCGTGTGAACGCTGCTGATGTCAGCTTATTTCTCAACCTTCACGCGTTGAAGTTACCTGCGTATGTTCCCACCACTCCTGGGTAGATACTAAGTTTCAATCACCTGTGGAACATACCCACATACCAGTGGCACATACCCACCCGCGGGTGGGTATGTGCCACTGTCTGGCGGAAAGTGTTTGACGACGTACACGACGAGATTGAGACATTATTTATGTTTTGACCAGTGCGTCATACTCGTCAAACCATCTTACCCTCCTATACTGGTTTTAGTCCACGTCAAGTTAAGGAGGCGATCACGAGAGCACTCAAACGCAAGCGGCTAGATAGATGCGTAAATAGAAGCCGAAAGTGCTTTCAGTTTACAAAGAAATGCTTCGAATTTAAATATAAAGTTACCAAGGGAAGTGTGATACCATAACAGGCTCGAGCTTATGGTGAGCCCAATACGGCTACTTCCGGCATGAATTCAATTGCCCGGTAAATCAGCCAGTGATGACTAACGGGTCGCATACTTTTACCATTTGTCGTAGAGTTTATTCTATATGTTTTGTGCTACCTAAATGTAGCACATACAGTAACTATAGTATGTCGGCGTGCAAGCGCCCTCTTTCTTTCTTTCGTTCCCTGAAAAAAAGCTACCCCCCGCCCTACCCCTCCTCCCATGGTGGAAGCAAGATGCAAGACGTCTTGTCGGCAAGTGATTTACATGTTGTTTTCCTCATACTGCTCATGTACCTTACAGCCCGAATATTTTGTAGCACCAGGTGGTCTTAATACAGATTTCTGTCATTTTCTAATGCGGCTGCTATTCCACCGACTATCCTCTTTATGATAAAGCTTAACCTTCCCTCCATGTTGTAATGTCAAACATGTCAAACGCTGTGACTATGTGAGAAAAGAAATGAGGAAAAATTGCGTGTCGTGCGTCATCAATTGCCGCCCCCCAATAGTATGTTGACGACCCTCCTCCTTCTTCCGGGAAGACAGGTCGTGCTAACATGAATTCGCATTTCTTCAGAATTGACTGGCATCCGCGTGGGGAGTGAAACAATGCTATAACCCCAAGCAGGCGCCATCCCGCAGGGATCATTCGCGCAGCTTCGCATGTGATAGATGAGCTCTAACTAGTCAATACAATCAGGTCTGTCAATTACTCTCATGTATTCCCTGTCCGGGTACTTATGTCTGGCTGTTTTCAAATACGAAATGGTTACCTAATCCTAATGGCTATGTATATGAAAGCTAGCGAGACTCAATCGCATAAGATTGTTAATTATAACCCAGACGTTTACAGAGCCATAGAAAACTGCACTATAGAAAGGTGCAGCTGCGAGCATGGCAAATAGAGGATTAAATGATTGCCACTGCACACTTCGTCTCTGACGAATCATTTATGTGTGTTTTGTCGATTGTTCTCGCAGGTGTAGAGACGGAGGCATTGCAATGGACAGAGGAAAGCTACAATGGCGTTTCGGAGAAACGCGTTCAATACACGAACAATTAGGGAGCCCATAGCTACGAACATCTCTCCTTAGAGCCGAACTCAATCAGTGATATGGTATATAAAGTAAACAAAAAACAAAAGAAAACAAGAAGGGTAGCAGAGTGATAGAATTTAGAAGCTGCTTTTTCAGTGCAGTGACGTACGTTCTCAAAGAACCGTTTACATCAAGGAAGAGAGACTAATTGGGTGTACCTGTACAACAGTGTACGCTACTTAAACGTTATATACACAAAATTTAAAAAAAGAGCCTCGAGGTTATGACTACACCACCCCGGAGCCCTCCACTATGCCGTACTTCATAATCACATCGAGGTTATGTGGCGTTAAACCCAACAAATAATAATATAGGTTATGACTAGTTTCAAGCTGCATATTTTTGTTACACCCTTTATTTGTATTTCTTACTTCCGTGCTGTCCAACAAATATGCATTTGAGCCAAGGGCTTCTCAATGTCAGTGCTCCAATTTCTCCCACGTTTCTGAAACATGTGTCAGACTGCAGACGTCGTGAAGACGTCAACAGACGCCCCTCTTCTCATGGTCGGTAATGACAAAATCTTCATTTATATTTTTGCTTTCTTTCCATTAGGAGAACGCTAAAGGGCGAACTACGCCACGCAGGTCACGGAAGGTCTCTTCGGGTACAAATTATACGTTGCCAAAAAAAGAACGACAGCCTTGGTAGAATAGTTTCTTAATTACCACGGCGCATAGCATTGCAGTGTTATGATCACGTGACGCCACCTACGAGACGGGCGCCAGAGGCAAGGCCGCGACACATCGGCACCTGCCTTGAGGACAACATCGCTGCAGCCTCGCCCTAGCTTCTCATTTTTTAAGAGGGTCGCCGCTGTTGCCCTTCGAGGAACTCGGGTTCACTTGGGCAAGGTAACGCACAACCGGCATTAAACGGCGCCGTGCTGCGAAGCAGCATGCGATATCACGAATGTCATCAATGCACCGCCAACATGCACGTGCCACGAATTCGCGTGGTGAAAGTGGTCTTGAAAGCGGGTTTTATCCAGAAGGTTAGAAGCGTGCGATGGTATCTCTCATTTCGCGCGATATATTGGAGCTACGTTTTATTCTTCGAGCCTTGGCGACCTGTGAGAGCGGTCATAGCAAATGCCTTGATATATATTTGTGCACACGTGTGCCACAACCAACGACGTGGGAGCAGCGTCCGTGTTTTTTTGGTGGAGGGCAAGGATGATGAGAAGGTTGTTGTCGTTCGACGACTGATGAAACTTATTTTTTTGTTGTGATCCCTGAGATCGTCGATCACCTGCATGAGCACATGCGTCGGCGTTTGTGAGTGTGCGCGCGTGTGTATGTGTGTGTGTAATAAACGGCGGCGTAGGTTCTTTTTTTGCACAGTATATATGTTAAAGCTATGATTGGTGGATCGGCCTTTATCACAGGCTGGTCTACCAGCGGTCATTGGACAGTCGATAATACCGCGGCCTTCTTAACAGAAGGCCAGTACCTGCTGGTGGGTAATACTTTCCGGAAGCTCGATTTAGCAGGTGTAAAACTGTGGTGCTCCTGTAAGGTTGGAATGAAACATGTCCAGAGCACCCAGTCGGTCACTTCAGTTGCCATGTTTCGCAAAAATATGCAGAGATAGATGCCGTGATGAAAGTAAACATTGCCGCAAAGCATGCTATAGGTCATTGTGCGATAATTCAAGCATTACCATAAGCTTTTAGCTGACGTGTGATAGCAGCTACCGACAATATCAGCGTCTATAGCCATGTGCTCGGTGGCATTCCGACTGTTCGAAGGGAACCAGTTCGTTCTTCCGAATGCAAGTATACAAGTAAATTCGATTGAAAGGAGACGATTCACGCCATGTAATACCGCAAGCACAAGCCAGTCCACACTCAAGCATCTTGCATACAAATTGCCACTTTTGAAAAAAAAAAAGCTTTGAGAACACTATTTCAATGGTCCTCAATGCATGCAGAAAACACATCACACGTCCTCTTGTGGAATCCATGCACCACTGACTTGAACGAACCACTTTAAAGGCAGAGATAACGCCTACCAACGTAATAACCAAACCTATCTTATGATCGAGCTTCATGCGTCCATTGTCTCAATGACCTGCTCACGAGGCAGCCAAGAACATCATAGCACGTCGCCAATCCCCACAAGCGTGCCTTGCCCCATATACTGCCCGCTGGATGCGTAACGATTGTTTGTAGATTTCTTCGCGCTCCAGTTACCTGTATCGCCAGAAGGCGAGTCCGGGGACTAAATTGCACCTTATCTCCACACCACGATGTCCTTGCATTGTCTTTGCACCCGTTCTTTCTTTTTCACTGCGATTCAAGCTAGCAACCTGCTTCCGTACGCTGTGGCAACGCAAAACGGTAGTTCCCCTCAATAGCGAACACTCAGGCGCCACATCTAGTGCCAATCGTCCCTTATGGCCTCAAGCATGGCATGCCCCTGGCGACAACGGAATGCAACACATGGGTGTCTATGGGAGGGCAGTGCGTCTAAATTAACACCTTCCTGTCATATAAGACCGCAGCGAAACGCAAACACCGTCCCACTACCGACAGGCAGTGACACGCCGATTTCTTCGTGGGCTTACAAGGACATCTTGTCCAGGTATCGCATGGCCTGCACATGTGAACGAAACTTCCATTGCGCTTTCTCTTTCACTTGTTTGCCCAGACAAGCGACGGAGTCACGAGACTGCGCTTTCAGGGAGCTCTTCCAGACGGAGAGGTTCTTTTTCAAGGCGCAGCGATAATTCGGGTGCGTGAGTTCACGCTTGACAGCGGTCTATTGTGCCCGCTGGGCATCGTTACAAGGGGGCGCTCGCTGAGCGACAAGAAAATAGAGAGACGCGACTGACCGTGAGCCCGATATCTCGAACATCGTCGGCGAACTATAATGTCCCGGCATGAAATATGAATGGCGCCGTCTCGCGTTGTAACGGGGCGTGGCCGAAATATTCAAACGAGGCGGTCAGTGTTCGTATAGCTCGAAGCGCACGAGGCGTGAAGTGTGGTCTGGAAGTACGCCGAAAGCCTTCGAGATTTCCATCCATCACCAACGCACGATGTTTTACGACCTCAATTGCTGCCCCCTGGGGTCAATTAAAAGGCTACCTCGGATACCTCTGCGAAAACCCGAGGGACGTACTAACGATGAAAGACGGTATAGGTGTCGATTGATAGGCTTCGCTTCTGCTTAAGGCGCTAATTGAGAACTCGGAGACGTCTTAATCTTTAGTGGGAATGGAGTTACAGAGGAACATCGGATACAAACTATATCGCTGCGTGTCTCCGCTAGAAACGCAACCACGGTAACTGGAACAAACAGAGATGATCATAAGGGTCCGCACTAAAACGGCGGGCGGGGGAGGGGGGAGGGGGTTGGTGCATTACCCTTAAGCATCTAAGGGAGGGGGTACCAAGTCTATCTTGCAGCTTTACTCAATCGGATATGTTCTATGAATGCCTAATGTGCAGGACTAAAGCGAGGCAAGCTTTTGACTATCATGGCCCCTTAACGTTGAATTCTAAGAAATGTTGTTCTTCCCTTTCGGAAAACCGCGGACCAAAGGGAGGCTTTTATAAAAAAGGTCATTATCATTGCTTTTATTTCTTTTATGCACTGCGAAGTTTGCTATATTCTCGAACTTACTAAACTTGGAAAGAGGTGGCGGAGTACTCCCCCACCCACCAAAACGGACCACCCCAAGGGGGTTTGTTGCGGTGGACTTTTATGTAAATGGCGTAGTGACGCAGTACACTCACAGCGCTCGAACTGATTTCGCATGGCGGTATAGCTCGCAGTGGTTTAAAAACAAGGTTGAAGAGCTTCAAATGCCGGGTATGGCAATGACTGATTTAGGTGAATTAGCAGAGCAGCAACGCAGGAAGCAACACTGCTTAGACAAGTAACATTAGCAGTATAGTTCGGGACGCAAAGACGACACTCGAAAAAACTTCATTTCCTGATCACTATCACTCAGCGAGCATGTTTTCCAATGTTTTTATTTATTTATTTCGCAATACCCTCCGGGCCAACGGCACTATGGAGGGGGTGAGGCACGATTTTTTACTCATACAATGATAACTAATATTAAAAATAAATTAAAAAATCAAAAGAACAACATATAAGCATTGTGTGCAAACAGAACAAGTAAGTGTGGGCGTTTATACAATGCTAGTTAGCGCAGAACGAAACAAGTGATGATCGGTCAAGATGACCACAGATCCGGGAAGGTGGTTCCAGTCTACTGATGTTCTGGTAATAAATGAGCCACTGCATGTTTTGGTTAGACATGACAGAACACCCACTTTATTAGGATGATCAATTCTAGATGATACGTAAGAAGGCTGAAAAATAAGTGCCTCGCGAAGAGTTGGAATATGATGATAAATTTTGCGACATAGACAGAGGCGGAAGAGCATACGACGAGAGGCAAGAGACGGCAGTGTGAGTGAATTTTTCGTGGCAGAAATGCTTGCTCCCGCTCACTGATGCACAGACGACACGTTCGTTTGGCTTCGGAAAGGATGAAACCAGATGTTCGTTATCCTAAGGGAGCATGCGAAACGATAAAATGAATATTCTTTAACAGTCGATGTCGCTTGAGAAAATGTTTCGACCAGCGGTCTTGCCTTCTTCAAGAACGATTTCTGCCTTGAAAAATACAGGGCCACTTATTGAAACGTTGGCTCCACAGACATTCGTCTCTCCAGAAAGTTTCATCTCTTGAAGCCTACATCTTACACCAAACTTCTGCTTTGTTAAAAAAAAAAACAATATGACAGGTGTTGCTACAAATGTAGGGATGCATGATGTGCAACCGACCAAGAAACAAACTAATCAATGTTGCCTCGTAGGATTTATTTATCGCTCTTCTTCCTATGCTTATCACAAACGCATTGTGATCTTTGCACATAGTCCTTTTTCTCATTTCCGATCACGCGCGTATGCATGAAGCGACATGCATATGCGGCCAATTTATTGGCCATTCAGACTGGTCATTATTACATTTTTGTTGATGCAGATATAAGTGTTTTATACCTGAGCACTAAGGCATGTGTTGTGTGTAAATTGAACATTGGTTTAGCAGAATTCTGTATTATGGTCACAGCTAATTGTGAAGCTTCAGTGAAGGCCGGCTTGCACCGTGTATACAGAGGCTAGATACGTATTAGGAAGTATGCATATATTTCCATCACTGCGACGAAGCAGTATGTACTCGTGGCACCCAAGACTACTTCGACGTTGAAATGACTGCTGGTGTAAGGGTGATTGGATGCTTGAAGCCTCCAAAGCACGACTTCATCTGCCAGAGCGACGTTATAGGGGGGGGGGGGGGGAGCCGATAAATGGTGGAACAAGAACACTTCTGTCCTTCCAGAGAAAAATTGTGCGGGCAGGAAGCGAGCTGAAAGCTCAAAATGGAAGTGGAAAGGACTGAATATCCGTATTCGGAGTGCAGTGCATACTGGTGCGCAGAAACATTTAGAGCACCCGCAACATGGGCTTGAATAGAGCGTTAAGGGTTGTCCATATTAAGGGTGAGCAGGGCTCAGCACGGCATCATTCTACGGAGTGGTAGGTCATCTAGAGCGGCCGTGCATCAAAACAATGTGACGCAGACGCACATCTGTGCAACGCTGTTGCTGTACCTCAGCAAAGCAACAACGGAACGCTCCAAGTATGAAGGATTGCAAGGGACTTTTTTGTCCTCCATGGCTCCAACGCTTTAGTGGATGACGCGAAGCGTAGGCCCCTGTGAAGGCGCTTCGCTTCGATGTGCGGCCGCCCCGGATGCAGTGGCGCTCCGCTGAGAGATGCCCCACTCAGCTGGGATCCCCAAAGAACGCACGAGCCTGTACATCGATGCAAGACACTCGCAAAAGCAAGAAACTAGGCATGTTTCGTCAGTCGTAAACATGTACTTCAACTCTTATCGAGTGCCTGGTGTGTTCTAATATAATCGTCGTCCAATATGCGAAGTGTCCTTTGGCCGCATTCGGAATCGTCGGATGAGCAACTGTGTTGCGATTGTTTGCTGGTACGCCTAAAGCTTGTCCCTATCACCACTTTTTTTTTCTTCAGACCCGGAGCAATATCGGGATTCGAATCGATTCTCAGCTTTTATGGCCCTCGCAGCGCGTGATGGTGCTGGCCCATGCCAGACTTCGGTTCAAGGCACCATCTTAGCCTGGACTAACCCTGGTAGTTTGCCTTCACCTTCCTTGTGGACAGTTTATGTGCTTGAAGATGCACGGACGCGATGCCAACTGCAGATCTGATGGTAGTCCTGGTTGTAATCGTAAAGAACATTTGGTTTCTTGACACACAAAAAAACCTGAAATAAATATATCGTGTTTGCCGTACGCATTGCGTAGTTAGTTATAACGAGAAAAATACGACAAACTTGTGACCTATACTTCACCGTAGCTTCTAAAAACGTGTATTTTTACCCTTTTAGTCATCCTGTATTTAAGTAAAGATAGCTTTATGTCTGGAGGTAAGATATACTTCAAAGTACAGCTGCCATAATTTTCCGCTAGAAACAAAGATAAAGTATACTGAAAAAGAAAACAGCACCCAGGAATCATAAATCGGTGTTTAGGACAAATCACAACATCTGCAGCCCTCAAGTCTGTAAAAGAATAGAAATGAGAGCGAAAAAGACACGTTAGTCTGACTGTCCAGGCGCTGGCTAAACTGTGTTGAATGCGAGCTAACATGGTGTCACACCTTTCTTCAGTGAGTGAGAGAAAAAGTGTGCGCGCATTTCAGCCACACAGATGCGAGCTTCAACCGCAGCTCCGGTCTGTAGCAGTTGCCGAGCATGTAAAATCATAAAAATTGGAAGTGGACCCCTTCACCTTGCACGTTTTTATCATAAAGGAAGGAAAAAACATCGACAAGAGAGCAATATGTGATTTCACTTACCTCGACAAGGCCGTCTCCTTTGATGCTGCCACTACCGACCAGAGTTGTATGTAACGTGTTACCAGAAGTCGATTACTTCTGCACATATATATTGTCAATCACATTTTCTTAAAATTTTGTGATAAAGTTATTGTTGTTTTAAAACCATAACGTGTTCCAAACACTTTCTAGTAAGTGATTACTAGTGATAATTTTTTATTCAAGCTGTAAGCAGTTTTTAAATGCAGTTCTCACCCTTGAAAATATTCGATCACTCGGATAGAACATAGGGTCTCTAGAGAGCCACTTTTTTTCCTTGTTCTTATCTGCAACTATTCATCAGAGTGCCAGCGACAGCGAAAGCGCGACGCTTCACAGGAGAGAAGAACTATAGCACTGAAGAACTTCGCAACCACGAGCTGGTGTTCCTACGTTACAACACCACCCTTCCTTGCACCACAATTGTTCAGAGAGTGTTCCGAGTAGCAGCTGACTCCTGATCAACGAGACGTAGAGGAATCAACCGATAACATTGAAAAAAAAAACCATTTCATGTTTACGAAGTCAGTGATGAAAAGTGCGCGAAGCTCCGGGTGATCATTAACCCTCGTATCTTGCCCCCTCGGTCATGCAAAGAAGTGACAACACGTGTGTGCAGTATATACAAAGTTGTTTATTAATCGCAATGTGCACGTGGTTTTATATGTCCATATGAACACCCATATGGATACTCATATAAACATTCAGACCCATATTAATATGAATGTCCTTATAGCTATTCATATCAATAGCCATATGGCTATCCCTATGAATGAGGATACCTATATATGTATGTATATCCGTATGGATATGAATAACCATAGTGTGTCACGCCGACGGACTGGGGACATGGCTCGACCCTATATATGATCTTCGCCCCTAAAACAACTTATGTGGAATGTTAACAACGTGTGACAATACATCACAAAAAAAAACCGTGTGAGCTAAAGCCAGACTGAGAGAAGGGGAGATGCGTCTCACCTGTATCACTTATACTCACTGAAAAGTGACAATGGAGGGTTTCCTTTCTTTCTCCGACTCTCACGAAAGCCTCCAGATTTCTTATACCACGCTTGTGAGACCACCTCAACCTGTACTGTCGTGGGGGAACGGGGATTGAAAGGAGAGCGAGGGTTACCGAGCGACAATTATCGTGCACTCCACACCCTCTTTCTTTACCTTCACGTCTTTCCCTAAAGGAAATCTGCCCCTATACCACGTAAACCACAGTAGTTAAATGTAGTTTCCATTCGCCGTGTTACGGCAATAAAATTTTCCGGGCAAGTAACCCAAACGTAACTGATTACATTTATGCTGCCGTTCAATCAACCGCAGCGCCCGCAGGAGACGCAACTAAAGGTAGCCAACCAATCATGGCGCTTGACCACCACGTTACCAAGCCGATTCCTGCCATACATTGTCCTTAAGACTAGGCGTCGTCATTGCCGCATGACACTCCCTCCCCCGCCCTCTTCCTTGCTTCGTGATTTTCATGAATCCCCGCATATCATAGTTACTCGAGGAAAAGGCATGTCACTTGTGGTGTCAGAGAAGGTGACATTCCTCAGCGCTTTATTTTCGTATTGTAACCCAAATGTCGGATGAATCTCGATAGTGTAAAATGGCTTCATTCCTCTGTGTTTATAACTTCCGTCTGTTGCAAGTCATGCAAAATAATACGACTTGATGTGGGCGAAGGTATTGCGCAATGATGTGATCAGTTGTATTGCGTAAAGCTGTTCTTTGCGTAGTGTTGGACAATAAGGAAGTGCGTGAGCAAAAAAAATAAAAAAGAAATACGAGATGTGGTCAGCCCTCAATTTTATATAGCCGATAGCGCTTTACGTTTTTCAAGCTTGCAAGACCAGCCGGATGATTTATTCTTTTTACTTTTTATTTTGATGTGCTGCAGTCCCAGCTATGTCGTTGCTCAGCCCGCGGCAAAAACAAATGATTTCTTAACACCTCTCACGCAAGGAGAATGCAGTCATACGCCTATCTTTGAGATGATCCGAGGATTGGTTGGAGAGGCGGAGCTATAAAAACGACTGATTTACAAAGTCCTTGGCAATGTTACAAGTCCTTGGAAACTTTAACATGTGGAATTTAACGCCACAAAACCACCATATGATTGTGAGAAACGCAGCCGGGAAACTTTACAAAGCCCATTCGTGTCAACGAAGATCACTCCGCTTTCGCACTTCTTGAGCATACCAACGCTATTGGAGTAAACTGAAACACACAAAAAATATCTCTTCCTATCGATCTAGATGTAAGTCATATCGGGGATACTCACATCTTGTTAAAGGGCGTTTTTGTACCAGGAAGTGGTACAACAAAGTCGCGTGTGGTGTGAGCGGAGATCACGCTCGGGCTAATTGAATAGGGCGGTGTGTACCGGTTTCAGACGTCGGCTTGAGATGTTGGAAATTTCTGTCACGCTTAGCCTTTCGTCGTTCCTTACGCCGTTTTTCTGGCTGTTTCATTGCATTTTGTCACTTGTTTCTTGGCGACAGTATAACGGCAGAACGGAATCCGGGAAGAAGCTGGGCGAAACGTGCGGAGCGTACAGTCAAGGTCCATCGGCAATGCTCAATGCGGGGACCGGCTTTAGATCGAAAAAATGACTTTTTTTAGCGCATCTGACGAAAGTTGCGCGGAGATGCAGGCAGCGTAACGAGATGCTGATCGCGTCACTTACGTATGCAAAACGCGTGCAAACGCAACCAGCTTCAAGGTGACATCTCGGTATGAGTGGGACAAGTACCCCGGTGAAGGTCAGCCACATTTCTCGCTGTTTTTGCACAAAGATAGCAATTTTAACGAGAAGAAAGAAAAAAAGAAAACGCGAATTCTTTAGTGTGTCTCGGCGCCGACGTGGCGTTTGCTACTTGTTTATTTTATTTGCGGCTTAGGTCACACAGCATGAATGCCTGCGAAAATCGATATTTATCATTTTTTTTTCTAGGCAGATGGCTCACCAAGTCATAAAATATCTAAGGTTAAAATAGGCAAATCTGGAAAGCGAAGGTATAGATTAAGGGGCCTGTCTTACCAGGACAACGTTAAGAAATTTGTGCGTTGGACACCTCTGCCCAGGGCCTGATGCATGTTGCACTGTAACAACCAAAAATCTACCTGCAAGATAAAAAGACTAGTCGTTAAAGACGGTTACTAAATAGAAATGACTATATGAACAACACAGAACTCCAGTTTGAAAAGAAAGGCCAAACGAGTGTTCCTGTGCATGTAATAAAAATTAAAGATAATATCTGGAGTTTATGCCCTAAAACCACGATGTGATTACGAGAGACGCCGTAGTGGAGGGCTCCGGAAATTTGGACCATCTGGTGTTTTTTTGACGTGCACTGACTTCGCACAGTACACATCCCACAACCATTTTGGCTCCAATGAAATCTGACCACCACGGCCAGGGTCGAACCCATGACCTTCGAGTCAGCCAGTTGCTGGCACCATAGCCACAGTTCCCCCAAGACGGACATGTGTACGGGCGTGTGTTTGTGTTCATGAGTGCAAACACCAACCAGCTCCCCTTGAAAACATTCACTTCCGAATCTATATCCCAAAATTACGTAAAAATGCCAATAATCATTTTATTCACGAAGGCTTCGTTAAGCGCTAATTTCAGACAAGGTGTAAGACGGTGTTCGCGTGGCCAGTGGAACAGCATTATGGGTGATAAGTGTCGTAGGTTTTCCTAAACTTTTTCCTTGAAAGGTAGGGTTTCTTTGCTTTCCTGAAACGCAGTCGTCAAGGATTCCTTGGTTCTGCCACTGGCCTTGTGTACGACGTATGCAAAGAGCTTTCACGTCAATAGGAAAAATTGGAGCTGCAGGGTTGTGCGAGCAACAAGCCTTCGTCTCGTCAATGCCTTGTTTTTCATTCGGGTGAGCTTTTGCCGCACTGTCGCATCCAATGAAATCGACTTTCTTTGCAGGGACACATCGTTATAAAGAGTGAGCCATAAAACAATCCGCCATAGGCACTGTCGCAAAACGTGCCACCGCGAAAATGCGAAACAAATGTCCTGTGTCCAATCGTCTTTACAACAGTGTATACTGTATGCCCTCGGGCGTTACTTTTCGGACTTTTTGCTCTGTGTTTAATGTTTTTAAGGCGAAGCCGTATGCTATATAAAAAAAAAGTGTGCTTTGACTCTCATGCTACCCACGTGCGGCATCGATACATTTGAGCGATGATAAAAGTCTCCTTTTAAGTGCGAAGCATTTCTTAGCGAACTTCGGCAACTTTGAGCGTATCTATCTATCTATCTATCTATCTATCTATCTATCTATCTATCTATCTATCTATCTATCTATCTATCTATCTATCTATCTATCTATCTATCTATCTATCTATCTATCTATCTATCTATCTATCTATCTATCTATCTATCTATCTATCTATCTATCTATCTATCTATCTATCTATCTATCTATCTATCTATCTATCTATCTATCTATCTATCTATCTATCTATCTATCTATCTATCTATCTATCTATCTATCTATCTATCTATCTATCTATCTATCTATCTATCTATCTATCTATCTATCTATCTATCTATCTATCTATCTATCTATCTATCTATCTATCTATCTATCTATCTATCTATCTATCTATCTATCTATGTTAACAACCATATTATTTCCGTATCGGATCACGTGAAGTTCTTAGGCGTAATACTAGACAAGCATTTGAAATATAACTATCATGTAGTCTCAATATTAAAAAAAGCTTCTTTTGGCATTCATGTTCTCATTAAAGCCCGCCCTTATTTTCAGTCACGCATTATTTTATCATTATACTATGCATATATTCATAGCCATCTTTCCTATTGCATTTCATCCTGGGGTAATACATATGGCAGTCACCTGGAGCCCCTTCTACATCTTCAGAAACGGGCACTACGTCTGATCACCTTCGCTCCATTTCAATCGCCTTCTACGCCACTCTTTATTTATTTTTCCGTGCTTCCAAATAATCTTTTATTCACCCTAAAGTTAGCTATATTGATGTACTGCCTCATTTATCATGGTCTATGTGTTTCAGGGCTATCCACACAACATCTTGTCAATACTAATAACACCAGGTTTTCAGCCTGTCACAATTTTTTTCTCCCTAAAGTGCGTAGCAATTATGGAAAACTAACTCTTAAATTTACAGGTGTATCCGTATGGAACAACATACCACTTGAAATAAAGTTATGTCCCACATTCTATTTGTTTCGCAAAATGTTTAAAGAGTACCTAATCACAAAACGTGTTTGCTAAACTCTGCCGTCGTGCCTTACTCCTAATTTTAGTATTTCTTTTACTCACTATACCACTTGCTGTTACACAAAACTTTTCTTGCCTCGTTGTTATGAAATTTTAACCATTCTTTGTTTAATTCGTACAAAGTGTTTTTCACTGCTTGCTGCATTGTTATCGCACTTGACTTATTCTCTAACGGAGGTCGCCCGACAGTTTTCTAACTTCGGGACCTCCTCTGTACTGTAGAATTTTATTCATGTAAATGTATGCATTCCTGAAATAAAGTTTGATTTGATTTGATTTGATTTGATACGGCTTATAGCTCTCGTGGCCGTTTCTATAATGGTATGAATACCAAACTTGGTATGGCATAACATGACTGTATGAAGAACATGTTTGACTAGTCATAACAGGAAAGTCATGATATGTATGTCATGAATGTGATGATTCACATTTCATGGTCCTGCATCTGTTGCGGTGGTTTCGTTCACATGACATGTTGCGAAACTGCTATGGTATGGCACGATTGCATGGCGAACACAAAAGACAGACCCTAACACGAAAATCATGACATGCGTGTCATGTAACAACATGACTACATGCCACGCTCATGATGCGCTCGCGGCCGTTCCGCTAGTGTCACATATACCAAATTTGGTATTACAGTCCGCGAATGGATGACGAAGGTATGTGACTGGTGCAAACATGATAATCATAAGACGCGCGTCATGTAACAACATGACTACATGCCACGCTCATGATGCGCTGGCGGCCGTTTTGCTAGCTTCACGTTTTACATGCAAATTTAGATAGTTGACAAGCCCATATTTGAGGATTACACGTTGATGGTTGCTCTCCTGTCATGGGCAGTGCGCAGGCTCACGCTTCTTTTTTTCTTTGCTTCACCCTGTGCGTATTTGTCATGTTTATACCAAATAAACAGTTCTGGGTTCACACTTCCGAGTGTCCTATCTCTGCCTTTCGCGTGTCTTTTTTACGTATGCTATCAGCGCGTCGGAATTGTCAACACAGCGATTTTAGAGAGTGCATGTTTCGTTTTATCGTTCAATCATGACAGGCAATAATACTATTACACAAATAGGCTATAGAAATATTCACCATACCAGAACCACAATACTGATAACAACGCTGTCTTCCATGTGATTTCTCAGCGGTGGAAGGGCAATGCAAAGAGTGCAGTCTGTTAGGGCTAGAAATACGTAGTTTAAATCTTTAACTAGTCTTGTCACGTGACAATCGGTGTAGTTATAAATCCTGCACTGAATGCGGCTTCTTTGAAACCGGATGTAATCCATGGCCCAGGCTCCCAGTGGTTCTGGTAGCACTCTTTGTTTCCGAGTATGCACGATCTTCAGCAGTTAGTCACCCTTGCGCCGAAGAAGCACCGCTGCGAGGAGCGTTCGGGCGTTAAGCAATGCACTTGGCGCCCTCTATTGTTCATTGTGGGCGTCGACCGCATGTTCCCGAAGTGTTTTTGTTATTAGGGGTGAAGCTCCTGGGTATGGCTTCTTCTCTCCTAGTTATATGTTGAGAGAAACAAAAAGAAGACAACCGCCCTTCTGTAGCACGAAGCCACAAGGAAATCCGCACCAATTTTTCAAGAAGACAGGCTTCTTAGTTACCGAAAAATCCGCCTGGTCCGGGGTTTGAACCGCGGACCAGGACGGATCAACGCCTTTCTGGGGCGGTCACTCTACCAATAGAGCTAGCCATAAAGCTAGCAATAGGAAGCGCGAGGGCGAATTCAGCGACAACTCGAAGCACATGGGCATAAGTATTGAAAAGGAGTTCCGCAGAACTCATTTACAATACTTTTGTGTTGTAATAGGCACTTCTAGTTAGTATTCACGATATCTCACTAGATGTAATTGTGTGTACATTTCCTTGTAATTAATATCTCTAGATGGCGTTAGTGGTTTTTTTATATAAGAAATTCACAGCATATCCGCAGAGTGCGTAATAACGAATGGAGTGAAACGTCCGTCTACCCATCCGTCCGTGCGTGCTCTAGTGTGATATGAGTGGATTGACGGATGGATGGACGATAGGACAGACAGACAAAAAGACAAACAGACAGACAAACAGGCAGACAAACAGACAGACAAACAGGCAGACAAACAGACAGACAGACAGACAGACAGACAGACAGACAGACAGACAGACAGACAGACAGACAGACAGACAGACAGACAGGCAGGCAGGCAGGCAGGCAGGCAGGCAGGCAGGCAGGCAGGCAGGCAGGCAGGCAGATGGACGGATGCACAGACAGACGGGCGCTTCACCCCACTCATGATCACTCACTCCATAAGTATGCTGTGAATTCCTTAGTGAGGTTTTGTAACTCCTTCTGGGTAATTTGTATGACTTATGCTATTTTAGACCTTTTTCATTATTTTAACGTGGTTTTGAGCAAGGCTGGACTTTTTTTATGCGCGAGTATATTGAGCAGTCGTTTTTGAGCGTGATCATGCCGCAAGAGATCTTCGGACAACAAGCTGGGCTAATAAAGCGATACACACTTAAAAGAAAGGGAGACTTATGCAGTGTGGAGCTATAGTTAGGTGCTTCGCACTATTTCTCTTTCGATAGAGCGCCGCGTTAACCTAAGCGACAACGCTAAGAACCTCTTTGCGAGTGTTCCGTTCTTGCTTTCTAGCTGTTGGCACAACCAACACCGAAGTTTTTCTAGGAGGCATTGGCGCAAAAGCAGCCTTTCAAGCTGCTTCCATGAATGATCGACTAGTGACGCCCGAGCGAATATTGACCACTCGGTTATTACGTGTGTTGATAAGCAAGAGCCTAGTGCAGTTGATTTGTGTTTACTTGCCTTCGTGGAGCCGCCTTAGCTGCGTAGCAATGAAGTTGAGATGAACTTAGCGTAGACTCACCTGCAAAAAAGAAGACGATGTATGAATGATATAATAAACAATGTGCTTATGCACAGATGATACAGCCTGAAGGAAATCGAGCCTGCCGATGAATGAAAAAAAGGTTCATTTACAACAAAACACAGCCCAACCAAAAACCGTTTTTTATCTTTATTTTTTATCAAACAATTTTTGATCTAACCTGATAGACCGGTATGTATTTCGACTACGTTTAAGACTCACTTAAACCAAATTTTTCGCTTCGTTTTCGAGGCATGCCGTAACCAAGTGGTAGCACGGACAGTATAGGTTCGTAGAGATACTTGGTGGTAGCCCTTCACTGTCTTCACAAGTAAGCCGCGGCTGGGTCTCGTCCACCAAACTAGTTTTTGTCTTCAATTAACGCGCTGCAGCACAACCATGGTGTCGGGATGCCGCTTATTGTAAATAAACTCTCTTTCTATTCATCGGGAGGCTCGATTTCTTTGACAGTGATTCAATATCTAAAACAGGCGGCATGTTGCATTTGCCAAAATAAATGAAAATTGGTGGTCTTTAATTTAGTGGTTTTGATGCTCCTCCCTAAAATGCAACACAATTTTCAATAATTACTCAAACATGCACTCGGCCGTGTGAGAGACACCCAGGGAGGGAGTCAGCAGATGAAAATAAATAAGAATTTGATTGCGATAACAGATTGATCAGAGATAATTTGGTTTCCTTGCCGTTTTTAATTTGGGTTTAAAAGGAAGTGCGTTTGTCTTTTAAGTCAGAGATATATTCTGTATTTTTTAGCATAGGCCTCATAGGGTCACTTGAGTGGGCAAAGTTTGTAGGGGCGAAAGCATCCCAATAGTAGTATTGACTTTACGACTTTTGTGGGAGCAGTAGAAGCTTTGTTTGAACAATATCTGTATCAGCATGGCACGTGAACTAATAATAATCGTGGACGCGCCTTCCAACAAACAATTTTTAACACGGAATCGGTTTCTGTCGGGGTCAACCGAGCCTTTTGTGACGTATTTCCGTCACGCAAATGACGCCGAAAAAATACGCACGATTAAAGCACAAAGAAAACGTTCCGTCAAGGGGTGTCGAACCCGTGAACTCTGGGTCCGCGACGACTGATGCCGGGCACGTAATTCACTGCGCCACCGTCCCATACTTCGAACGCTTTACAAAAATACGGCTTTTGCAACTACCACTGTGCTCTCACAGCCCTTGTAGAGGAAAGGACGAGGTGCCGTCCCCATGGCGAAGCCCACCCGTTCTGACCTCTTCTTTATTCCAAATGCACTGCTCTGATGCCCGATGGTGATTATGTCGATCCTCGTCTTCTACAAAATTTGCAACAGCCTTCTTGTGAGCTGCAGTAAAGAATCGTGACCATGAAATCCGCAATTATTCCCATCAACGCGTCGTTTCTAAGCATCTGTTCCATTCGGCGCGCTTCCAATTGCAGAAATGCAATTTTCTCAACGCCTTAACACACATACCCAGGTGGCGACCTTACCACATGCGTCGCCTTCGTTCATAGCACCCGTTCATATCAAAAACAGTTTTGTGATGCCCTCTCGTTTCGCACGTTCCCCACTCCCGCTCTACAGCCAATAATTGCGGCCGGCCAAAAAGAATGCGCAACGCGCGCTGAGATTCCCTCTGGTAAGGCAGTGGTGTTCAATATCTCCAACATGCTGCGAGTAGGCGATCTTAGCCTTTGTTTGGCGTCCAATCAGCCACGCTCTTCTGGCTGTCACATCGCTTTCTCTGGTTCCGCTTTCACCATTCACTACACCTACCACAAGTATCTATCACTTCTAGGGTTTGTTTAATCATTAATGATGGGCGTTAGTTGTTAGGATGGAGTTGTATGACAAAGCGTCGACATGAACGCATCCACGTTCAGCGATGTTATAGTTGTCCCACACAACTAGACATTGCGTAAACTCTAGTGTATCAATGTTCAGTAAACAATAAACAGCCCGGGTCTGTAAGGACATCTTTTACTTTCGTGTTTTACCGATTCCTATGACTGAGTCATCAGTCATGTTTTTTTTATTGATGACAGAACCCTGAATCTGTTATCGAACGTCAAGAATTATCCACATACACTCGAGTGCCGGAAGAAATGATCAACACGTCATAATGACGTCGTATGACATCATCACGGCGTAACATTTCCACTAAAATTTGTGGTGTCATAGAGGACGAATTATGAAGACAAGCCCCGCCGCAGTGGTCTAGTGGCTAGGTACTCGGTTGCTGACCCGCAGGTCACGGGATCAAGTCCCGGCTGCGACGGCTGCACTTCTGATGGAGGCGGAAATGTTGTAGGCCCATGTGGTCAGATTTGGGTGCACGTTAAAGAACCCCAGGTGGTCCAGATTTCCGGAGCCCTCCGCCACAGCGTCTCTCATAACCATATAGTGGTTTTGACGTTAAACCCCACATATCAATCAATCAATCAATTATGAAGACAAATGATGCAACATCATATGATGACGCAGTCCAAAGGCTTTGTCGCTTGGTGAAGCAGGTGCCAATCACGGAGTCAGTGGAGTACTACGCAAGGCACCGTAACTTCGCATCGCTTCTGATCTTGGCGGCATTACAAATCCACGTTAAATGCAAAAAGCTTTTGGAGTTACGGAGGGGAGGATATCGGTACACTGAATGAGACAAAAAGGAAGATGAGTCTTGCCTTCGATTTCTTTTCGAGAAAGGCAAGGGTCAACTTGTGAGAGCAATTATTAAGCGGTCCAAAACTGGCTGCCAGTTACACCACATGGTTCGTTAGCCCGAAGGATTTCCGCGTTGGTTGTATTAGTACTGAAAGTGGCACACATGTAAGAATCGCGTTTATATCCACAACTATATCTTCTTCAATATCGAGTTGGCGAATAGGCGGCAGTCACACGTAGAGAAGAATGCATGGCACGTATAATCATTATTAGGGGCGATGCTCTTTATAGCAACACGTTATCGTCCCTCGTAGCCGTTGTAGTATGCAACAGTTATAACATTTTGACCTCCAAAGTGGTGCCGGTGAGAGATTTCTTCTGTGCGTCATGGATCAATAAATAATAGTGCTCAATGTACATGCTAATGGCTCCTAATGGGGAATGATAGACAGGAGCATTCGGCTTTTAGTTATCGCGCACGTTGCGACCCCATTAGCAGCCATTGGCATGTACTTTGAGCACTGTCTGACAAGAAAGGGTTGCTACGTTATACTCGCTGGGTGTAACCTCCTTAGTTTTAGAAAGGTTTAGCGAGCGTTGAGCCGCAGTGCCATGAATACAATGAACTAGTATATACCATGAATGAACTAGAGGTGGTTAAAGGTGGGAAGTAGATACGAAGCGCAAGCCGTAAAAAGTAAAAGCCGAGTTCTCCTGTCTCTCATTTCCCTTAGCAGCCATTGGCATGTACATTGAGCACTATTTGACAGGAAAAGATTGCTACGTTATGCTCGCTGGGCGTAAACTCCTTGGTTTTGGAAAGGTTTAGCGAACGTTGGGCCGCAGTGCCATGAATACAGTGAACTAGTATATACCATGAACTCAAGGTGGTTGAAGGTGGGAAGTAGACCCGAAGCGCAAGCCGTAAGAAAGTGTACGTGTGCCACCTCTCGTTTAGCCCTTGGAATGTCCGCTGGATGGCGGCGCTTCTATATGGGGAATATATGATGAAAAGATGCGAAGATGCGTGATGGTGGTACTTGGAGCGTTGAATAGATGGACGAACGGACACACAGACAGATGCATAGATGAGCGCATGAACGCACGCAGGCGCGGATGCATGGACGAACGCAGGGACGGACGCACGAACAGACGCACGCACGGGCGGGCGGATGGACGCATGAACAGTCACCCAGACAAACGCATGGACGGACGGAAGCAAGAACGAGTGGACGGACGAATGCATCGCCCCACTCTCCAACACTCACTCCGTGATTATGCTGCCAATTTTCCTTGTTTTGCGCAGAACGTTTAAAGACAACATCAAGCAAGATATTGAAAATGAAATAAAAACTGACAGCCTTACGCAGTATACGCAGCAGAGAAAAAAACGCGACACTTTTAGTCACATAACTTTATTGATGTTTATTGATTCACTGCGCAGCTTAGTTGCACATTTAATATGGCCGGAGTCACGTAAGAGCTCTATCGTTAAAACTCTTGCAACGCTAGCCTATATATTATACTTTGCATCAATGCTTTTTTTTGGTCCGGTGACACATAATTATTATCTCGTCCTGCATTAGCTCAGCCGCGAGATCGAGGTGGTTTTGCATTCCCCGACGTTGTCGTTACGACTGATACCTTGTGCCTCCGCCCTTTACTGTGAATACGGAGCAACTAAGGTACGCCCGCTCAGACACTGGCTCGCTACCATCTGGGACCGTCAATACGCGTCTTCCTGCCGGCTAGCCAAATTAACCAAGGTCTCTAATCAACTGAATTACCATCTTTGTATCGAGCCCTTCTGGCATTTCACCGACGGTTGGAGGCTACGTGCCCAGAGATAGAGGTGTCGAAGCTAAAGTGGTGGACACAGTGACCACCCTGCTACGGCCCTTGGTGCCCCAGCATAGTCAATCCATAACGAACCGCCTTTGGAAACCAATAACTGCAGCAGTGTTGCCAGTACATCTCCGGGACTTTATCTGGTGCTTGGGCTAGAGCTTGCTTCTCACTCGAGATCGGTTGCAACTATAACAGGTGGTTCACACATCCACTTGTCCCAATTTCGTCATGGTCGAGACCAATCGAGAAGTGACAATTGAATGTGTGGTATCCGGCCTTTTTTGGCGTATGATCCTTGCTGGTTTTCAGGGGTAGGGTGAGCGAAAATTTGTGTCTGATGGCCGATTCCCTCGCGGGCCCTTTTCGGCTCTTTTATTAGTTGCGGGGCTGTTCAGCGTTTGGCGAAACCGATGCGAGGCCGTGGCTGCGAAGTGCCACCGGCGTGCTTTGTGGCCGATACTGCGCCGAATGATACAAGAGATTTTCGCGTTCCTCTCTGAGAAGCTTTTCTTCCTCAGGGAACACGACTTCCTGCGGCATTCGTCGTGCCGTATCGTCAATGTTGAACACGAAAGAGTAAAACTTATTTTTCGACCGACGTGGTGCTAAGCAGCGCCCGCTCAGTAGTTTATTCATGATTTAGTTTGTAACCAATTGTGTTTTGCTGCATCTATTGTAACGTTTTACCCTTCACTGTAACATGATATCGCATAAGTTCTTGTGTACACGTATGCCAACATTGATATTAGAGCAATGGTGCCTTCCTTGCAACGTAGTGATGTTTGTCGTGGTACATGGATGTGCCGAAGTGTATGTACCCTCTTTCTCGAATACGTTAAACCCCACATATCTATCATCTATCTTTCTCGAATAATATGAAACCTTTGTATTGTGCATAGTGTAAATGAACTTTTTCTAAACAGGCGATGTTGCTCTCCCAGAAGCAGCACTACGCTGCCATGAAAGGTACTTCGAGGGAATCTCTTCCAAGGTAGAGTACATCGTATTCTAAATCATGGAACATTTGTTCTCAACAGGGCTTCTTTCCCTTCGCCACCTTACGAGCTGTCATTCTCGGAGAGCGTATCGCTATCCTGAATTGTCAAATATGTATTTGACGCAGTTCTTCTTTTGATGTATATGTTAGTACAGTACATCGTACTCATACTAGGTTGAACATTTGCTTCAAGCAGTATTGTTCTTTTCATACCAGACCCGCAGGTCGCGGGATCGAATCCCGGCTGTGGCGGCTGCATTTCCGATGGAGGCGAAAATGTTGTAGGCCCGTGTGCTCAGATTTGGGTGCACGTTAGAGAACCCCAGGTAGTCTAAGTTTCCGAAGCCCTCCACTACGGCGTCTCTTATAATCACATCGTGGTTTTGGGACGTTAAACCCCACAAATCAATCAATCGAATCACTTATTTCCATACCGGGACGGCTCCATACTCTTTCATAGTAGAGCAAATCGTACTCCCAATTGTCGAACATTTACTCTAACAAAACTGCCACATATGCCCGTCCAAGTTGACTCGAATGAAAACAAGTTACCAGTGATATTGTTGGCCTAGATAGGTCGCCAGCATTGGCATCCCGAAAAGTCGCGTGACAACTGACATCCCGTTTAAACAAAACGAAAACCAATACTGCCCCCCCCCCCCCCCCGTGGCAGTACAGGCAGCTTGCCGGCAGAGCGTCGCGATGCACGAATTGCTATTCTGCGTATGCTGCGCTGCACGGGCAGCCGTTTTTTTGCCTACGGGCTTACTTCGTCCGTCCTTCGATGAACAAACGCGAAGTGATTGGACAAAAAACGATACTGGAGAAAGCAGGGCGTGGTGTGCCACGTGGCTTGCACGTGGATGGGTGGTGTGATGATCGCCGAGAACCAGTTCTATTTAACACCGCGTCGGCGGCTACTGACAGCGTCGTCACGCCACCCCTGGCATTCAACTCACACACTCTACCACGAGCGCGTGCACGATAGCCGCTTAATTGCGGCCGCGCTTGCATTCGAAATGGACGTCGACGCATCATTTACGTACTCCTATCAATAGCCGCACCTCAGCGGCTTCGTTGGTCTGGATTCTTTATTACCATTTCTTTGATTGCTATATTCGGTGTTGAGACGACATTGTGAGGAAGAATGCATAAGCGCCTCTCTCGGCTTGAACGGACTTCTGTGCTTTTCTTAGTTTCTTTCTGGGCAATAAGTGTTTTTTTGATAATAATCCTGCCCTGGAACGCTACAAGTGCAAGCACTCCATCACTGCTGTAGACGCTCTTTCATCTAGAAGGCGTATATAAATTCTTCAACGATGTGTTTCGCCAGCCGATTTTTTATTTATTTTATTTACAAATACTGCTGTCTCACAGTTCGAAACATTGCAGGAGTGGCTCCATAACAGTGAATACACACTAAACTAACAAAACACATGGTTTGGTAGTTCATTCAAAAAACTATTGTTAGGCAACTTTCGGAGAGAAACATCCAGATTATTCCACAATTCCACTGTGAAAGGAAAAAATGAAAACTTAAAACAATCTAGAAATGGCATGAAGGGTGTGATGTTAATGGGGTTTGACCTGGGAGTGTTTGCAACGGAGTTGGCAAAGGAAAAGGGCATGTCAATGGTGATTATCTTGTTCACGATTTTATGTAAAGTGCCGATACGCTCGCAAGTACGTCTGTGTTCAAGTGATTTGAGTGATAGACGTACAGCGTGTGACGAAGGCGAAAAATTGTGATCATAACGGTTATATATGAATCTTATTGCTTTTTTTTGAACACCTTCCAAGTGTTCTATGTCGCATGCGCAGTGAGGTGACCAGACAACGGAGGCGTATTCAAGAACAGGCCGTATCAGGGATTTGTATGCTGTTAGTTTGCATCCGCGAGTTGCATCTTCTAACGTTCGCTTCAAGAAGCCCAATTTTCGAAGCGCTTTCGAGCAGATTAGGTTTATATGTTTAGGCCATTTTAAGTTCGGTGAGAATGTTACGCCAAGATACTTGTATTCGTTGACATGCTTCATGTTCTGGCCATAGGAAAAACGTAGGGGTTCCTTCTTGTTTGTGAATGTCATGCTTACCGTTTTGTTAAGGTTTAGTGCCATTTGCCACGTTGAGCTCCAGGTACGGAAAGAAGAAAAAACATTATTTAACTGTATTTGGTCACGGGAGGTACTAATACAAGAATAGAGGACACAGTCGTCGGCGTATAGACGGAGTTTGACCTTTGTATTTTTTGTTATTTTGACAACATCGTTGAGATAAATTAGGAAAAGAAGAGGCCCAAGGACCGAGCCCTGCGGCACACCTGATGTGACAGGGAGGGATGACGAATGCGAATTGTTAAACGCGACAAACTGCTGCCTTAAATTTAGGTAATCTGAAAGCCAAGATAACAAGCGAATGCCGTGAGTGCCGCGCAGAAAGGCTTTTAATTTGAGGAGGAGTTTATTGTGGCAAACAGTGTCAAACGCTTTCGAGAAGTCAATAAAAATGGCGTCCACTTGACCGCGATCGTTTAAAGTCGAAGCGATGTCATGCGTAAACCCCAGCAACTGCGTGACTGTTGAAAATCCTGCACGAAAGCCATGTTGATTTTGGGAGAGGAGGTTGTTTTCAGTTAAATATGTGACTACACATTAATTGATATGGGGCGGTTTAACGTTCCAAAAGCACCACATGAATATGAAAGACGCCGTAGTGGAGGGCTCCGGAAATTTCTACCACCTGGGCTTCTTTAACGTGTACCCAAATATGAGCACATTGGCCTGAAGCATTTTCGCCTCCATCGAAAATGCTGCCCCCACAGCCGGGATTTGATCCCGTGACCTGCGGGTCAGCAGCCGAGTACCTTAGCCTCTATATACCACCATGGTGGGGCGTTTCGCCAGTTGTGCCACTCACCTTATGCAGCGTGTTTTTCGCGTGTTCGCTCTGCATCGTGCTTGAATCGTAAACAGCTGCTTTCCTACCTCCTGTGGTGACATCGAGATTAACGCTAACTCGACCGGCTGATTAGAATGAGCGACATATTTTCTTTTTTCTCGTGACACTTTTGCGCGACAAATGTTCAAGTCGCTCCGGCCAGCTGTTTGCAAGAGACAGCCGGTTGATAATGGCTCCTGGAAGAAGCTTATAGCAAGATTTGTCAATTGCGGTAACGAATTCTTATTTGACACAACAGCGTGTGTTTGTATATGTCAGCTAATTTATTATAATTATTTTTGTGGTTCTACGCTCACGATCGCAAGCTTTACAACTCCAACACCTTTTCACGCAACCAAGGCTCCTAGCGGGAAATATTTTAACTACAGGATGTGGGGTTGAATTCACCAACCTTCTCATTCGTAAGAACACTCTCCGATTCGTCTTCCTGTTGTGCGAACCGTGTGCCTCCCTTCGTGATTGCATAAAATATGGTCCTCAGAAAATTTTTTGCGTAAGAAATTTTTGCGAAAACATGTCCCGAGTGTCAGAGTGCGCACAGCGGCTGGGACATCGGGTTTTGAATGGAGCCCTGAACTCACGTGCAGGGTTTGTCAAATAGTCATGCAGTATCAAGTTCTTTGAATAAATTAGTTATATCTCTCTCGTTTTATTTATCGCGACTTCAGTGAGTTTTACACCTTAACCTGCTTATAACGAAGCTATCAATAGTAAAGTTCTCTATTTATAATGAACAGCGGCACTTTTCACCACTCGATGTCATGCAGCACGTTGTATTTTAACCTCATTACAACCCACTATATAGTATACCGTGGTGGTTTAGCAGGTACGGCACCCGGTTGCTGGCCCAGACTTCGCTGGTTCACGGCCATGGCAGTCACATTTAAATGGAGAGACCTATGCATGCTGCGCTATGTTAGTGCGCGTTAAAAACACCAGATGGTCAAATTTTACGGAGTTTTCCACTGTGGCGTGCCTAACTATCATCTCGTAGTTTAGGCACGCGTCCGTCTGTACTTTGTAACTAATCAAGCTGTCGTGTGCATGCGTGAGATGAGCCACTCTTTCATTGTCAGATAGTGTCTTCTGAAAAAGCATTGCGTTAGGGGACCGATTGAATATTGTTCTCGCTTCCCGATCAACATACTAACAACGCCAAAGTTTTCGAAGCCTTTTTTCTTATGGCTATGTCACCTTCGCATGACCAGGAAACTAATTGCTAACATAGAGGCACAAAAGAACTAAGGGAATTCGGTTGTTCAGAATCCAACCTGCTAGAGAAACGGCCAAGAACAGGAATGGACATATCTTTTTGGCACAAGGCTACGAGAGAATTCGAATGGATTTTTCTGGGCACGTTGACCGTTGCTTCACTTTTTCCTTCTCAAGATACACGGGCTTGCCAAGCATCTCCGCATTGGCGATTAAAGTAAGTGCACTTGCGCTGTTCTTGAGTTGCATGAGTAAACCTAGAACTCAGATTACTTCAATTTCGATAGCGCACCGATTCTTGGGGAGACTAAGAAGAGATACACGCACACACAACAGAGCACTTCTGAGAGTCCCTTGGGATTGTTGCTCCAGGAAAATTAAAGTGTAATTTACGAGAACGCAATCAGCCAACCTTAGTGGATTTACTTTATTAAAATGACTGCGTTTCTGTCTTATTATACCTAAATACAGGCAGCATTGTGATTAACGGTACTAGCACAATATCTTGTGTGTGCTTGGGGTGGTGGTCTTGGTGGCAAATGTCAATCAAAGTACAGCGAACTACGCAATTTTTCTTCGGTAACGTAGCAGTTCATGCCACTATGATTAAGATCGTCTAAACAGAATATCGTGTATGTGGAGTAGCACTAAACGGTGCATTCAGCTGTTTCGGGCTGTTTTCTTGCAGATGACATGGAAACTGGGGCAAAACATTTGGATGACCTTCACATCCTTACTACCCATCGAGCATTGGCAGGCGCAGTTGTCAATCCCAAGTTCAGTATACGAGCATCCTCTGAAGCACAAGGCCAATCTGTCAGCGTAGAGCTGAGAGGAACGGTCACAACATTCAATAGTAACACTGCTCAACCACTATCATATTCTCTCTCTCCTGCGAACTCACTTTGATCAAACTTATTCCACATTCTGAAGATTACTTTACATACATCACTTCGTATATCACAGGATACTTCGTATGACTGTGGTGGTGGGGTGGCTGCTGTCGTAAAATATCCTCGAATAGTCATTTTTAAAAGAACAGGCGATATGAAGATTTCTGTGGGAAGGATTGATTAGACACGTCGAGGGCTTCGTTGTCGCACAAAGACAACATTACTGAGCGAAAGGAAAGACTGAGCACAAAGAGAATGAAAGTCAGAGAACAGTACATTTGCTTACTCCTTACTCAAATCGATAAACGAAAAATTCTCATTGATTTATTCTGCTCGTGCCGTGCGTACCTTTCTTTCTGTACCGCGTTCTGTCTTGCGCTCAGTAGCATTGTCAGAACGTGGTCGATAATCTGCGTGCTTGTTCGCTGAACATCAACATGGCTGTCCCGCTCTGTTTGCGAACGCCTACTCTTGAATTTGGTTGTATTGAAGCTACAATGCACACTGAGGAAAGGACACAATTGAAGTACTCGCTTAGTAATTCGCGTTTATCTCGTCGCAGCCGGTGTTTTCATTCTCTTTACACTCGAGCGAGTCTCGGATATCCAACTCGCTACATGAGTGAATGCAGCTTCCGCCGCACTTCCCCCAACGTCCTTGCACAACCTCCTTCCTCTCTCAGCCCTTTCTGCTGCGCTCTCTCGAGACGCCGAAGGAAAGCACACTTAAAGGCGTCCTTGCGCTTCTGTGTGCACCGAGAGCGTAGGCAAACGCTCCGGATAATTGCGGTAATCACCGCTACTTTTCTATCGCGCGCCGTCCTTCCGTTTGTCTGTGCAGGTCCTTCCGTTTGTCTGTGCAGGCTGCCCCGTGGCAGGCGTCCCACACGACGGTCAAGTGTAGTCGCTGCTGAATTAACACCTTATGGACGTACACTGGAAGCTTGACGAATGTCAGGAGATTTGTGTGACAATGGAACGAGTTGATTGTTCCGTAAGCCAGGGTGTCCGATCGTGTTCGCAATTTTACCTCCTTGGGCGGGGCCGCAGCGATTCGTTCCTTTTCAACTGAAATTGATTTCTTCTTTCTCCTTCCGTCATTGAAGAACAGATGTCAATATCAGGGAGCATCAAAATTATCTTTGATTCTCCACTCAATGACTCCCGAATGGAATAGCCGTTAGCAAGGCAGTGGATGCTACATAATACCTACTTAACAGATGATTGATATATATGTGAGGTTTAACGTCCCAAAACCACCATATGATTATGAGAGACGCCGTAGTGGAGGACTCCGGAAATTTCGACCACCTGGTCTTTTTTAACGTGTACCCAAACCTAAGCACACGGGCTTAGAACAATTCCGTCTCTATCGAAAATGCAGCTGCCACAGCCGAGATACAACCCCGTGACCTTTGGGTCAGCAGTCGAGTACCTTAGTCACTATATTACCGTGGCGGTGCTACATAACAGATGAAACAAAGGGGTTCGCATGTTGGTAGAACATCATTAAGAAAGCTTATGAGGGCTATTAAAGAGAGGAACAAAGAAAGGACAGAGAGCGCCAACCTTTTCTGTTTGCTATGTTGGTCCTGCGCTCGTATATAGGCACTGCTAATCATATAACAATTAAATATTAGCGAAGTTTTCTTCACGTTGGAAATCTCAACTAACGTTCCCATTTATATACAGTCTATGCCCAATATTTTACATGTGGGTCAATTGTGCAGTGCACTTAAGGTAAAGTTTCGAGCAACATAATGACATTGATTTCAAGAATAAAATCTGGATACCAATTCTTCATACAGTGCTTTTGATACAAGCTTTTGTTTCTGCACAGTTGACCGCATGTGAATCCAATTGAAATATCTTTGTACCAGACGTGTTTGAGTAGCTCATGACCATCGATATTGCGATAATAACAACAAAATCTGGGACGAAGACAATTATGAGCTCCTCGGGCTGCTAGCGGAAGCTTCGCTGGTTTTGTGTTGGAGACCCCTTCTCTGTGTCGTAATATTTCAAACCGCTATAAGCAATGTGGGCTCAGACTCAATAGACGTCGAGAGAGGCACGGAAATGAACATAATTGTAACCGATCGTACCTGTGTGTTAACGTGATAGCGTTAGAGAGCTTGTGTCACAGAAATCCCCCCATCATCGTCGGCGCCGTTGCTTGTCAGCGATAAATCGAGAAAGAAGCAATTGAAAAGACAGAAAAAAAATTGGTTCCATTGAGAATAGAACCCAAGCCGTTCGCGTGGCTATCAGGTGTCTTACCACAAAGCCACGAGGTTACTTGAATCTGTTTCAGGAAAAAAAAAACTACGTAAATGCCATGTAGTGGAAGGAGTCTCTTTAACGTATATTGTTCGACAGGTGTCGTGACGAAAACAAGCCAATTCGGTGATTTGTAGGCGCGTTTGGGAGGCCATCAAACTACGTAAAGAAAAGGCCTGCATATGTTTCAGCCATCGCCGCTAAAAACACTCAGGAACTTTCAAACAGCACTAAAAATGGACAATTAACTACGTCCATCTAGCGGAAACCATGTCAAACCTTTTCAGAGACATTGATCAAACAGCAAACGCTAGATAACGTGCTGCCATCTGTGAGGCATTGTGAGGATCTTTATTGCCTGCAAGATAGCGAGCGCGCGGTGTGTATCTTGGAGGCCACGCGACTCTTGCTTTAGATAAAAAAAATTGCCCGCAGCTTCCCTCGGGGGAACACTGAGGAGGATGCGGAGCATATAATTGGTTAACGGGGTGTTAAAGTGCGACTTACGTGGGTCGATGGCTAAATTGGTTTACGTGGTTGTGAAATGGGGTGTTAAATTGCGACTTACTTGGGTCGCTGGCTAAATTCGTCAACGTGGTTGTAGGAGGGGTGTTAAATGAGTGAACACGTACGACACGTATGCGAAAGGGCGGTGTTTATTTATTGCGACGAACTTTGAGCACGATGGCTTTTTGGTTGGTAAAGTGCATGCGTTGTCGACGCTTACGTTTCAAAGCGGCCGAATCCGGTGCTGCTGCTCGACGCTGACGTCTCTCAGCGGCTTCACGTTCTCTAAGTTGAGCATCTTCCGCTCGACGCCGACGTTTACGTTCGGCGTCGCGAGCTCTTCTCCGCGCTGCCTTGTCTTCGGACGACGACTTGGTTGCGGTTCCGCCAACACTTTGGCCGGTGCTGGTCGAAGGGACGTCGATCATTGCGACCTCGGACGTCGACGCGCCGTACAAACCAACCGACGAGCGGCAACTGAGCGAGCGAGCACCGACCTTGAGTATATATACAGCGCGACGGCGCATGCACTGTCAGCTGTCGAATGTTCGAGAAGGGGGAGAAGCGCAAGGGCGCATGCGCGCGCGTCAGCTGCCGATGTTCTCGAAGCGCGACGGCGCATGCGCGCGCGTCAGCTGCCGATGTTCTCGAAGCGTGACGGCGCATGCGCGCTACATTATACAGCTAGCGAATGTTCGTGAAGAGGAGAAGCGCACGCGGTGTGTAGAGGAGGAAGGGTGCACAGATGGTGGAGGAGTGAAGCGCGCGCGGTGTGTAGAGGAGGAAGGGATGCACAGATGGTGGAAGAAGGAGGAGGAAGCTTGCGGACGGCGCCGCACTACAAGCCTCGAGTATTAGATGCTCCGCATCTAAAACCTATAAGTACCATTCACACGCGCGCATTAGTACAATCTACCGTGTGCGTGTGTATGTGTTTGTGTGTACCAAAACATATCATTAAGTATGCACTTAGCTGTTGAAGGGCGCACTAGGGTCCGGATTTTGCTATCTCGTTCAGCTCTTAAAGGCGAAGCTTAGGGGGTCCCCCAATTTTTTCTTCTTTAGGCTTTACATTTGTTTGCGAAGAGTTTGTTATTGAGGTTTGCTAGCAGACAGGTGCTCTAACTTTTCCGGAGGTTCCTGCGGAGGTGCTGACTCTCGGGTCTTTTTGGCAGGAGGCCGTCACTGATGCGAACAGGCGTCGATTGGTGCCTTTGTTTACCTGACGAGCGCCTTCGACAGAGGACAGCAGACGCTGCCGCCTAAACTATACTCGTCGCGCAGCGAAACGCCTTGCTCGCAGTATTCGCGTGCGGGTCAAAACTACGGTGCCCGCACAAACATGCATGACCATCATTAACGCCGAGTGGGCACTCAACCGGTTACCGGCGCGCAATCACGTCAGTAGTTGTTTACGTTGCGGAAGTTGGTTAATTAGTTTTACTCGTAAACGTCCGCTTTTGGTTCTCGGTTCGTACTGTACGCCGCCTTCACGCAACCATTGACGCCATTTGACGCTTAGCTCGAGGTCTGTGACTCGATTCTCGGAGACGCAGGCCATGTTCCGCATTTTCTGGCGCACAAAATGCGCTAATGTCACACCAAGATATGCGGTCAAACGGATTTACTGCTAAGCGCGAGTGCGTGACTTTGAATCTTGGCTGTTAACGACGTATATTGATGGTGGTTATATGCAATAACAGCAGTGCGCGCATCTTTATATGACTTCTAAGAAAGCACACGTTACAAAAATTATCGCGAAATCTGTAACGGCGTTTAATTAAAACAATATTGTGGTATTGACAAGTGAACCGCTCAAGTCCATTTCATTTGGTTCATAAATACTGTGGCGAGAATCACACGTCCAACATTGATTGATTGAAGGGAAAGTTTAACGTCCCAAAACCACTGTGGTTATGAGAGATGCCGTAGTTGACGGCTCCGGAAATTACGACCACCTGGGGTTCATTAACGTGCACCCGAATCTGATCACACGGGCCTACAGCATTTTCGCCTCCATTGAAAATGCAACCGCCGCAGCCGGGATTCAATCCCGCAACCTGCGGGTCAGTAGCAGAGTACCTTATCCACTAGACCACCAAGTTGGGGTCACGCGACCAACAGAGACCGTGTCGAATATGCAGGGTGATTCATTTAAAGCTGGCCTGTTTTGCTGGGCTTTTCTTTTGTTACGAAAATTATGAGTTTAATGCAACTTGAGGCAAAATATTGAGAAAGGAATACCATTTAATGTCCCAACCAGTGTTTCAGTGTTTGTAAAAACGTGAATAATCAAGAAATAACAAAAACAGGAGATTCTGTGAAATTCAAGTCAGTGATTTGACGTCGAAAGAGTTGAATATTTTTGTTGCCTTCTCAACACGTACTGTACTATAAACTTATAGTGACTATAAACTTATAACGCTATAGCGTCAAAGAGCTCGTCTTGCAGAAATTCTGGTGTCGGCGCCATTGGTTGTGAGCGAAAAGTCAGCATCTCTGTGTGACCGAATGCACAGCCATCTTTGCGTGGCCAAAAAATCGAGAAAGAGTGGTGCTTGAACCACAGTCTTTCGGGTGACAAGTGGGTGTTCTACACCACAGCCATACTTGTGCTTTTGACTTGTGAGTACAGTACAAATAACTTCATCTGCTTGGAAATGCAGCGAAAGCAACATAATGCTTTATCAAACACACGCGTCCTGCATATGTGCTTCACAATAAAACCTGAAATACTGCCGTAATAATGTGTGGTACAAGCGTACATCGTCATCGGACGTCAGATATTAAGATTACCACAATAACTTCATTGTTTAAAGCCAGTCACCCATTACAAAGACACACACGCTATAATGCACCCTTAAATCCACGTGGGTGTATAGCAAGTTCGAAAAGATTTCATACACTAAGTGTTTAAATGTACGCCATAGGAACAGATTATCAATATTGCGTTCAACTCTTAAAGGTGACGCCCAGGAGTCCCTCAATTTTTTTACAACATATGCAAGCCTTTACTAGTCACCTTTCTCGTGCCCCATGGCAACCAGACATTTAAACGCCTAATAGGTAGAAGCTATTCCTTCTTGTAGAGCATTTGGTGGTTTTCGTTATTTGCTATTCATACTTGTTTCTTTTCGATGCCCTTGAATAAAATGGGATATTCCATATAAATTCATGTTTCCTGAATGTGTTTCCGGAAGCCGCAATTAATTGCATTTTCGAAACAAGACTACTGCCCAATTAATTAGTTTAAGGTTCTAAAAAATCTCTCCGTATTACGGGTCTTTTTCCCAAGAGTGCAAAAACTCGAGCAAGCTTTAGTGAAATTCATCGAGCAGGCTTTAGTGGCACAAGGGGCATGAACACAATTGTAGTATCATGGTAGGAAAAGAAAACAGCACTCTCGTCTGGAAGACAAAACTTCGAGCGAAGCGTCACCCCTCGATTATTCTTTTTGGGGATAAAGCTCCGCAAAAAGAAAGAAAAATAGATTAGGAAGGAACTTGCCTATCCATGTCTAAGTAGACAGGTTGAGTTAAAAAAAAAAAAACGAATGGCATAGAAGCAGCTTATCGATAAAATAACTAGGCGAAATAGGCAGCCGATGTGAATTGCAGCGCACGTTACAACCGGAAAAGTTTGATAACGGGCCGGTTGCCAAGAGAAAAGAGGGACATTTTTCATATCCGCAAAAGAAATATTGCAGGACGTGCGAAGGACACTGGCACAATAAACCGAACGTCACTTACGAAAATGGTGACTTAGTTACTAGTAGAACGAGAAGCAAATGACATTCTCATTTCTCTTCGAAGCACTTCCAATAAAAAAAATTCTTCAGGTTTTTCGATATTTTCAGAAAAGAAGTGTTCTGAAAAAAAAAAGTGCTATGAAGTCTATAGTTCTCATTCAAGTTTGCAGTTATATAATGTTTAGCAGTTATATGTTAGAAGTTTTATCTTAAATATAAACCCATTCTGATTAGGAATAATTAAGGAAAATCGGTTTAACCATTTCTGTGACAGTGCAGATGTTTTTGAGCAACTGCAGGGCTTTCTGACACCTGGCGGAACGCAACACATCTAAGCGCTGCTTTCCACGTTGCCTGCCTCCGATATCGAGCTCGGCCGGGCGACGAAACACGAAGTGAACCCAAGAAATACGCCAGGGCAGACGAACGTCACGGTGCGAGTGTACCACTACTGTATAACCACAGGTGAGGGATTCGGATGATTCCCAGGCTTTCTTTTAGTTTACGCTTGTATACTAATTAGCATTTACTCAGAATGCGTGTCCGATCGTCGCATTCACGACAACACGACCGTGTATAACACCCTGGAACATGCTATCTTTTACTTTTGAATTATGCACCATCCATTCATTTTCTATGGATATCCTGAAGTATATTTATTAAGGAATTTATCACTTTCATGTCTTAATTGGAACCGACTGTTTCGAACAACCTGTCTTTCTTCGTTATGTCTTCCAACTGTTTGTCTACGTTTTCTGTATGTTTTACTGCTAAACACCAGTGTTTCCTGACCGATTTCACGTCTCCGCTGCTCTCGGTTACACCACGCGAGGGACAAGGTTAGACTAAGAGGAGCTACGCGTTTAAGAAAGACAGCCTTCGTTTAAAACGTTGTAATCGTGTTTTATGGAACGGTTATTTCCGTCTATAATAAAGAAAATGAAACGCTGTGCCACGTGCACGCATTATTGTTAAATCCTAGAGGCATTCACCACGGAAATCGGGCAATTTAAAAATGTGTACCTCCTTGAAATTCCTTCATTTTTACACTTTCAAAATCACCATGACACTGAGATTTCTTTGAGATAAATGTAACAATGCCATCTTTCTGCTATTTTTTGCTCTGATTAGTGTATTAGGACATCGTCGCATAACACTGGGCTGGAGCTGACAACTATGCTTCTGTTACGCTGTTGCGAAATTGGCGTATGCATTCATTATTTCTTCCTGTATAGGCCTGTTTAGGCGAAGCATAAGCAGTAAATAAAACATGAAAGTATTGGTTGCATGAAGCTTAACTTGCGGAGTGTGCCACGTGTTACCACATTTACTACCCGCCACAAGCGACTAGCGCTGCAGAGCATGCCTAAAGATGTCTTCGCGGCCACCAGTTCAGTGCTGTCCCTCGTCGTGTATTCAGTTGGTGTCTTACAGTTGCATGACTTCTTTCGCCGACGCGGAAGCTTTTCATTCGGTGAGCTTGCGCCGAAGCATCACCACCGTGAACAAGCATTCCCGAAAGGACAGGTATTACGACTACTCTCGTAACTCTGTCCGCGTCTGTCGCTTTCCGGTGAGCATTCTAATTATGTTCATGCAAAGGTATAAACCCGAAATAAAGGAGTGAAAACTGGTTAGACCACTGCTTCAAGCGTGAATTTTCAATGCACGTATTAAACGCGAAACATTGTTTTTTGCACTGCAAGCATTTTCGGCATCCATCCATCCATCCATCCGTCCGTCCGTCCGTCCATCCATCCATCCATCCATCTATCTATCTATCTATCTATCTATCTATCTATCTATCTATCTATCTATCTATCTATCTATCTATCTATCTATCTATCTATCTATCTATCTATCTATCTATCTATCTATCTATCTATCTATCTATCTATCTATCTATCTATCTATCTATCTATCTATCTATCTATCTATCTATCTATCTATCTATCTATCTATCTATCTATCTATCTATCTATCTATCTATCTATCTATCTATCTATCTATCTATCTATCTATCTATCTATCTATCTATCTATCTATCTATCTATCTATCTATCTATCTATCTATCAGCCTACGTCTGGGTGCTCTCCTGATCACCGCCTTAGCTTGGGTAAACCAAAATTTGTATGGGAGAGTAAGATGGTTTCACGAATACGACTCACTGGTCATGGCATGAATGATGTCACAATACTGTCACGTACGTCGTCAAACACTGTGCGCCTAAACCCTATGACTTCGTGCGCCCGGCCACTATACACAATCGTTACTGTGAAAGTCGAAAGTGTGTGATCCGCCCCCACCACAGGATAAGTGCGCGAATAAGGCCCCTTCCCTCCGTGGAGCAATGCCCGCGTGGGAGATGAGTGCGCATCGGCCCACTGCGACGAGCTGGGCAGCGACCTTTGCGCTAAGAGCGCTCATCGCGCCATCTCTCCGGTAATAATGAAAACATGCTATTTTCTCCGTGGTAGATATAAATAGGTTGTCGTTTAACCGTTGGAGGATGTGCTTTTTTGTGGCCCAGTGGCTAACGCCGCGCACTCACGAACGAAAGGTCAGACGTTCGATTCCGCACGCTGGAGTATTTTTCTAAATTATTTTAGGGGCAAAGCTACTTATAGCCTAACGTTGTCACTATTCACGCGTAACCGAGAGAAGATAAGGCGAGAAAGAAAAGAAGGCAAAAGAAATGAATGACCATTTTTTGCCTCATTTCCTAGATGAAGTGCCTAGATGAACCTAGATGAACCTAGATGAGCCTAGTGCCTAGATGAACGAGTGCCTCTCTCAGTTTGCTGGATAGTCGCCGTACGTGGTGGATTGTTGGGGGGCCATGGATGGAGCAGAGCGGCGGGCGCGTTGAAGACGCTTGCGCTCGGCTTCCTTGGCTTGCGTCTCGTCGGTGTTACCCACGCGCCGTCTGCATTCTCGATCGTGATCGGATGCATGAACGCATGCACAGACGAACGGGCACACGGAAGGATGAACGAACGGACGCCTCACCCCATTCATTATCATTCACTCCATGGGTATGCTGTGATTTTTTTCTTTCATGCGTTTTCATATACATAGATACGTTTACATATGCGGTGCATGAAGACGACTTCGGCAGCAAAATCCCGTCGATAGTGTCGATAGCTAAGGTACTCGGCTGCTGACCCGCAGGTCGCGGGATCTCGCCTGCTGGTACTCGCCTGCTGGTGTTCAACGTACACCAGCAGGCGTGTAGGATGATGGGCTGAATAAACAGTCCCACGAGGATCACCGCAGAGCGCCCCGCCGCGGTGGTCTAGTGGCTAAAGTACTCGGCTGCTGACCCGCAGGGCGCGGGTTCGAATCCCAGCTGCGGCGGCTGCATTTTCGATGGAGGCGGAAATGCTGTAGGCCCGTGTGTTCAGATTTGGGTGCGCGTTAAAGAACCCCAGGTGGTTGAAATTTCCGAAGCCCTCCACTACGGCGTCTCTGATAATCATATGGTGGTTTTGGGACGTTAAACACCACATATCAATCATCAGGTTTGTTCACACGCCGAATGTAAAGAAAATGTGTCAGGGTCTGGGCAGGAATCGAGCACCATCATTCTGCGGGTCAACCAAATATTTTAGCACAGAGTCACGCCAGGTCTCGCAACTGCTTTTCCAATTCATCGTAATTTTCGTGAAGTGTCAATTGGGGAGTAACTGAATGTATGAATGAGTGAATAGGAACAGTTAAAGTGGTTGTAGTTGCTGAATCAGAAATAAAATGAACTGTGGAGGATAGCAGAGAACAATCAGGCTGCATAATGGCAAAGAATTGAGTTGACCAGTAAATCACAGATGGTTAGTCTCCATCAAGCCCCACACTACTGCGTTAAAGCCATTCACGAAGTAAATCGCGGTCGACGCGAACAGAGGTTCGAGTCTCGAGGAACCTAGGAGGTGTGATGAGTGCGTTGTGGATACGGACGAAGAACGCATCGTATTCAGCTATTGCGATTAAATAATGTAGGTGGCACTAAGCATGCACCTTATCACGTTAGTTGACACACACCTGTATATATATAACCATCACGGACAGTAAAAGCAAGAAGGTGTCAAAAAAATCACAGCATATCCACAGACTGATTGATGATGAGAGGGTTGAAGCGTCCATCAGTTAATCCGCGCTTCCGTCTGTCCGTGCGACGCTCCGTGTGTTAGTCCATACATCCATCCGTGTGTCTGCCTGTTCACCAGTCTGTTCATCTAGTGAACACTACAAGTAGCACCATCTCGCACCTTTTATTCATGTATTCATCATATGGAAGTATCGCCACCCAGTGGACATTGCAAGGACTAAACAAAAGGTGACTACCTACTACTACTACTACTACTACTACTACTACTACTACTACTACTACTACTACTACTACTACTGCTAATACTACTACTGCATACATCATGGAAGCATGACCCATGACATAAGAATATTCGCCCCTAAAATTTTTTTAAACCTCCTCGAATGAAAGAGTTAAATTGAAAGCCTCTAGGATCACTGGGCGTTACCCTATTTCACCCCCAGGGAAAAGCCACATGCGTTATGGCATCATCACGTAAGGAGCGTATTCCGACCCCGAGTTAACCGAGTGTAGCTTTAGGCTCGCATACTGTCCTGTCGTCCGCAACATCTTTGTACGTGTTATGAATATGCTTACGTGCTGGATAGGTAGAGGCATTTGCTTGATTAAAGGAACTGGGATGTTTGTTAAATATCAGCCACTTTGAGGCTATTCAGCTACTGTTTGCTTATTCTTTGCGTAGACGTGCAGGTTAAAGAGATGGAAACCAGAACACATCACAGGTTCGCCCACATAATTCAGCTGGAGCCTCATGTCCCTCCCGAAATTGGACAAATACAGGTATATAAAATCAATTGGCAGCTCTAAGAAAGGGACTTGCATAACCGTCGTTAACGTTTGTTTCTTGTTGGGATGGGTCAGTGCTTTCCCATCATTGAGTACGAAGTACTCGAAATCCTTAAACATTTTTTCTAAACACTAAGAACGTTGCAAGGCCCACGGGACGGCTTTGTGCTCGCCCATAGTACAGTACATCGTACTCTAAATCGTTAACATCTTTTTTACACACACATCAAATATTTTTTCAAAACGCATCACAGTGCGAATTGTTGATATGCGAAGCACGAATGAGAAATGTTGATATGTCATTTTAAAATCAGCACAACGTTACGAGGTGGAGGTAAATGATGCCATATATGACTTCCGTGTCATGATTAGCATGTTTAGATGTGTCGTTCACCTTCGTCATCTATTCACGTCACGTGATACCAAATTTAGTATATGTGGGACTAGGAAAACTGCAGCGAGCACGCCATGAGCATGGTATGTTGTCATGTTCTTATATGACACGCGCGTCAGTTTTATCATGTTTGCACCCATCATATATTTCGTAATCCATTGAAATAATGAAACACCAAGTTTAGTATGTGTGTAGCTACCAAAACGGCCGCGAGCGCATCATGAAGGGCCCGATATACTCCAATGTAGCGTTGACGCGCGCATACGCTGGGCACAGCGACGCTACGTTAGCGAAACGCGAGCATTTATAAGAGAGTTTTAGAATACCTTTTGCAAGCGCTGTGGGCGTTGTGGGCGTAGCGGGCGCCATATGAGTTTTAGAATAGCGTTTGCCCTGCTGCAAACAGATATGCACGATCGCAGTGACGCCGTAGCTTCGAAACGGGCGTTTGCGGTTCACGCGCGGGCCGCGATCACCACGCGCCATTTCGAATTTTCCGCGCGCGGGCCACGAACGAGAACGCCGACTCGCGTTACGACGCATGCGCAGTGGCCGCGACCACACTGCAAGGGCTCGCGGTGCGCTTTTCTTAAAATCCTTACAGTCCAATGCCAGGCGTGACATGAAGTGTCTGTCGGCGTGGCCCGACGGCAACCGGCGTGAAATGCGCCATGCTGCACTTCGCGCCGATGCGTTATTCAGACAACACTGCGCCTCCCTCTTTGCGTGACGGAGGGACGCTGGACGCGTTGAAACGCGCATGCGTCAAAACAACGCAGCGTGGCCCGCGCCTGCGAGTGTATGGCAGGACCGGCGCATGAAGTGGCAACGCTGGCGTGACGCGACGAAATGAACGCCGGCGAGCACGCGTACCGCGTCACAACGAAATCTATTGGCACCTTAACAGTGGCATGTAGTCATGTTCTCACATGACACGGATCTCATGATTATCATGCTTGCACCAGTCACATACCTTCGTCATCCATTCACGTCCCCTAATACCAAATTTGGTGTAAGTGAAGCTAGCGAAACACCCGTTAGCGCATCATGAGCGTGGCATGTAGTCATGTTGTTACATGACACGCATCTCATGATTATCATGCTTGCACTAGTCACATACCTTCGTCATCTATTCACGTACCGTAATACCAAATTCGGTATATGTGACTGTAGCGAAACGACCAGGAGCGCATCATGAGCGTTGTTACATGACACGCATGTCATGATTTTCATGTTAGGATCTGTCGCTTGTGTTCGCTATGCAATAATGTCATACCATACCAGTTTTACAACATACCGCGTGAACGAAACCACCGCATGAGCTGCAGGGCCATAAAATGTAAATTATCAAATTTATGACATACATGTCATGATTTTCATGTTATGACTAATCAAATATGTTTTTCATACAGCCATGTTATGCCATACCAAGTTTGATATCGATACCATTATTGAAATGGCCAGGAGAGCTAAAAGTCGTAGGCGGCTATACAGACAGACAGACAGACAGACAGACAGACAGACAGACAGACAGACAGACAGACAGACAGACAGACAGACAGACAGATAGATAGATAGATAGATAGATAGATAGATAGATAGATAGATAGATAGATAGATAGATAGATAGATAGATAGATAGATAGATTGGCAGACAGACAGACAGACAAACAAACAGACAGACAGATAGATAGATAGATAGATAGATAGATAGATAGATAGATAGATAGATAGATAGATAGATAGATAGATAGATAGATAGATAGATAGATAGATAGATAGATAGATAGATAGATAGATAAGGCCCACGGTATGGCTATATGCTCTCCTATTTTAGAGTACCAAATACTCTGAATCGTTCACAACGTTTTCTAAACACACAATTTTCGTTGTTCAATGTCGGCTTTAGACAAGCTCTCATTGTAGAGTACCAAGTACTCTAAATCGTTAAACACTTTTTCTAAGCACATTCGTGCTTGGCTTACGGTTTTTGCCGGGATGGCTTAGTGTTCTGCCACAGTGAGGTACATCATCCTCTGAATCATCAGAAATTTTTTCAAACACATAGTCTAGCATGTATGGTGCTGAAAATCGTTCAAATGTATCCAGTATGAAAATCGTACAGTGTATCCACGTATGCAAAGGGAGAGCTTAATGCTCTCCCATAGGTAAGCATATAGTGCTCTAAATAGTCAACCATGCTTTCTAAACACACCCTTGTATTGATGTATACCGGGGCCACCCGAGGCCCTTCCATAGTTGAGTACATCGTACACTTATTCGTCGAGCATGTTCTAAACACACGGCACCATATCCTAAACAATTTGTTTTGAAACATACATCAATGAAACTCGCAATGCGTGGGATGATTTCTCAAAAGCAGCTGAAGGTACTGGCTCGCAAGAATAAATCTTTTCTCGCAAAGCGCATGCGAAGTAAGTTTTCCTTCTAAAAACTTAAGCAGGCCTTTTTAATCCTCGTTACAACGAGACGCATGAAAATCCGGATGGAAGCGTTCATCCAGGGTCGCACACCGGATGCGAAGAAGATTACAGTTCTATCCGGGCTGGCTGTAGAAAAAAACGAAGAAAAAACAAACTCCCAAGCATTTCCCCGAGGGTGAACATGGTTAAGTGCGAATACACGGGGTGATGCTATGAGGGGTATGTATTAATTCGCACTATTATATTTATTAATCACACTATGGTACCTTTATGGTGTAATGGTTCCTGGGAATCGCAATTTGATCACACGGGTGAGTTTACGTTAACTCACTGGCGAATGCCAACGGATTTTAACTTTACTCCCCCTCACGACCAGCTCTCGACGGGAGACTGAGAGAGAAGGCGGGCACGCGAGAGAGAGGAGTGCGCACGCAGCTGCAGCGAGCGAGGAGAGCGGAGGAGCGAGCGAAGGGGGAGGGGGTATAAGGCGCGTTACTGACACCGATATCAGCATGGCGTCCGTGGCTTATTCGGTAGAGCGTCGCGCTGCGGCCCGCCAAGTCCTCTTTCTTTTAAAGATAGAGAGAAGACTGCGGACGCCGCCGACGGCGGTGGATGGTTTGGGGTCGCTTAAAAAGTGTATTCACACTTAAAAAGTGAATGATGATGAGGGGGGCGAAGCACCGGAGGGTTTTATCGGTAAACCGTGAATCATCCGCTGGCCGCTCTGTCTGTCTGTCTGTCTGTCTGTCCGTCTGTCCATCCGTCCATCCGTGCGCCTGTCCGTCTGTCCGTCCATCCATCCATCCGTCCGTCCATTAATTTGTCTGTCTGTCCACATGTCCGCCTGTGTGAATGCCTGTCCATCCGTCCGTGAATATAGTGAACACTCTAAGAACCACCACATCGCATGATTTCATCACATAATCATCATATACAAGTACCGCCATCTAGCCGACATTCCAAGGACTAAAACCAGAGCTGGCTGCTATATACAGGAGACGCACGACGCATGTCTTAAAGAGCTTCGCCCCTTAAAAAAAGTAATCGAGAATCTCGTTTAAGTGAACTTGCGCATAATAAAGTGGTGGGATGAGCACTAAATTGAAGGACTGGCGCGGAATGGAGAATAGAAAATGAGTTTCCTTCTGGCTCAAGCTGCGCGTGAAGAAAACTCATGCTTATTATGACACACATTTTTCGAATGAGTGGTGCTCGGCAGCTGAAACGAAGGTCATGGGTTCGACCCCCGCAACGGCATTAGTATTTTGGTGGAGCGAAATGCCAGAGCGACGAGTATTGTGTGTTATCAGCGCATGCACGTGAAAAAACGGTGATGGTGGCGTCTCCGAAAACCTTAACGTAGGTTGCGAATGTGAAACTACCAAACAATAGTATTCAAAATGACTACTACGTGGTACACAAGGTACGCGAGAAAGCTACAATAATATTATTAATTGTTGGGAATTAACATGCCAAAACGACCCTACGATTATGAGAGACGCCGTATAGTGGAGTGCTCCGAAAACGTCGACAACCTGGGGTCTCTTAACGTGGGCCTGTAAATCTAAGCACACGGGCATGATGCATTTTTGCCGGGCGAGAAAGTTTTAGCGTGAGTTTCAATATCCATGGCCTTGCAATAACAGCTAAGTGCACGCAACTACGGACTGCACAGGAACTTAATAGAAAAAAAAAAATTCCTCGTCAGAATGCGTGGAAAAGCTCCACTGCTTTGAATAAAACCACCCACTCTTTTAATGAAAATTATTCAACTCATTTTCATATTTATACTCACACTTATTTAGCCTTTATCTAAAGAAATAAATTATGCTCTCGTACAATGTAGGAATTGTCAAATCATGTCAAAAGCGATACCGCGTTTCCAAACAGGGGAGATGCCCATGGCCAAATATGCGGTAGCCGCCAGGTTATTGCGAGATCTCGGAGCAGCAAAACAAAATAATGCGAAGCCACGGCACCAACCAGCGCACACTTCTCGGAAGCTGCCGAAGGCCGCACGCAGCTGGGACGCAGTCAAAAGCGTTTATTACTTTGCTCTTTGATCAACAGATGACGCCACAATCAATACAACCCCGCGATAGCAACGAATGGTGTGTTCGTATTCTGATACATTTGCCTTATGGGGAGTGTCGCGACGTATATGATTGAACAACCGTCGAACATCATATGTATTCAATGTAAATCTCAAATTGAACGAGAAACATTTATTTCACGCCAGTTTTATTTTTTTGTTACCTCTTTTGAGCATTCTCAAAACCAGTTGCCGACCGGAAGTGTTTTGAAAGAGGAACAAATAAGTCACAGATTGACGTTCGGGCTCCTATGGGTATACTTGTGATTGTTTAAAGAAACATTAACGAGAAATAAAATTGTTCTCGTATTAGTAAGTTACAAGGTGTAGCGAGTAGCGGTTTTAGAACAGAGTTGAATACAAATCGAATAGTAATGACATCTGATCTAATAGAAGATGCGATAGAATATCATTGGTAGAGCTTTCGAATAATAATACATGCCATTCCGCATAAGCCATTGATTTCCAGAGCAATTTATTTGAAAATACTATTTACTAAAATTGACAAAGAAGCATTACGACCGTGTTTAACCAACAAAAAAAAGTGTAACCATTTTGCAAACTAAGGTAAGCTTATATACAGTACTTCCAGCCGTCGATATATATTTATAGTAACTACGGGTTGAACAATAGAAAGTACTTCAGTTCTCAGGGCCATAATTTCTCATCACCTTTTTATGTAAAAATGAGATATATAATTGAAGCATTGTTTTATGATTCAACCTAATAACGAATCACAGATTGATTAAATCAGGGAAGATTATTTCGTACTAGTAACAGAACGTAAGGTCGGTACAACTGTCCTGTGTACCAAAATTACTTCAGTGGACGTGCAAGCAAGAGAGCGTAGGCACGATGAAACTTATAGAACTGTAATATTCTCACAGACCACGGATCACAGAAGGAAACAAAAAAAAAATGGAATCACAGTTTGGACGGAATAAGGTAATATTTGTGAAGGTAAGCAACGTTTTTTTTTATTTCCAGTGACATTTAAAACGGAAGTAGAGGGAATTGATTATTCCCAGTCCTCACGCCGAAAAATCATGCATGCCACTTTCTTGTGAAGGATTCTTCACCCCGTGCTTCTATTTGTTCGGTAAGGTAGCGAGCCATGATCATTCTATTATTCTGTAATGCTCAGTATGCATGCAGGTCGTTGAGGTGGTGGGTATACTTCGCCTAAACAGCGCCGACGCTATTAGTGAATCACACGCCTGTTTCCGCGTTACTGGACCAGAGCACTTTGATCCGCCGATTGTAGCATAGCCTAGAAAGATCGGGTTACATGCGTATTAGGAATTCAATAGTGAAATCAACAAAACATAGGACATTCTGTGAACTCTAAAGCGCGCTTAGAGAAAGCCTCTGGGCATTTGGCTGATTTTCCACGTTTTTAGGGACGAAGCTCGTTAAGCTGTGGGTCGTGAGTCTGCGATGTACGTAGGTAGTAGTAGTAGTAGTAGTAGTAGTAGTAGTAGTAGTAGTAGTAGTAGTAGTAGTAGTAGTAGTAGTAGTAGTAGGTAGCCACCTATATTTTAGTCTTTCGAATGTCTGCTGGGTGGCAGTACTCCTATATAATGAATATATGCTGAAAAGTTGCGAGATGGTGGTACTTGGAATGTTCCCATGATGTACGGACGAATGAATGCACGAACGGATGCACGAACAGACAGACAGGCAGACAGACAGGCAGACATACAGATGGGTGGACGCGTGGACGGATAGATGGACAGACAGATTCACGGACCGACGAATGGATAGACGGACGGTCTGACGGACGTAGGGATGGACAGACGGAAGAACGCATGGACGCACAGACACACGCACGCACGAATGGACGGACCGACGCAGAGACAGACGGACGCACGAACAGACGGACGGAAGCAAGAACGGACCGACGGAAGCTCGGACGGACTGATGGATGCTTCGGCCCACTCATGATCATTCCCACCGTGGATATGCTGTCATTTTTTATTGCTGTTTTGTGCATCTATAGCGTTCAGTATAGCGTTTTGTATAAAAGGAATCCATACTATTGGAACACTGCTCCGAACGACTCGGCATGGAATCGCTCACCCGAGCGCCTGCTATTTTCCCGTGATATTGCGGCTATTTGACTTCCGCTTAAACCAGCCACGGGGTGGAATCGCGGCTGCAGCGGCTGCATTTTCGATGGAGGTGAAAATGCTTTAGGCCCGTGTGCTCAGATTTGGGTGCACGTTAAAGAACCCCAGGTGGTCGTAATTTCCGGAGCCCTCCATTACGGTGTCTCTCATAATTATAGTGTGGTTTTGGGATGTTGAACCCTACAAATCAATCAATCAACTTCCGCTTAAACCGCAAGTATTGTTCGTCGGTGGTTGTAAGCACTACGGGTATCATTATTTAAAAGTTCGTTGTTATGGATAATATTGGTATGTGTGATTGAAAGCGATGACATCATACCGCACAGAATTTACCTGGACGTTCAAGTTTATGAAAAGAAACAAGCGGCACAATTATGGGTCCGTATCTGGACTAGGCACGAAAAACGTTTGTGCAGTTTGAAATGCAATCGTTTTAAAAGTATTGTTTTTTGTATTGTTTGTCTGAGTAGAAGTTAAATGTACAATAAAACTCCCTTTTCTCAATCTCTAATTTGGCCAACAGAGCCTCATCAAGTGTGAGGTTTCTTGGACGGCTGTATGGTCTCCCATAATAGAAATCGTTAACCACCTTTTCTAGAGCTACCCTTTGGGGTTTCGCCATCGGTACTGATATTTCGAAAAGTAACTGACAAATATTGGGCGTGTTAGATTAAATCACGCAGTATTCGGTCTGAGCACCTAATAGAACAGAACGCTATTCGAATCCTGAATCGAAATTACCGCATATTAACTCATCCCTATAAATTACACTTTTCCATTACATACCCCCCCCCCCCCCCCCCAAAAAAAAAAATGGGGCACCACCATCTTTAAATTGTGGACGAGTTGCCATGTATAGTGAATAGCTATGACTTCCAATAGGATGAATGCAGTCTTTATCGGTACAAATGAAGCGTCTTGGCTTTTGAGGAAACCAGATAGCGTCTAACATACTAAGTTCCAGTGAATTTCACTGGGCCAGAGAGGTCAAAATACGAAAAAGTATTTCAACATTCGCAGCCCGGACATCGGAGATCTTGACAGCGAAATGAATAGCGACCCGATTCACATTGACAGAAAGAATGGTCGAGAAATTTACAGCACTGGAGTCTTAGAGCAGAATGAAGGCCTAGACTAATTTTTTTTCAGTTTAGTGTCTTTTTACATCAAAGGCAAGTGTGCGTATCCCAAGTGTGAGATACATTATGGAGGGAATGAGCATCGCGGCAGAGGTAATAGAATGCGTGAGACTCTGCACGTTACGTTCATTGCTAGGACGCGTGGGTGTTGGGGCACATCTCATTGCGATGTGTCACCGGAAGGAATATTCGCCGACGCTCGCTCTCGAATGACACTGTGACGTCGCCGTTGGCCACCGTTACACCATGCACCCGTTTCCCGTCGCGCTCGCGTTTCGGTGAGGATTTTTTGCGCTTCTTCGTCGAAGTGCGAGGTAGAAGCGTTGCAGGCGTCAAAACCACATGTGACAACCATGGCTGCCGTAGGGTAGATCATCATCAGAAAGTTCCAAAGCGCCCCCCCCCCCCACACACACAATCTCTCTCTCTCTCTCTAAACAGCACGCAAATTGTCGTCAACCTAGATTCTGGCAGTTTCACCACTTGTAAAAATTGGAAGATGCTTTCAATGTGGTCAAAAAGGACCCAGGTGGCACTAAATGCTGAACGGCTTGACGAATGCATGGGTTTCCATGAACTGTATGACATATTTTAACTAATAAAGTAAGAAATAACAATATAACCGAAACGTAAACTCTCAGCGTCCATTGATTGTGTCGCATGAAAAATGATAATGGACAAATTTAGAAGTGATACTATGTGATGCACAGATGTCAACGTCAATATAATGTTGTTTAGCTTTTCTTCCAAGTAAGTTCATAGACGCTGCTGTGACCAAGCGTGATGTTCAAAAAGTGCGCAACAAGAGAACAAGAAAGACCATCGTCTGCACACGAACAACGACGTGTAAGCGTCGCTACCCGACACCCGAGCGAACGATAGGGGCAGCCTCGAACTCTCGAATTACTTATTCCTAGAATGTGTCACACATACCTCTCCGGAAGTCGCGACTAATCACTGACTCATGTCGTTCTCGTTCCTCTGCGCCGATAAGCAGTGGGGCAGTCCAGAACTGTGATTGTTGAGAGGTGCGTGCGGGGGGGGGGGGGGGGGCTACTGACGAGACTGCCTATAATAATGTGTATCAAGTGCACAACTGCGGGTACGGAAGGAAAGCCCCAACATTCCATGACACGCTCGACGATACAAAACACAGCCGCACCTTTTCCAGCGCCCCGTCACACCGACTCTGCATGCTTGACCGGAAATGCGGGACTTGTGCGCACGTGAGAAAGGCAAGCCACCATTTCGCAGCCATGTGCAATGAATGCGGTCATTTCGTTACGCCTCTTTCCTGGCTAAGTTGTTTACATGTAGTTGGGGGTACCATCGTGGATTGCCATAGCTTTTGTATCTCTCTTGGAGGGAGACCACAAGGGGCACTCACAAGGGCTGCTGTTCCACAATTAGATTCGATGGGCGGGGCGTACATCGTACTGTCTAATCGAACGACGCATTATCATGGCGCTCAGTTTCACAATGCCCGATCTTATTTTCTGTGTCACATGTGCAGTTGTGTACGGTATCGTGATTAGGCTGACTGCTGACAGGTGATACAGAAGGCGGTTACATTGTCTCCGTGCCAGAGAAGGGACGAAAACAGAAGGGCAAATTATTAGCGCACGACTATTTCATTGAACTGGACCTTAGGGAAGAAAGTGTTAGCTCTATATCACCGATTAGCGAACGTTGTGAATTTTCTCTTGGTCGCTTCTGAAGTACCCAACGTCACAAGGCTTGTGCAACTGTTTGTAGCCTTGATGAGATCATACATGCTCCCGCTTCATTCGATCCCCCCCCCCCTCTTTTTCTCTCTCTGTTTCCTCTCTTCTCCTCTGCCCCTTTATCGTTTCTACGGTCATTTGGGTTATGGAATCATTTGTTGAGAGAAGAATGAGTGATTTCTAGAAGACTGAGAATTCTAAATTCAAAGCCGCACTAAAATGTCTGGCTCACATGTTTTCAGCAACCTCAAGTAATTATCAGTAGGGTTGCAGAGCAGAGAACCAGGCGTATGTCTTACTCGTCTCCCTGCCTTACTTCTTTTTACCCCTCTGTCTCGTCGAGCCACCAGTGTTAATCATTTTTTCCGTTCCCGTTCGTGTTTTAATATCGTTGTCTCCTTTGATGCATCCGGCCCAACAAGCTAGCCCTGCAATATTTCGACTGTTCGGCCTTGTTGGCCCAATTGGAAGTCGCGGAATTGAAAGATCGAGCAGATCAATAACCAACGATCGAAAGCATACGAGACACGAGCGTGCGTCTGCGACTGTTTGGGAACGGTAGCTTTAAGACTTCTCTGTTTTAAAACTATTTACAGCACTCGGTGCGTGACGTAACTTCGAGTGTCGCCGTTTGGTGCAGTCGTTAATTACACTGTCATTTAACTGCTGCCAAAGCGTGGGCACCACGCTGTAACATGCTCTAAAGTTCTTAGCAGAAACGTGAAAAAGTATTCTTGACACTGTCATAGTCCACGTAAAATACCGAACCCTCCCTACAGCGGCTCCAGCAGGGCGGATTTTACGACGTGTAAGGATGAATTCATTTTAACGGAACAATACGAATATTTCAAGGACTGGTACTTCATGTTAGACAAAAGGAAATGAACCCAACAGACATTGAAGACAAGGAAGATATTGGGGACATTACTTGCAGTGCGTGAACTGCAGAGTAGCAGTTAGATAAATATACGAAAAATTACTGCAGACAAAAAGACAACTTCAGGGCGATAAAGGCCAAACTCAGAACCTTCGATGAATGCTTCCGCTGCTCTACTGATTGTCATTAACGGCGATCAGTAGTGATCAGATAGTGATATGCCGGAAGTACTCCTCGTCTTCCTTTTATTTGGCATTCCTGCGCGGTATAAGCATGCAGTTTTGTCACGCTTTCAGGCGAATGTAATGCGTCTCTGAAGCACAACACTGCCCACATAAAGCGCATGTGAGCTTTGAAAGCGTTACAGCATTACAAAACCAACAGCGATGGTGTAAATGTGTCTCTGTTGCCTGCGTAACCACCAATATAATAAAAAATGCATATCCACGAGGTGAATGATGATGAGAGGGCGAAGCAGGGGGAACATTTGGTGTTGCCGTAAATCATCCTTGTCATTGACAACTTACGCAGGTAAATAAGTCGGATGTAGCTTGAAGTTGGCAAAGACGGGATGTGTGTACATTTTTCAAGTGGTTTGTGGTTGTTTTCAATTATGCGAAATTCATCGTAGAGCACATCGAGACGTCAATAGTGCGCACACCAGTCGTTGTCCGTGATGATAATTATGATGATGATGATGATGATGATGATGATCATCATCATCATCATGAAGGTTATGGTTAACGGTAGCGCCGACAACGAAAAAGCGCCCACCTTAGGGAACTACACCCCTAAAAAGTTACGTGGCCGCTTGTGAATTCTCTTAAGATGGCTGAAATGAAAATGCTACCTTCTTTTCGTAGTCTAATGCATTGATCAGCCCCGAAAGCTTCCGGCACCTAGCATGAATTCCGACTGACTCCGTGATCTGCCTTGGGAATGTGACAATTGGCGTCACTGCGTGACATCACGGCATAGCGTCATCATCACGTCAGTCGACATCTCAGATTTCGGAGACCATGGACGTCGTTGTGATGTCACATGGTGACGTCAAAATGGTGATATCACACGATGAGGCTTTTTGCATCACTCGTTTCGCCGTCAACAGCTTGGACGGTCACTTATCGCAATTGGTGATACGTCTAAGAACTTCGCCTCGACAAGAAAATATCTCTCTTTCACACACATACAAAATTGATTCGCCCGCCGCTCATTGAAGACTATCTCAACTCAGTGGCCATCACCGACACGGCGCATTAAGAAATGGCGGACACGAGGGGCGCTCGTCAGTGCTCTTAAAGCGATCTCTTTCGTCGCGCACTGCGAGGCTGGCCGACCTTGAGCGGCCGCCAAGCGCTTTGCAGACAGAGAGATTCAATGCTGGCAGCGTCTAGGCCTTTGCGTTCAAAGCGAGCACCGCCGAGCCGAGCGATGCGATTGCACCCTCTCTCAAGATGTTCAGGCACCTGCCATGTGGCACTTCAAGGCTGGCGTTTGTGTAGACAGTTGTCAATGGCTTCAATGCCAAACAGGTGGTGATAGCGCACCATTAGCAACCTAACTGCTGCATATAACACTATCTTCCAAATTCAAGGAAGCAGAACTTGCGTTGAATACGGTGGACCATTTTATATAACTGCCTAGTTGTGTTAAAGCAGACAAAGCACAAAGAAGCGAAGCTTCACATCGAAGAAACCAGGACAGAGATTGGAGTTCTAGCGAAGAACTTGGGCGGCGGAGTCTCGTACGTCTTAGGCTTGGGATGCTGTCCTCCATCAGACAGACGCTACGTGCCAGATAACGAAGCTTCCCAGCAGCTTTGATAATTGAAACCAGATTCAGAACTGAGTGTACAAAAATTAGCATCCCTAAGACGCAATTCCGCTTTCAACCCTTTCTAAACAGTTTATTTGCGAAGCAGCAATGTTTTAATGCCAAGGTTGAATGGCATTTAAATCAAGTGCTCTCAAGAACGTTATTGGTCCTCTGAGCATCGCCAGTAGAAATTGCAAGGTTATGCCAGGCTTAAAAAAAAAGAAAGTCTATTGACTCTTTTAAGGGCGAAGCTCCTTACAGTCGAGGCTTGTTCGTTGGCGTTGTGTGTCATAGCCATCACTAATGACAATGACGGTGATATTCATAACGAAAAACCAAACACTCTCTATCTGCGATCAAGCCACAGCACATGCACGGTATCAGCTTTGCGCCAGGACGATGACGATGGCGCTGATGTATATGAAGATAGCCACGATAATACTCAAAGGCAATGCCTTACTTGTGCAGATTGTGACGCCTCGATGTGCTCTGCGATGCATTTCACATGACTGTAAGCAACCAACAACCAATAGAAGAACGTGCCTAGACCTCGGCTTTGCCAAATTCAGGCTAGGTATGATACCACAAAACAGCAATTATGAAGGCGAAACGAAATTCCCCAACTCAACGCACTCTACGATTTATGACCTGTTGTTATCGCATATAACTGTGCACCGCTTTGTCACTTACTTGCGTGCGTGAGTGGTTAATGTTAAGCGTGATTTGTGGCAACAACAAACTATACCATTGCTTCGCCCACTCAGTATTATTGGCTTGTGGATATGCCGGGATTTTAAATTCGAAGCATTTATTTGCGTACATCAACTGCTTCTGGCATATCTATCTATCTATCTATCTATCTATCTATCTATCTATCTATCTATCTATCTATCTATCTATCTATCTATCTATCTATCTATCTATCTATCTATCTATCTATCTATCTATCTATCTATCTATCTATCTATCTATCTATCTATCTATCTATCTATCTATCTATCTATCTATCTATCTATCTATCTATCTATCTATCTATCTATCTATCTATCTATCTATCTATCTATCTATCTATCTATCTATCTATCTATCTATCTATCTATCTATCTATCTATCTATCTATCTATCTATCTATCTATCTATCTATCTATCTATCTATCTATCTATCTATCTATCTATCTATCTATCCGCTTATGCGACCACTCCCTTAACTTGGTCGGCACCAAAGTTAGTACAGGAGAGTAAGATGGTTTGACGAATATGATGCGCTGGTCTGGACATAATAACATCACAATCGCGTCGTGTATGTCGACAAACACTGTCCGCTAGAAAGTGCCACATATTCGCGGGCGGCCATGTGCCACTGGTATGTGGGTAAGTACCCCATGTGATTGATACACAGTGTCTACTCAAAACGGTGAGAACATACGTGGGGTTTTTCCACACGTGAGTGCTTAGAAAAAGCTGACATTGGCTGCGCTGACCACACGAATGCGAAGAAGTATTAGGGCCCAAGAAGAAATCCAACCCAAGCATTCTGCGTGGCAATGAAGCATTTTACCGCAGAGCTACCCCAGCTCTTGGAACTACTCTTCAAATAGACCATAATGTTCTTAAAACGTCAATTAGGTTGCAGTGGGGGCTATCCAATTTAATAAAAAAATCAGATAAGTACTCTTATATTACAGCCGTCATGTTAGCTTAACGTTAATTGTCGTTAGGTGCACTCCGCTCATGTTGATTTATGTAGCAGTGTCCAGGACTACCATTCTCGCGAGCACCCAGCGCTTCATATCAGCTGATCACTTCTGGTGGTTCTAACAGTCATGTTGCTGCTGGCATCGTCGCGCTAGTGCAAACGACTGTTTATATGAACATTTGTGACTGTTCAGCATATGTCTGTGCGTGCAACATCTGTACATATATTCAGCGTCATTTCATAACGTGTCGCCCGATAAAAATTCACAACATGGCCTCGCATAAGATTGATTCCGAAGGTAGGATTTCCCGAATTTTTTATTGTTAGTGTTCACTTTCCACATGTATGACACTCTTTGAAGAGACACAGGAATTTCCCTTGGAAATAATTATACTCCCCTCGGAGAGCATGGAAGACCCACCGGGAATAAACGTGTCTGTTTAAAAAAAAAAAAAAAGTCATATGCGAGAAGCGAGCGCTAACCGAAAAAAGTATGAGAGACTTTTTTTCCTTCTCTTTCTTAAAGCACACAGAATCTCTCGACGGGAGTTTCCGGCAGTAACCACATCGTATTAAGCTCGATGCTAAGAGAAGTCAATTCTGAAATGCCTGCAGAGTACTGTGACCACCACATGGAGGGCGAGGGAGAGAACCTAATCTTGAGTTACTGATGCGAAGTTGTCCTTGAAAAAAATATATGTAGATACTGTAGGGGCCTGGGCGTTATTTCCTGTGAGCGTTAAGTGCAGGGCGTCACCGCAGTGTACGGCACGGTGCCTCTTCGCACGTCAAAGGACGTTTCGACTTGAGCACGTGATTACCATCCTTGACATGTTAACAAGGACTGATCTTAACACTTTAGTTTTCTTTTTTTTTTTTTTTCGAGACGGATGTGGTAAGGACTGCGCAAGGCATCCGTCCTCGTGCAAGAGGAAACTCAACATTTCTAAGAAAGGCAAAAGCAAAAAAAAAAAAAAAACACAGGTGTTGAAACGTCTTCCGTTTCTGACGCCTTCAACGCCACATCGCGTCAGGGAGCTCTGGAAGACGCCTCGCTCGTCACAGTTTGTCGCAAAAGAAGCTAACAGGGAAGTTGGGCGTTACCCGCGATGAAAAGGATGTCCACATAGACGAGTGCGAATGGCGCTACCAAGTCGACAGAACGATGGCAACGAAAATAAACGTTTAACTACTGCGAAACAGGAAGCGTGTTAAGAAATCTTTTAGCGAATGGCGTTTTTTTTTTGGCCATCTCTAGACTTTTTTGTAGATTATTATTTCCCTCCCTTGGCACATTAGTAAAGGTGCTTGAGAATGGCAAGTTCCGCCTCCACCCCTACGCAGCCAGTGACTCCTCAATGGTGATCCTTGGAATATTCCGCAGAAAAACGTTCTAAAACTCTACCATGCGATGCTAGAGGTGGAGCACGTGATGATCAGGTGTAAGTTTAGGCAATTCTGTTGCTTCCGTGGAGCAGCAAAGCGGTATATAACAACCACAGATTGACCCAAGGTCAGGACGTCCGTGAGTAGAAGGTGTGATGAATCCAAGACGCCACCTTTCAACGCGTGTGAAGCTGAGGCAGGCAGCCACCAGAGATATAGCATAAAAAAAAGCCTGCGAGATTCCCGCCACAGATATCGCTTTGGCTGCAGAACGCCAAAGCCTAGCGCACGTGATGTAATGGCATGGCCATCGCACGTTTCTTTATAGGCTTATGCCACGGCGAGAGATTGAAATGCGATTAAATTTATACGAAGTGACATCATCACGCGCTCAAGAAGCCATTTGGTCGCGTGGCACGGGTTCAACATATTTCTCTCGAGACAATACGTGTATGTACTAAGTGCAGTTTGCGGGAAAAAAACGCCGAAGGATTGTGGCCTTGCCGCCATCTGACACGACTCTGGAATACTTTATTGAAAAAAAAATTAGCAAACAGGAAACGCGTGCGCCACTTGTGATGCGTAGAAAATGTAAATTATCTTTCTTCAACATCGATAGTGACCAATAATTTTGTTAGGAAAGAAACTGATTCTTTGTTTTCTGTTTTTTTCTCTTTCTCTCTCTCTTTAGACCAATCAGAGCATCACTTCGCTTCCTTTCCCAACTGATAGCCCGTAAGTCATCTTCATATCTCTCCCACGAACAAGACTTACTACGGCGAAGTTTGTCTTTTTCGTTCGTTTCGTCCAACCTTGTGCCATAAGGCGCTCCTCTTGCGAAACGGTGGGAAAATATGCTCAAAAACGATGCCAAAGTCGCAGTTTCAAAAAGAAACAGAAAGAAACAAAGAACTTTAGGCGGGTGCTTCTCTCATACCCAGCTTATACGGCGTCGGAACTTGTAACGAATGCATTTGCGGACCACAGGGAAACATGGGCTTAACACGCCAAATTTACTTCCTTACTGCCTGCTACTTCATTTCCTATTATTTCCAGTTACTTTGTAACTCTCAGTAGACCTTAAGTTGTAGCACTCTTTGGCCAAAAATGCCTTTGCGTCCTTATAAAGGCATTGCTCAGACAAGACCACCGGTTATCTGTGCAACGCAATATAAGCACTTTTTATCTTCATTCACTGTACTACCAGGCTAAATACAGCCTAATGATTGATTTGTGGGGTTTAACGTCCCAAAACCACCATATGATTATGAGAGACGCCGTAGTGGAGGGCTCCGGAAATTTAGACCACCTGGGGTTCTTTAACGTGTACCCAAATCTGAACACACGGGCCTACAACATTTCCGCCTCCATCTAAATACAGCCTAGTATGCATTTTCTAGTGCTCCTTTTCTACGCCAAGATTTTGCCTCATAACTACGTAGTGATTAGCTTCTTATCAAACTCATATGCAAGTCATGATGTGTTTTCACTCCTAATCAGTCTTTTCATACTCGACTAAATGATAACTGTCAGAAAAAAAAAATCGGCAGATTCCACGTACAGTGGGAATCAATAATATGCGAAGCACAAATGAGCAACGTTGATATGTCACTTTGAAATCGGCACAGCGTTATGAGGCGGAGGTAAACTATGCCGTAGATGGCTTTCATGTCATGTTTATCATGTTTGGATGTGTCATTTATCTTCATCGTCCATTCACGTCCCGTAATGCCAAATTCGGTATATATTGCCACTTGGCCGCTAGTTACGGCGAGTGCAAGCCATGGCTGCCCTCGAGAATGGAAGACGTAACGTTGACGCGCGCCCACGCTGGCCGCAGCGACGCTAAGATAGCACAACGCCAGGCGTGACCGGCCCGACCAGCGTCCGTCGGCGCTGCCCGACGGCAACCGGCGCGAAATGCGACATGCTGCATTTCACGCCGATGCGTTACCCAGACAACACTGCGTCTGCCTTCGTGACTAAGGGACGCCCGGTGCACTCAAACGCGCATGCTTCAAAGAAACGCAACGCGGTGCACCTCTGCATATCGGCGCCTGGCGCGGCATCACCGGCGTGACTCGACGAAATTAACGCCGCGCGCACGTGCGCCAGGTCACGCTGAAGTGTGTCGGCGCCTTGAGTTTGGCATGTAGTCATGTTCTTACATGACACGCATCTCATGATTATCATGTTTACCAGTCACATAGTTTCGTCATCCATTCACGTGATGTAATGCCAAATTTATTATATGTGAAACTAGCGAAACAGCCGCGAGCGCATATGAGTGTGGCATGTCACGTTGTTACATGACGCTCATGTCATGATTATCAAGTTCGAACGTCTCATTTACCTATATCATCCATTCGCGTCACGTAATATCCAATTCGGTACATGTGAAACTAGCGAAACGGCCGCTAGCGCATCATGAGCTTAGGATGTAGTTACGTTTTTACATGGCACGCACCTCATGATTATTATGATTGCACCAGTCACATACCTTCGTCATCCATTCCCGTCCCGTAATACCAAAGTTGGTAAATGTGAAGCTAGCGAAACGGCCCTGAGCGTATCATGACTGTGACATGTAGTCATGTTGCTACATGACACGCATGTCATAATTTTCATGGTAGGATCTGGCGTTTGTGTTCGCCATGCAGTCACGTTATACCATGCTAATTTTCAACATGTCATGTGAACGAAACCGCCGCAAGAGCAGCAAGACCATGAAATGTAAATCATGACATTCATGTCATGATTTTCATGTTATGACTAGTCACTCATGCTCGTCATGCAGTCATGTTATGGCATACCAAGTTTGGTGTCGATACCATTACCGAAACGACCAGGCTAGAAGTCGTAAGCGGCCATGTATACATAGATAGATACGCTCAAAGTCGCCGAAGTTCGCTAAGAAATGCTTCGCATTAAAAAACGCTATTGCAATGCTTTCTGTCGGACCCTGAAAAAGATGAAGTCAACAGAAACTGTGCTGCCTATGAGATTCGCCACCACAGCTAACTGTCAAAAGAGAGCTTAGTCGCGTCGGTAATACCCTACTGTATAAGGTGAGGACACGAACGTGGTCTGAACACGGCCTGCGTGGCTTTCTAAAATAAAACGTGCTCCTTTCATTTCGTTTTGTGCGTGAAATGAAGTTGGGGATACACACTGCTACTTTTGGTCCCGTAACAGCTTCTGCCCTAAAAGGTAACGACTCACAGACAACAAACAAATGGCGGCTTTGGAACTAATAATGTGAAAGGACTTTGTTTCCCGAAACTGCATGAAGCAGTCACTGGATGATAGCTGGCTTTTTTTATTGTTTTTTCTGCAAATAACATATTTCAATACGCATGGTAAGACATACTGCATGAAAATATTCGTTCAGGTGAAGCCATTGCCCACCAAGTTTACCAGGCTGACAACGCCTGTTGCAACGTCATCATCATAACCACCACAAGCACCGCATGCTAGCATTGAATTTCTAGGAGTATAATGGTTCCTAACCTATGGAACGCTGAAGTGCTAGAGCACGAACTACGAAGAGAGCTCATTGTTTACTGCGGCTAGCCTACAACTACCCTGTCATCAAGGTGGTATTCCAGAGTGTCAGTCAACGAGACATACTGAGAGATTATTCGAAATTTCCAGTTAACTGGTAAGGAACACCGAATTTGTAGTGTAAGAAACTCGTGAATACTTTCGTTTAGTTTGGTGCTCCGATGCTTCAAAATGTTAATCTGCATGCGTAGAAACCTGCCACACGTGTTTCCATAACATGTTTCTTTCGGGCTGACGACAATACCTTTATGTCTTTCCAGCTATGCATCACACAGATTCTAAGCACACTATTTGGCGTCGAAAGGTCGACGCGTAGGTGCCGCCAACAACGTGAACGAAAAAGAATACCCACCTTGAGTAATTACCTTTCTGAGAAGCCTGTTATTATAAGGCGAAATTCGCACTCGAAATACTAACAATAATCTACAACGCTTGCTGAATTCCTCCCACGTCATATGTTTCGACGAACTCAAGTCTAATAATAAAAACTTCCGAAATGATATTTCATTCAGCACTTGCATTTCTTCGTGACTTTTATGAGGCACTAATATGCAAATAATTCTTTTGTTTCCTTCCTTACGGTACCTTCTTTCCAAGTTGTTCTCGTTAGCAGGTTGAAGCGACCGGACTACAGATGTGTCCTCATTCCTGGTAACGGCCACGGTACGCGTAGCTTGAACAGTCCCACTGCTTTTGTTTTGTCTTAGCAAGGCTCAAGCTTTTTTTTTTCTTTCGGGCTGGCTAGTTATTCTATGCGTTTCTCGTGCAAAACGGTCTGCATGTATCGCGTGAAAGGCACGTGGTCGGCAATTACTCCAAAAGGGGTTTTTTTGAGCTCCGTGGGAATCCCCGCAATGAGTGCACCTGATCGATGACCGCGATCAAATCTCCATCGGAAATTCCGAAATTAGTTGTTACCCTTTTACGCATCAATAAGAATTTCCGGTTTTGGCATACTGGACGGGAAACATCTCTTTTTGAACTTTATTTTCTCCCCGCCCACTATTTCGCAGCTGTCTGTGGTGATGGGATTTAATGGAGGCTATGTCCGACGCAGGCTAGCGATTTGAGCTAAACGGAATTGTGGGATTTCAATGCACGCGAGATTGAATCCGGCCCCTGTTACTCGTTTCAAAGCTTTTGTGTAGAACAATGACGTCCACAGGATTCGCACCACCACGATGTATGCGTAGTAATCCGTCCATCCGTCCGTCCGTCCGTCTGTATGTCTGTCTGTCTGTCTGTCTGTCTGTCTGTCTGTCTGTCTGTCTGTCTGTCTGTCTGTCTGTCTGTATGTCCGTCCGTCCGTCCGTCCGTCTGTATGTATGTCTGTCCGTCCGTCCGTCTGTCTGTCTGCCTGCCTGCCTGCCTGCCTGCCTGCCTGCCTGCCTGCCTGTCTGTCTGTCTGTCTGTCTGTCTGTCTGTCTGTCTGTCTGTCTGTCTGTCTGTCTGTCTGTCTGTCTGAGCACCATAATCCGAAAGAACATACACTTCAAATACTTTCCCCCAGGAGACACGCCTTTGAAGCTTTGAAACCCATGCGGGTCCAGACAATTTGAAACTGTTTTTTCTGGACTTGGTCAGCGAGCGTAATTATTAGAGGTGTCGCTTTGAGTCTGGTGTTATCTTGTGTACAATGGATCGGGAAGTGACTACTGACCCACGTTTCCGCAATCAATCAACAAACTTACACTGATGTGATATTTTCACGGTGCCCCCGAAATTGATTGCCTCAAAGTATACTTGCACAGAAGGGGAATGCTGGGTCTATCCGTGGCATGGTTTTCTCCGCCATGTGTATTCTGCTCCGCCATGTGTATTCACAGCTAAAGGTGCAGTTACTGATTATAGTCTATAGTGGTAGGAGAGGGACGTTTATCTTGTCAGCGTTTATATTTTTCGTGATACCGCGACCCAACAGAGAGATACGCAGAGCAAGTCGAAGGCTGAACGGGGTGAGTTCAGCGAGGGTGTTCCATTTAATGGCTTTTCTGCTACAAAAAAAAAAACAACGGCACGATACGAGGCGGTTTAGGTGAATTGCTTTTGAAGTAAATTCCTTGATACGCCTTGAGACATATTCTGTTCAGGATCGACTGAAGAGGGGCGAAAGGAAAGGCAGGGATATTAGTCAGTCTAGATACACTGGTAAATTACACTACACTGCGAACAGGCATGGCAAAATTTTAAAGATCGAGGAACAGGGGAAAAGGTGGAGCTCACACTCACAAAGCCACACACCTCTGTGTGCCAGCATTGCCATTGGTGTATAAGTGACGTTACAAGCGTAATTTCTGCCAGAATTTCACCACTTATTTAGTTGGCTTGATCCGCGATGACCGCTCAGGACGACATTCCCGCATGGTTGCTGCCACATCGGCCGGCGCTCTATGGTAGTTAGAGTAACCACGAATGAGTTGTCTTGAAAAGGAACTTTCTTTAAATTTGTACAGAATGTCCTAATACCTGCCATACCTCGTAAAAAAAACAGAACCACTCGTCTAAAAAAAAAAAAAAAAAAAAAACAAGACAAGCTTGAGCAACATGAAGGCGCGCTCTCTTGCGAAGGCCGCCTGGCTCACTTTTCGAATCGTGACAGGATGCTGGGGATTTCATAACTGCTCCTGCTTTGCAGTAATTTCAGCAAATCATTCGGTGCTTGCTATTTATTTCTTAGGATAGCCCACACAATTTCACTACACACATTCTCTACTGCCGCAACCTCTAAATCTCTGTCGACGATGCCGCGCTCGGCAGCCGGAACGTAAAGACGCCTTAGACAGCCTTTTTACGATAGAGCTAGAAATCATTGCCGTAAATTACGGCAGTAATGCTGCCGTGCTTGTGGATACTGTGCTACGGCCTTGAATCGAAAATAAAGCAGTAAACGAGTGCAACCAAATTTACTGCATGTATCTGCGAGGCCACGCTGGCGTTAGTGTTAGTGAACAGCCTATGAAGACGTGACTTCTCTTCTATTGAAACGCATTTAATGAGTCTGAGTACCTCACATATAACCCCCGTGACGGTAGTGTGGGCAAAATTATGCCAATCTTGCCTGATGCGCATGCACAGAAGCTCACTTAATGCAGGTTATGCACAAGACAGCGTTATATAGTTCGTTGGCAACGTCATTACGGACGTCATGCAGGCCGCCCTAAAGCTCGCAATTAAAGTGTTACACGTAAATCACCACTACGGGCTTAACACACTTTGTTCTTTATTTTAGGCCCCCCAGCTAAACTGAAGAAACTTTAACACGTTCAAGTTACGCGCTCATCAAATATGGCATTTCAAACAGAAATTTTTATCGGGCCTATGCGGGAAAGGTGCTTTTAAGTTTTTTTCGGCCTCGTGATAGGTTTTTGTACATTTACAAAGGCCCTAATAAACAATACTAAACATCTAGGCCATGCCGTAAGGCACAGATGCACTAACACGAGTGCACATGTTGCACTCTAGCACAAGAATGTTTTCTCTGCCAACTAGGCGTTGAAAAACAAACATTGTAGGCAGGTAAACATTTTTTGATATTTCAACAATAAAAAAACCTACGTTGACAAACTTTGAACGACCTGTAGTCGACAACAAGCAGTACTAGTTACCACTTATAAGAGTAATCGAAAGTAGTCATCGTTGAGACAGCACTTCGTAAATATTATGCGCGGATACGTGAGCTCAAGATACAAGTGAATACATAAGTTCTAATAAGGTGAAAAAGTGATACGCTATCTTTTACTCCTCTGGCTTCAGCGTTAGCCCGTGTGTTTTGTCAGACGTCGGAAATCTTATCCAGCTCAAGAATACGCTCATAAGTAGCAAAGGAAGGATTTTGTTCTCTTGTTCTTTGAATTTCTCAATGAATACCATGATAACCTAAGTGCCGAAATGGCATGATGACTTTTGGCAAACATGCCACAAAATCAGGAGGCAGACGTGTCCTGGTAAGAACAAAAAAAAAACATTAAGTGATGTTGTAGATATTAGCATAACAGTAAGCTAAACAAGGCAAAAATAAAGTGAAAATCGGTGTTATGACATTTTCACCTCCAGAAAATGTACTATTTCAAAATGACAGCTCTGATATAAGTGCCAGCTACATGGACTGTTTGGTGGTTTAGTTAAAACGAATGATATGGAGCCGTATTCACAATGTCGTAGGCTACAAATTTTCGTCACATAATATTCCAGACAATCACGATGCAGGACAGATCATTAGCCAAGTCGGCGGACCAATAGTATATAAAG